>NW_020664464.1:21372021-21406186 GCF_002925995.2 Terrapene triunguis | reverse complement strand
GGGGGGGCACCTTTTTTAGGTTTGCTCCCCTTCCTCTTAAAAGCTGGCTACGCCACTGGTTCCATTGCCCTATAAATATATATTCATGCCTGTGAACTATCCCCAACAATCCCTCATTTCCCCAGCTCCCCCTCCACCGGGCCATACTCCCCATGGCTGGTGGTGTGACTGGCACTGCGCTGCATCGATCCCCAGGAATAGCGAGAATGCAGTGCTTACAGCTTGTGGGGATCAAGGGGAGTGAGTTCAATATCCTACATTTTTATTTCTGTCCTGAATACACTGGCAATGGTACCTCTGTGTGCTGTATCTTCAGCTGCTGGTATTGTGGCCTTGAAGGTCTCCCCTTCGACACATGCAGAATGCCTGAGCCAGATAAGGAGGAGAAAGAAAAGTACTTGGGATGACATGTTCCAGGAGATCCTGCAAGCCAGTGCTGAATCAGAGAAGGAGCACAGGGCCTGGACGATCACCCTTGCAGACAGCATGGAGAAGGATAGGGTGGAGAGGAGAAAGGCGCAGGAAAAGGATAGGGACATCCAGCAGGAGATGGTTGCACTTCTCAGACAGCAAACACAGATGCTGCAGACTCCAGTGGACCTGCAAATTCAACAAACCTATGCTCGCCTCCCTCTGCAGCCCATAGAGAACTCTATATCGGGACCTCCCTATACGCGCTCTCAACATTCCATGTGGCATCAGAGGTTGGTGCACTACCCCTGCCACTCCACCCACAGGGACATTAAAGAAAATAACAGCTTCACATACACTGACCTGTGAAAGACACAGTTGGTGTATGTTTTCCTGAAATGGAAATGACTGTTCTTTCCCCTTCATAAGTTCTGTTCCCTTAATTTATTAAGTTTTATTAAGTTCTACATGTTTTTTTTTATGATCTTGGTTCATATTACATAATAAAATTCTATATTTTGGAACATAATTCATCCTTATTAGTTCACAACATATGCTGACTGGTAATGATCTGGTCTCATAGCGATCAATTTCCTGTTGCTGCACTGTGTCACAGAACCCATAAAACAATATTAATAGGTGCATTGACAATGTTATGTTCCTACATACACAGCAATCATTACAAGATTCATTCTGAACCACAAAAGAGAAAGGCCAGGTAGAGCATGTGACCCCGGGTTCCTGCGGCAGCCCTCACTGAAAATGCCAAGGGCAGGGCAGGCTGCAAAAAGGAGAGCAGATTCTCCCAAATACTGGTGGTTAACACTGAAGTACACTCACCAACCAGTCACAGACTGTGCTTCTGATCCCCCACACTGGTTATCAAGAAGCAAAAAAAGAAAAAAAGAAAAGAAATCACAGAGCCCCCTTTATTGCATTCCAGTTCTCTGGCTCCAAATCAGCACCTAGGATTCAGTTCAATGAGAGTTATTTAAAAAACTCCACTCACATATACAAAATGTTCTTCTGAACCCCAAAGGTCAGCCACATTACCAGGTCAATATAAGTTTGGATCTTACCCAAAATACCACACTGCCAGCCAATCCTTTAGTGTATAAAACTAAAGGTTTATTATGAAGAAAAAAGAAAGAACAGGAAGAGAGTTGTTAAATGATAAAGCATTCAGATACATACAGAGACTTCAAAGTCCATATATCAGATTCTTAGCAGTACTGGTGAGTTTTCTGGCTTGAAAGTCCCTCTGGAATACACCCACAGCTTGGATGGGTCATTCAGTCCTTTGTTCAGAGCTTCAGTTTGTAGAAAAATTCCTCCAGAGGTAAGAAGCAGGATTGAAGACAAAATGGAGATGATATAGTTGCCTTTTATATTCTTTTGCCATGTGGCTTATACTTCCTTTGTCCCAAACACAAACTGACAGCACATGGCATGGAAGCCTTAGAGTTCTCTGTCCACAGGCATACCACATGCCTTGCTGACTCATAAGATGTCTTCCCTGGTTCCTTTCAATGGGTTCATTGTACAGCTGATGACCCGGATGGGCCATCAAACAGGCTAGGCACTGCTGATGCCAATCTGTCTGGGGGCGTCACCCAGAAACACAACACAAGTTTGGAAATACAGATATACCCTACATATCTATATCTCATAATACAAAGGTGATACAAACATATAAGCAAGATAATCATACTTGGCAAATTATAACATTTTTGCAGATACCTCACATGGCATATCTGGTCGGATTCCTTGCAATTTTATAATATCAGTATCACCAATATCATAAAGTGTCTCCCAGATTCCATACAGCATCACAGAGAATACTACAGTAACATACATTACTCTGGCTCACTATTAAAATGTTCTTTCAAAGCTTCTCTGAGCTCTGAGCTGAGCTCTTCTAATAGCCATAGTATCTGGCTGTTCAAATTCAGCAGAGAGCCACTCCACCTCCACCCTCCACCCCAGTAGAAATGTTTCCCCCTTTACTTCACAGATATTATGCAGGACACAGCAGGCAGCTATAACCATTGGGATATTTTTTTCATTGACGTCCAGTCTCGTATGTAGACAATGCCAGCGAGCCTTCAATTGACCAAAGGTACATACAATTGTCATCTGCACCTGCTAAGCCTGCAGTTAAAGTGCTCCTTGGTGCTGTCAAGGTAGCCGGTGTATGGCTTCATCAGCCATAGGAGCAAGGGGCAGGCATTTCAACATTCCCAATGGTGATCCACCAGTCCGGAAAGAAAGTCCCTGCTTGCAGCTTTCTGAACAGTCTTGTGTTCCTAAAGATGCACCCTCCCTGACCAGCCCATATTGCTGTTGGTAAAGCATCCCTGGTGATACACCAGTGCTTGCATTACCATAGAAAAGTAGCCCTTTCTGTTGATGTACTCTGTGGCAAGGTAGTCTGGTGCTACAATAGGAATATGTATGCCATCTATCGCCCCTCCGCAGTTCGGGAAGCCCATTGCTGCAAAACCATCCACTATGTCCTGCACATTGCCCAGAGTCACTGTGTTGCATAGCAGGAGGCGATAAATGGCCCTGCAAACTTGCATCACAACAGCCCCCATGGTGGATTTCCCAACTCCAAATTGATTCTCAGCTGACCGGTAGCAATCTGGCATTGCAAGTTTCCACCACTCGCTTCTCAGCTGTCAGTGTGGATCTCATTTTGGCGTCCCTGTGTTGGGACTGGATTGGGGTGAGTTCGGCACACCGATCCAGGAATGTGGCCTTGCACATCCAAAAGTTCTGCAGCCACCGCTCATCATCCAAAGCTTCATGACAATGAAATCCCACAAGTCAGTGCTCATTTCTCAGGCCCAGAACTGGCACTCCACCATCTGCAGCAGCTCCATGAACGCCACCAACAACCTTGAATTGTTTCTTCCTGTGTCCCACAGCACTCTAGCCCCCAATAAATCATCATGTTTCTTGTGGCTCTTTTTGCTGCTCTGCAAATACTGCAGGATCAGGCACCTCATGATCACAATACTCATCACAGGAATGCAGAGCTGTGCATGATCCATGCTTCTGTCACAGATGGCGAGCAGCAGGGAGGGAGGTATGGGCTTGTGGGGATTTTGAAAAGAGGCATGAAATATTATGGGATGTGGATGAAGTTATGGGATGGAGAACACTGCATTAGGGGAAGTTGAACTGATGTTCCCAGCCACCCCTGCAGGACTTGTTTTCACCGTATGAGGCATTGCGAAAACTTCACAAAGCACCCTGCGCTGGATGGCGGTGAGTTGCACAGTGGGATAGCTACCCAGGATGCACTGCATTCTGCATCAATACAAGCACTTCTGGTGAGCACACGCACCGCTGACACAAGAAGCAGTGTGGACATGCACAAGTGATATAATAACTGCAGCGGTTGTATGCCAGCGTAATTGAGGGTATGTCTACACTACGAAATTAGATCGAATTAATAGAAGCCGGTTTTATAGAAATCGGTTGTATACAGCCGATTTTGTGTGTCCCCACATAAAATGCTCTAAGTGCTCTAGTCGGCGGACCGCGTCCACAGTACCGAGGCTAGAGTCGACTTCCGGAGCATTGCACTATGGGTAGCTATCCCACAGTTCCCGCAGTCTCCGCCGCCCATTGGAATTCTGGGTTGAGATCCCAATGCCCGAATGATGCAAAACAGTGTCGCGGGGGGTTCTGGGTACACATGTCGTAAGGCCCCTCCCCCTCCATCAGAGCAACGGCAGACAATAGATTTGCGCCTTTTTACCTGGGTTACCTGTGCAGACAGCATACCACGGCAAGCATGGAGCCCGCTCAGCTCAGCTTACCGTCACCATATGTCATCTGGGTGCCGGCAGACGTGGGACTGCATTGCTACACAGCAGCAGCAGCTAACTGCCTTTTGGCGGTAGACGGTGCAGCATGACTGGTAGCCTTCATTGGCGATCTGGGTGCCGGCAGCCGTGGGGCTGGCAGCCGTGGGGCTGCATTGCACCAGCCCCTTGCCTTTTGCCTTTTGGCAGTAGATGGTTTATTACGACTGGTAACCGTCCTCGTTGTACAGCAGTGGCTGTCGATCATGGGCACCTGGGCAGACATGCTCAGTCCTATGGAACTGTCTTGATGATGATGGTTATCAGTCGTAGTATGCCATTTTCTGCCAAGCGCCCTGTTGGCTCATCGCACGTTAGCAGAGTCTTCCCTGAGCAGCAGATCGTGCAATAGGCCTGAAGGCTAACTGCCAAGTGCCCAGTATTTGCTGCCAAGCACCCAGAAAATGCCGAGGGCTATCAGTCATGCTGCACCGTCATCTTAAGATGTAAAAAATAGATTTGTTCTGTATTCATTTCCTTCCCCCCTCCCTCCGTCAAATCAACGGCCTGCTAAACGCAGGCTTTTGAGTTAAATCTCTGGGGGGGGGCCATTCTGTGTGACAGTTGTTTGTGTTTCTCCCTGATGCACAGCCACCTTTCTTGATTTTAATTCTCTGTACCTGTACGCCATGTCGTCACTCCACCCTTCCTCCCTCCCTCCCTCCCTCTTTCCCCTGGTCCGTCAGATACTAGTTTCGCGCCTTTTTTCAGACCAGACGCCACAGCTAGCACTGGGATCATGGAGCCCGCTCAGATCACCGCGGCAATTATGAGCACTATGAACACCACGCGCATTGTCCTGGAGTATATGCAGAGCCAGGACATGCCAAAGCAAAACCAGGACCAGCCGAGGAGGAGGCGATTGCAGCGCGGCGACGAGAGTGATGAGGAAATGGACATGGACCTAGACCTCTCACAAGGCACAGGCCCCAGCAATGTGGAAATCATGGTGTTCCTGGGGCAGGTTGATGCCGTAGAACACCGATTCTGGGCCCGGGAAACAAGCACAGACTGGTGAGACCGCATCGTGCTGCAGGTGTGGGACGATTCCCAGTGGCTGCGAAACTTTCGCATGCGTAAGGGCACTTCCATGGAACTTTGTGACTTGCTTTCCCCTGCCCTGAAGCGCCAGAATACCAGGATGAGAGCAGCCCTCACAGTTGAGAAGCGAGTAGCGATAGCCCTGTGGAAGCTTGCAACGCCAGACAGCTACCGGTCAGTCGGGAATCAATTTGGAGTGGGCAAATCTACTGTGGGGGCTGCTGTGATCCAAGTTGCCAGGGCAATGAGAGACCTGGTCATATCAAGGGTAGTGACTCTGGGAAACGTGCAGGCCATAGTGGATGGCTTTGCTGCAATGGGATTCCCAAACTGTGGTGGGGCGATAGACGGAACCCATATCCCTATCTTGACACCGGAGCACCAAGCCACCGAGTACATAAACCGCAAGGGGTACTTTTCAATGCTGCTGCAAGCCCTGGTGGATCACAAGGGACGTTTCACCGACATCAACGTGGGCTGGCCGGGAAGGGTACATGATGCTCGCGTCTTCAGGCACTCTGTTCTGTTTCGAAAGCTGGAGGAAGGGACTTTCTTCCCGGACCAGAAAATAACCGTTGGGGATGTTGAAATGCCTATCGTGATCCTTGGGGACCCAGCCTACCCCTTAATGCCATGGCTCATGAAGCCGTACACAGGCAGCCTGGACAGGAGTCAGGACCTGTTCAACTACAGGCTGAGCAAGTGCCGAATGGTGGTGGAATGTGCATTTGGGCGTTTAAAAGTGTGCTGGCGCAGCTTACTGACTCGCTCAGACCTTAGCGAAAAGAATAGCCCCATTGTTATTGCTGCTTGCTGTGCGCTCCACAATATCTGTGAGAGTAAGGGCGAGACATTTATGGCGGGGTGGGAGGTTGAGGCAAATCGCCTGGCCGCTGATTACGCGCAGCCAGACACCAGGGCGGTTAGAGGAGCACAGCAGGGCGCGGTGCGCATCAGAGAAGCTTTGAAAACGAGTTTTGTGACTGGCCAGGCTACGGTGTGAAACTTCTGTTTGTTTCTCCTTGATGAACCCTCCGCCCCTCCCCCCCCACCCGGTTAACTCTACTTCCCTGTAAACCAACCACCCCACCCTCCCCTACCCTCCCCCCTTCGAGCACCACTTGCAGAGGCAATAAAGTCATTGTTACTTCACATTCATGCATTCTTTATTAATTCATCACACAACTAGGGGGATAATTTCAAAGTTAGCCCGGGATGGGTGGGGGAGGAGGGAAGGAAAAGGACACACTGCAGTTTAAAACTTTAAAACTTTAACACTTATTGCTCGGGAAATCATCTGGGGTGGAGTGACTGGGTGGCCGGAGGCCCCCCCACCGTGTTCTTGGGCGTCTGGGTGAGGAGGCAACGGGACTTGGGGAGGAGGGCTGTTGGTTACACAGGGGCTGTAGCGGTGGTCTGTGCTCCTGCTGTCTTTCCTGCAGCTCAATCATACGCAGGAGCATATCAGTTTGATGCTCCAGCCGGAGCATCGACTCTTGCCTTCTGTGTGCAAGCTGACGCCACCTCTCATCTTCAGCCCGCGATTCAGCACGCCACCTCTCCTCTTGAGCCCGAGATTCAGCATGCCACCTCTCCTCTCGCTCATATTGGGCTTTTCTATAATCAGTCATTGACTGCCTCCACGCATTCTGCTGGGCTCTGTCAACGTGGGAGGCAGTCTGTAGTTCTGTAAACATTTCATCACGCGTCCTTCGCTTCCGCTTTCGAATATTCACTAGCCTCTGTGAAGGAGAAAGATTTGCAGCTGGTGGAGGAGAAGGGAGAGGTGGTTAAAAAAGATACATTTTAGAGAACAATGGGTACACTCTTTCACGTTAAATTTTGCTGTTCACATCACACAGCACATGTGCTTTCGTTACAAGGTCGCATTTTTCCTCTTATATTGAGGGCCTGCCAGTTTGGTGTGAGAGATCACTCACGCAGTACCAGGCCACAGATTTCAGCTTGCAGGCAGCCATGGTAAGACACAGTCTTTTGGCTTTTTTAACCTTCTTAACATGTGGGGATGGTTTCAAACAGTACTGCTCTCATTAACCATACCAAGCACCCGTTGGGTTGGCCATTTAAAATGGGTTTGCAATGTAAAAGGAGGGGCTGCGGTTTCAGGGTTAACGTGCAGCACAAACCCAACTAATTCCCCTCCCCCACACACCCAATTCTCTGGGATGATCACTTCACCCCTCCCCCCCACCGCGTGGCTAACAGCGGGGAATATTTCTGTTCAGCAGAGCAGGAAGGGGCCCCTCTGAATGTCCCCTTAATAAAATTGCCCCATTTCAACCAGGTGACCGTGAATGATATCACTCTCCTGAGGATAACAAAGAGCGATAAGGAATGGATGTTGTCTGCATGCCAGCAAACACCGGGACCATACGCTGCCATGCTTTGTTATGCAATGATTCCAGACTACGTGCTACTGGCCTGGCGTGGTAAAGTGTCCTACCATGGCGGAAGGGATAAGGCAGCCCTCCCCAGAAACCTTTTGCAAAGGCTTTGGGAGTACATGAAGGAGAGCTTTCTGGAGATGTCCCTGGAGGATTTCCGCTCCATCCCCATACACGTTAACAGACTTTTCCAGTAGCTGTACTGGCCGCGATTGCCAGGGCAAATTAATCATTAATCATTAAACACGCTTGCTTTTAAACCATGTGTAATATTTACAAAGGTACACTCACCAGAGGTCCCCTGTGTGCCCACAGGGTCTTGGGTGAGTTCGGGGGTTACTGGTTCCAGGTCCAGGGTGATAAACATATCCTGGCTGTTGGGGAAACCGGTTTCTCCGCTTCCTTGCTGCTGTGAGCTATTTACATTATCTTCATCCTCATCTTCCTCGTACCCCGAACCCGCTTCCCTGTGTGTTTCTCCAGTGAGGGACTCATAGCACACGGTTGGAGTAGTGGTGGCTGCACCCCCTAGAATGGCATGCAGCTCCGCGTAGAAGCAGCATGTTTGCGGCTCAGCCCCGGACCTTCCGTTTGCTTCTCTGGCTTTGTGGTAGGCTTGCCTTAGCTCCTTAATTTTCACGCGGCACTGCTGTGCGTCCCTGTTATGGCCTCTGTCTTTCATGGCCTTGGAGACCTTTTCTAATATTTTGCCATTTCGTTTACTGCTTCGGAGTTCAGCCAGCACTGATTCATCTCCCCATATGGCGAGCAGATCCCGTACCTCCCGTTCTGTCCATGATGGAGCTCTTTTGCGATCCTGGGACTCCATCACGGTTACCTGTGCTGATGAGCTC
Source organism: Terrapene triunguis (assembly GCF_002925995.2). Taxonomy (NCBI): domain Eukaryota; kingdom Metazoa; phylum Chordata; order Testudines; family Emydidae; genus Terrapene; species Terrapene triunguis. The sequence continues at coordinate 21,397,600 of NW_020664464.1, read as the reverse complement.
TGCGTGGTCACCTTTGCTCTCCACGCTCAGCAAACAGGAAATGAAATTCAAACATTCGCGGGGCTTTTCCTGTCTATCTGGCCAGTGCATCTGAGTTGAGAGTGCTGTCCAGAGCGGTCACAATGAAGAACTGTGGGATAGCTCCCGGAGGCCAATAACGTCGAATTCCGTCCACACTAACCCAATTCCGACCCCCTAAGGCCGATTTTATCGCTAATCCCCTCGTCGGAGGTGGAGTAAAGAAACCGGTTTAAAGGGCCCTTTAAGTCGAAAGAAAGGGCTTCGTCGTGTGAACGTGTCCAGGCTTAATTTGATTTAACGCGGCTAAAGTCGACCTAAACTCGTAGTGTAGACCAGGCCTAGGTCAACATAATTTTGTAGTATAGACATGGTCTAGGTGAAGTCCCAGATAACATATGTTGGACTAAAGTGGAAATAATGTTGCCTTGCAAACAAGCATATACTACATTAAGTGGATGCACTATGTTACTATTATAGGGAGTGGTGATCTCTCTTAACACACTATTCAGCTGATACAGATGAAATATTCAGGTTACATATTTACATTGTTTCATTAGCCACTCTAGAATAGGTATGTTGTTCTACATCTGTGTGATGTTAGTTATTCTCTTTTCTCATGAATTCAGGAATCTGAATCTCCTATCCAAGGTGCAACACAATTCAACTGTTAATTCAGTATTTTTCATAAGTCACTCTGTGAAAAAGTGTCCCTCATTGGACATCAGTGATCTCTTTTCCTTTAATTAATATGTGTAAAAACTTGTATCATTTGTATGGAAATGTGGGGGACTGGCATATCTTTTGAATTATATTTTGGGATAAAAACAGAAGCACAGATGTCAATGTGCTAATTATCCATTCTGCTTAGATTTTAAATGTGTTTCAAATTTAGGACAACATAGTGTACATCAATACGGCAAGTTGTACCTTTTAATATTATTAACATTTCTGCATGTAGAAGGAGGAAGGTGAAAAGAAAGGGGGAAAATGGGGGAGGGGGGTAGAGGGAAGGAGAATGACTCTAATCAAATCCATATTGGAATGCTCTATTGCATTTAGTGAACCAGTGCTCTTAGATAACCATTGTTCCAGTAGACCGGGAACTGACCTGAAGTCAATAGACCTGGATTCTGTTTTCAGTTTTGCCACTGAAGCCAATGGCACTTAAACCAATGTTTAAAGTTAAGCACATAGTTGGATGGTTTTCTGGATCAGGGCCTGAAGCTACATTTTCAAAAGTGGCTGCTATTTTGTGAAAACATCAGCATTAAACTTTTTCTACTTGTTTCCCTCTCTGTAAAACCTGAGATGATTATTATTTATATTACAATAGCATTTAGGAGCCTCGATCAAGGGTCAGGGCCTCATGCTAAGTGCTGTACAATTACCTTCCTTTGTAAAGTGCTTTGAAAACTGCTCTCTATTAGTATTATTTTGTTAAATCTAAGCATTTAGGAACTAATATATACAAACTGGTAAGTGAACAGAAAAACTCAGACATAGTTCTGAGAACTGTTTTGGGGGCATATGACACAAGGCCTTTCCCAATCATAATAGAACATCATTTTTCAAAATATTCAGAAATCCTCAATAGGTTTGAGATCACAGGCCATATACATAAAAATAATTCAGAGAGTATTTCGGATTGTAACATAACTTCTAAAAATGCACCTTTTGGCAAATTATGTATAATAAATGCCAAAACAACAGGAGACTCTAATGTACCTTATGTGGACTCCAAAGTCTTTTTGGTAAAGTTTTAACAGAATTGGATTGATATTCCAAATGGAGAGTCAAACTGAGCCAGCTCATCATGGATAAAATATATCTACTCAGTAAAAAGAGTGAGATGACTTAGAAGGTAGCTGACTGGATTTTTTTACAGGTCTATATGTACTATAAAACTAGATGACCTCCTGAGATGCCTTCCAACCCTGATATTCTATGATAAAAAAACGGAAGTTCTCAAGTTTGCTCACTTCCCTTTTAAAAATTCTGTAGTAGTATCCTGTAGTAAAGATCCCAAGCCCTGCAGTTTAAAATAATAATAGGAGTGCAGCATTTGGGGGATGCTGCTGGAGAAGCCTATCGTGTTTTTTCATTGTAAGGGTAACAAAGCATTTCTAATCTCTTTTAGGTGCAGAGATTGCTGGGAAGCATCTTTTTAGGCACCAGCCTCTTCAGCTCCTCCTCAAATGAAGTGAAGCGGCTGCTGGTGTGGAGTGTTTAGCAGCTGACCCTGCTGCGCTTGGAAGTGGATCTGCTCCAGAAAGGAAAGCGAGATGATGCCCTCCCACCAGCGTTGGCACTTCATCTCACAGCCTCCTCTGCCGCTGCCTGCCCTTCCGCTGCTTCTTTCCGGGGCCCGGCCCAGCCAGCAGCAGAGAGCAAACCCCGCCATGGCGAATCTCCCAGCAGCCCCGATCACACGGCAAATCGCTAGCCGAGATCAAGCGCGTCTCAGCGACCAGGAGCCGGGTGAGCTGCGAGACGCCGCCCGGCGCCTGCTGGTGGACGGAGACGGGCAGAGGATCCCGTTCGGGGGCCTGTTCCGGGAGCACAGAGCCATCGTGGTGTTCGTGCGGGTGAGGGGGGAGCCGCTTTTTGTGTCGTCCCACCCGCTTGTGCAAGCGGCTCTTGCGTAGCGGGACACCGCTGTTTAATAACTTGCTCACTCACGCGAAAGGGTCCTTAAAATGGGCCGGGACGGGTGGCGAGACAAGCGAACACATTGCGCAACAAGCACCCTGTTTGCACGGGTCCCCCCGAGCTGTTTGTGAAAGAGACACGCGCTTTTCACTCCACGATGAGGGAGGGGGAGAGAACTTTGATTTCAAGTGCTTGTTGAAATAAGACCGATTCCCCAGCTGAGAAGCACTGGCCCTCTCTGATTGTCCTAGTGACCCCAATGCCTATTAGCGAGAGCCCACACCAAGATCCCAGCGCCCTCAAACTTTGATAAAACTTGGATCCCCATCCGAATTTGGCAGCTGGGTCTCTTTAATAAGCGCTACTCCTTTCTACCTCCAGTTTCTAAGCACTCACCCTCCCAACCGAGGTCTCTGGGTTCTGTCTGAAGTCCCTTGTTGCTTCATTGCCACGCGATTTTGTTGGTTTCTGATATCTCCTCCTGGCTATGTTACCTTTTCAGCATTTCTTATGTTACACCTGCAAAGAATATGTAGAAGATCTGGCAAAAATTCCCAAGAATTTGTTACAAGTAAGTCAGATGCCCTTAACCTGTCTGTGTTCGCGTGTGTTTGGGGAGACAGGAGTAGTAGGGTTCACCCGCATCTGTAATTCCTTACATGACGTTTGATGACCGGAAGCCCATGGGGAAGCGAGTAGCGTCTTCACACATTGCTGCAACAATTGCTCTGTTATACCTGCCCATGAGAATTTAGAAGGAATTTGTTGTTGTACCATACAGCATTACATCTTGTTGTTTGGGGTTTTTCTGCTTTCCTAAAGAACTAAGTACCCAGTTCCTGTTGGTGAGTAGGGCATACGACGGCGATTCGCCTGCTAAATTAAAAAGCTCAGTCTGCCTCTTTCTATTCTGCTGATTGAAGCTATGTCACATTTTGCTCCCAGCATCAGCATATGGCTGGTGAGAAAGGCTGAGATCCTCAGGGACAACGAACTCCAGATGGAGCAGGACCTTGAGGACTTTTAAAGTGAGAGGGGGTGCACTTTCCCTTTGGACATAAGCAGGTTTTTGCTAAAGCGCTGAATTAATCATATTTAATAGGAATTTTTAAAAAAACTAGCTGCTCAGATAAAAATAACAGAATTATATTCTTCTATATTTTCAGGAATAATTACGTCATCATCTATGGGATGACTTGTTTTGTCAACCAGCTCAGTTATTCAAATTGTTTATGGAAGGAGTACAGTGGTAGAGGATATTAATAACCCTTAGTTCCATGAATGATTTGTTTGAATGCATTGCTGAGTGAAAGGAGTCTAAATTAATTAACACTATGGGCCAAGGTTTTAGACACAATTCCTGATGTTACACCTCCAAAAAATGTACCTAACAGTGAATGTGAATGTATTTTGCATACAGAAATGTGTATTTGTGCATGCAAATCAGTTAGACATTCTAATATGCAAATAATACAGGTGCAAATACAATTTTTCAGATGCAGACACGTGAGTGTGAAGTTTTGCAAGTAAAAAATTGTAAGCAGTTTTGAAGCCAGATGAAAATTTAATCCTATAGATGCAACAGAAAATAAAACAGATATTCATCTGTAGGTTAAAAAAAAGCTGCCTACCAACATTACTTTTTAAAAAATTAATGGAAATGTAGCCCTGTTAATTAATATAGGTTTTTGATATTGAGAAACAGTCAAATTTTACATGTAGAATAACTAATACCTTTTGTATCCTGTGCCCCCAGATCATTAAGCTAAAATACAGATATTTCTATTATTGTTTTGCTGATATGCATAAAAAAATTCACTCCTTATTAATAGTTTTTATATCTATATTCTGTATTTTTTTTCTAGGATGCAAAAGTGAGACTGATAGTTATTGGACAGTCATCTCACCATCACATTAAGGTAAATAAAATACTCAGTGAGGTAAATGATATATTGTATTATGCTTGTAACAAGTTCATCTAGTTAGTTAGGGGTTGGATTTCCGAGTCAGTGATTTTAATTGACTTCAAGTGGAGCTGTCGTTGCTCACCTTAAAAACAGGCCCTTATTACTTTTTATGAAGCAATTCTAATTGTAGTATAGTGGGGGAAATCTTACGTTCAAATCCTGCAAATTTTGTTCAGGCAAAACTCCCACTGATTTCAGTGGAAGTTTTGTTTGAGTCAGAACTTCACGATTTGGCCCTTAGTGTTGGTTGGGCTTAATATTAAGAATTCAGAGGGTTTCAAAATCAGTATTTTTCATATTTTTTTACTAAACATTCAAATTTAATATAATTATTTTATGTATGTATGTATCTTGTAGCCGTTTTGTAGTTTGACAGGGTATCCCCATGAAATCTATGTCGATCCAGAGAGAGAGATTTATAAAATACTTGGCATGAAAAAAGGTGAAGCAGCCACAACATCAGGTAGGAACCATGTTCTTCCCTTGATTTCTTTCACAGAAAACTTCATTTAAAATGCTCTGTCGGCATAACAATAATAGATTAATGTACATGCTAGTGTGCTACTCTACAACAACAATGCTGACTGTTTTACTGCATTATTCTAAAGGAGCTTTCCGGTCATTGGGAGAGGCTCACTATGGACTTGATCCTGCTCTCATTGAGTTCAGTGGTGCAGGATGAAGCCCTCGTTTAAGATCTGATTAATCTAGTGCATTACGTTTAAAATGCCAGGAGTTTACATAAAAGCAGAGAAGGCTGGAAGCCTGCAGGAAACATGAGGTCCAACATCAATAGAGCAGTCTATAGATCAGGAACTGGCAACCTTTGGCACATGGCCTGTCAAGGAAATCCGCTGGCAGGCCGGAACGGTTTGTTTACTGCAGCGTCCGCAGGTTCGGCTGATCGCAGCTCCCGCTGGCCACGGTTGGCCATTCCAGGCCAATGGGGGCTGCAGGAAGTGGCATGGGCCGAGGGATGTGCTGGCCGCCACTTCCTGCAGTCCCTATTGGCCTGGAACGGCCAACCGTGGCCAGTGGGAGCTGCAATCGGCTGAACCTGCAGACGCTGCAGGTAAACAAACCGGCCCGGCCCGCCAGCGGATTTCCCTGACAGGCCGATCCCTGCTATAGATTATTAGTTTTAAGACAGAAGAGAAATGAGCCTGTTAAATCCATTGATATGTCTATTCTTAGTAATATATCCAATAATGGGGAAATACAGACTCTAATTGCCTGATTTTGATCTCACCCTATTTTTGCATGGGTGTAACTTCATTGACTTTGGTGGTTACATCTGATTTACATAGGTGCAAATGAGATCCGAATCAGGACCTTATTATAATAGAGTTGACTTCCTTTATACAGTAGACTAGTCTCTGACTGCCAGACGCTGGGACTGGATGATAGGGGATGGATCGCTTGATAATTGCCCTGTTCTTTTCATTCCCTTTGAAGCATCTGGCATTAGCCACTACCAGAAGACAGTATACTGGGCTAGATGGACCACTGGTCTGACCCAGTATGGCCATCTTCTGATCTTTTTGTGTGTGTCTGTTTTAACAGCTGTAAAGTAATGTATATGTCTACGTAATAATATTTTGTTATCTAGATTTCTGTTATGACACTGATGAAATTATCTAGTAATATTTTAATCTATTTTAGATCAAATGTATTTTGTTGTAAGATATCCTCTAATGTTTTAGTGCAGAGCCCACATGTGAAATCAAACTTGCTGTCAGGAAGTATCAGAAGTATGTGGAGAGCAATGACTGGCCCTACTTTTGATTTTCAGGGAGATCCAGCTCAGCAGGGGGGGACTTTGATTTTAGGCCCAGGTAAGCATATTTGTTTTATTTTAAAATAATCTTCCCCTCCCCCAGCTGTTTCTTATTACACTTCTGAGAGTCCTCTTCTTCCCTGGTAGAGCCCTGAGGATTCCCAAAGAGAAATATAGTCTGTGCTTGTTTATGGTTCTGCTATGTAAACAAAGTCTGTAAGTGTCATTGCATAGTTCCCCCTCCTACAGAGACCTGAACTGTTCCTGTTGAAGCCAGTGAGAGTTTTGCCTTTGACTTCAGTAGGAAAAGGATTGGGACTAAGTTTTTCTTGTTGACATCTTGGCATCAGTCTATACTCTGCCATTACATTGGATTCTAGGTATTTTATTTGATGTGTTTTTAAGAAAGCAACAAAACATGAATGGTGGTTATCATGATAAAATCATTCTCTTGAGGTACTAGGAAGCAGAAAAGTACAGGTCTAATTCGACCACTTACCTTGTCATGCCTTGTTGCTGTAATATTTTTTTTTAATGATAAAAATATACATGCTGTGATTAAAAAACAGAATGTTATGTAAATTCATGTAGTTAGTGCACAGTTTTAGACAAATTGCTGGAAAATCAGGATGCTTCCTTAATCCAATTAGCTGTTATAATAAAGCAGTATTTTATTCAACTATTACCATTTTTATTCTCATTCTGTTCCAGGTAGCAAAGTCCACTTTGTGCACCTTGATAAAAATAGGTTGGATCATGCTCCCATTAGCACAGTTTTGCAGCTTGCAGGAGTTAAAACGGTAAATTTCACAAACAAACATCAAATTATTGACATTTGACTTGCCAGAAAAAACAGATTACAAATTAAACTTGATACAAGAAGACAAAAAATACTCCAGAGAATTGCCATGGATGTCATGTTTTATGTTCTTACATAACAGCTGATAATACATACTGGATCTCAAAGCACAAAGTAAATTGCATTGTGCTGAAGATGCAGATGAATTCACACTTGCAACATATAGAAGAAAGCAATAATTAAGATATAACCTGCCTTTCCACAAAATAATTCCTATTTGCTCTTTTCTGTCTCAAAAAATTCTTGCTAATACAATTTAAAAATCTTGATTCAATATGAAGCATTAAGCTACTTGAAAACAAAACTCTAATATATCACTTTGTTCAAAAGGAAAAGCTTGGAGTTTTTGCCATTCAGTAGGTCATATATTTTTTTCACTGGTGGCTTGAAACTTTCGCATTATGTGAATTTCATGAAATAAACTATCAAAAAAGCAAGTGTGAACAACAGGAAGCTGACACAAGATTATGCCTATTCCTGTATCTGGCTTTAAAGAGGCACACCAAAACATGTTTCTATAGTTCTAAATAAATGTTTGAATTACAAGATCCATTGTTTGCAATTATTTTTTTTCCTGGTTTGCCACATCTAAATGGTAGCTTTTTAAAAACAAGGCAGTGATGAGTTTTAAATGTATTCCCAATCAGATTTTCAGTTTTAAAATAGGTTAAATTTAGGGTCTAAATTGAATAATAGTATTCCGTTTAACAGGGCAAAATCTCCATTAGTACGTGCAGCAGGAGGTCCTTGCAAAAATATTGCTGGTTATTTTAATCAAAGCAGCAGAGGTAGTAGCACAATAGCATTTATCAGATGGATGTTTAGAATCTTCCTACAATGTCTGCTTATTTTCAGAATCCATTGCTTTCATTCGTATAGATCATGTCCTGTTTCATCTATGAACCATGTTTTACCTATTTAAAAATGAAACTGCAAATTATTTATGGATGAGCATGTGCTCATTCTCCCCTGCAATTTCTGAACCTTGTTCTCTGCTGTAAATTGCTCCTGTTCGTGCATATCTTACATGTCACATGCAAAATCTCTCTGTAGATTTAAGCCTCCAAAACAAAATGCAGTTGTACAAAGCATGGCCTGCTCCTGCATCCATTAAGGTTGTTGTCAGTCCCAGAATAAACTCTTCAGAGTTCTGTCCATTAAAATATGTTTGAAATTAAACAAAATGTTCAGTGACTGAAAATGCAAAGCTTACATTAAAAAAAATAATGATTAATGAGCAACCCAATAGCCACAATAGGATTTCATCTCCTAGGATGTGAGGGTTTTTGTTTGCTTGTTTTCAATTACCATTGTTTATAGTAACTAGTTCAAATGTTTAAAGAGATACTGTCAATTTGAAAATCTTGTCCTTGAATCACTCTTCTAGCCAAGCTGAACTTGCTACAGGAGAAGCAAGGGTGATTATGCACTAAATTTGAGCTCCTTTGATCCTAGAGCTATCCAGGGGCCTATCTGGCACTCAGTGTAAAATGTCCCCACAGTCTCAGGAGCCATCCTGGCAACAAGGGGATCACCAGGCTGGAACTCAAACTCCCTTGTCCTTGGCAATGTTTCCTACACCCAGCCGGGAGAGGGTGTTTCTTTCGTTCTGTGCCACCCAGGGATTCTACTACTGGGTTTCCAGATGCTTCACAGTCCCAGAACATCTAAAAGCAGCTGTTGCAGACGCAGGAATTAGATCCCATATTTGCTAATCAAACACACTTCTGCCTATCTTTGCCTGATACTTTAGATTATTAAAAGAGAAGGAATGTTAAATATCCAGTTTCCTTGTCACCATTTATGTCCTCTATTTTCTTTTGGCATCATCAATGAAACTGAATGTAGTTTCACTTTTCTTTATATTTATTTTCACTTTCTGTTTCTTAGAACTGTAATGTTTTGGTTTGCAAACAATGAAGGGAAATTTTGAGGGGGTTCTTGTAACAGGTGCTTTCAATAATTCTTTAAAAAAGAATTCTGAAAACATTTCTATTGGTCTTAAGTTTCACTATTTTTACAAAAGTTTAAAATTGAACTACAACTAAGTGGACAGTGTCCCTTTAAAGTGGGTTTACTGTTTGTAAAATATGCTAGTTTGATAGCACTGGAGATTGAACTTAATCCTTACAATTATGGTACAGCCGGCTATAACAATGTCGAATTCCCCACATTATCTCATCGGTGTCCTTTAATCCTGATTTGGAAGGATCATCATTAAGTCAGTCTCCGTGTCCGTTCAGTCCTTTGCCTCTCTACTGAAACTACACCAAAGTAATCAGCGAGGGCCAAGTTCAGTGGTTGTTAAGTAGACACTAGTTTACTAGAAACTGAACTGCAACTACCAAACTGGTTTCAACTAAAAAGAATATACTACCAAACAGCCATCAAATAAATTTTTGTCACTATTGAAATAGACCAGATTCCAAAGAGTGACTGAGGGTTGACTGGCTTAACATCCCATTATTAATGTCCCGAGCAATCCAGTTCACCAAGAACCAACCATTTTTTATTAATTTCAGTGCAGTGGCACAAATTCAATTTCTGTAAGAAATCAAATGCCATTAACAGCGTTTGTTTGGCCTTCAGAATAAAGAACCATAGGTTTAACAGCAGTATTAAAGTTCAGCATGCTAGTAATCATTATTATGGTGTCATAGGGTACGTCTATACTTACCTCCGGGTCTGGCGGTAAGCAATCAATCTTCTGGGATCGATTTATCGCGTCTTGTCTAGACGCGATAAATCAATCCCGGATCGATCCCGGAAGTGCTCGCCGTCGACACCGGTACTCCTGCTCTGCGAGAGGAGTACGCGGAGTCGACGGGGGAGCCTGCCTGCCGCGTCTGGACCCATGGTAAGTTCGAACTAAGGTACTTCGACTTCAGCTACGTTATTAACGTAGCTGAAGTTGTGTATCTTAGTTTGAAGTGGGGGGTTAGTGTGGACCAGGCCATAGACATCTTTGTCTATGAGGGGGACATCTTAAAAGAGGCCTTAATCAAGCATCTAATAAATTTTGTGCCTGAAGTCAAATGCAGAGGAACATGACAGCATTTACACATCTAATTACATGAATCATGAGTGCAATCAATTAGAAACCTATATTCTATATGCACTGTTGTTGTAGCTATGTTGGTCCCAGGATATTAGACAGACAAGGTGGGTGAAGTAATACAGTAACTCTTCCCTTAACATTGTAGTTATGTTCCTGAAAAATGAGACTTTAAGCAAAACAATGTTAAGTGAATCCAATTTCCCCATAAGAATTAATGTAAATGGGGGGGGTTAGGTTCCAGGGAAATTTTTTTCACAAGACAAAAGACTATATATAGAGAGAGAGAGAGAGAGAGAGAGAGAGAGTGAGTCAGGGAATGCCTTACTGCTAAATAATGAACTAGCAGTCGGCTGAGCCCTCAAGGGTTAACACGTTCTTAATGTAGCCTCACACTCTACAAGGCAGCACGAATGGAGGGAGGGGGGACAGTATGGCAGACAGAGTCAGAGAGACACACAGTGTGTGAGAGAAAGAGATAGACATTGCCCCTTTAAGTACGCTGACCCCACTCTAAGTACACTGCCTTTTTAAATAGATCAGCAAGTTGAGACAGCAGCTCCTGCCAGCAAGCTCCCTCCGTCCTGACCCCTGTCATGTCTCCCCCCTGCTCTATGGAGATGGGGGTAAGTGGGGTGCAGGAGAGGGGGGAGGGGGACACCCTGACGTTAGCCCCCTTCTGCCCCCCCCCCCCACCAGGGCCGGCTCCAGGCACCAGGCACCCAAGCTGGTGCTTGGGGCGGCACCTGGAGGGGGGCGGCGGCGCGGCGCTCTGGCCGCCGGGGAGGGGGGGAGAGCCGAGCCCCCGCCGGGGCTCGCCCCCCTCCTCCCAGGGCTCCGGCCGCCCTCCCCCCTGGCGCCCTCCCCCGGCTGCGGGGGGGGGCGGCCGGAGGCTTTTTCGCCTGGGGCGGCGAAAAAGCCAGAGCCGGCCCTGCCCCCCACACACAGCAAGCAGGAGGCTCCGGAGAGCAGCTCCAAGGCAGAGGGCAGGAGCAGCAAGTGGCAGTGGGGGGAGGGACAGCTGAACTGCCAGCGATTGATAGCCTGCTGAGCGGCTGCTGCACAGGGAACTTAGGGGAGTGGGGAGCTGATACGGGGGCTGGCAGTCCACCCTGGATCCAAGTCCCCACCAGCTAGCTCCAACAGGCTGCTCTTCCTGCAAGCAGTGGACAAAGCAGGCGGCTGCCAAACAACATTATAAGGGAGCATTGCACAATTTTAAATGAGCATGTTCCCTAATTGATCAGCAACGTAACAACCAAACAACGTTAACCAGGATGACTTTAAGTGAGGAATTACTGTATCTCTTATTGAACCAAATTCTGTTTATTATTTTCTCAGGGGAAAGCGCAAATGCAGTCTCCCACTACTACAAGTTATGCAGTTGAGTTTCCTGCAATTGGGGGAATCTCAGGGGTCAGCACACCTGGACTGCAATGAATGAGCCTCACCTTGGGAAAACCACCTCATGATCATAGTATCTTCTGTCGATCAGAGAGACAAACTTTTGAGCTACACAGAGTCTGGGAAAGGTACGAAGAGTGTCACAGCTAAATACAAGATTGAACAGATAGTCTAGGATAAATAGTGCATATTTCAGTGCACCATTTAAGGCAAAGTGGCCCTTTAATACCCCTGTTAACAACCCCCCAACCTCTCCAAGCTCATTATCAGAAGCAAGCCCCCAACGGACCAGGACACAACAACTCAAAGCAACACCAGACCCTGCCAGAACAACAGATGCAAAGCCTGCAAATATTTTTCCACTGCTACTATGATCAACATCCCCCACAACACACCTTTCAAGATCCACAGGTCCTACATGTGCCTATCACAACTATGATGGTGTACCTCATCCAGTGCACTAAATGTCCCAATAACAACTATGTGGGTGAAACCAGATAATCAGTACACTCTCGAATGAACTCACACAGGAAAATAATAAAAGACAAAGCACCATGTCACCTGTGGGTGAACACTTTTAACAGTGCAATCGCTCTATATCTGACCTCTCAGTCCTCATCCTCACAGGAAATCTGCACAATACTTTCAAAGGATGAGCCTGAGAGTTTAAATTCATAACTTTGCTAGATACTAAAAATCATGGCTTAATAAAGACACTGGATTTATGGCTTATTACAACACTCTGTAACCCACTAACCCCCTTTTTGTCAAAAGAATATAAGAACGGCCATACTGGGTCAGACCAATGGTCCATCTAGCCCAGTATCCAGTCTTCCAACAGTGGCCAATGCCAGATGCTTCAATGGGAATTAACAGAACAGGGCAATTATCAAGTGATCCATCCCCTGTGGTCCAGTCCCAACAGATCTGTGACTACATGGGTGTTATCAGGCCATTTCACCTTGAATGGTATGTTAGCTCTATCTTGTGTTTAGCTGTGATGCTCTGCCTACACCTACAAGCTTACAGCTGCACAGCCGTACCACTATAAGAGTGCTCATGTAGCCGCATTAGGCTGATGGGAGAGAGCTCTCCATCGACATAATAAAACCAGCTCAATGAGTGGCAGTGGCTATATCAGCAGGAGAGCGTCTCCTGCCCACGTAGCACTGTGCACATGAATGTTTATGCTGGCAAAATTTATGTCACACCCCTGAGCAGCAAAAGTTTTGCCAATGTAAGTGCTAATGTAGACATGGCCTTAGTCCTTTCCCAGACCTGCAGAAGAGCTCTGTGCAGCATGAAAGCTTGTCTCTCTCAAGAACAGAAATTGGTCCCATAAATTACCTCAACCCACCAGGTCTAAATTCTTCATTTGTGCTTAAAGAACATTCTTTCATATAAGTGCAGAAAGCTTAATGAGACTGCCTTTGAATAAGGTTGTCAACTCCCTGGTTTTTAAATGGGTTACCTGGTCTCCCAGTCTCCATCCCATTTCCCCAAATTATAAACTTCCTCCACTAGACACCACCTTCCAATTCTCCCAACATTACAGGAGTGCTACCACACTTCCCTCACATTGCTAGTCTGCTTCTGCTGTGCCTCTGTGTCTTTTGATTGATATCCTGCTTGCTTGGAGGAATCCAAGAGTGATGGTATGAGAATGAAGGAGAGAGATTGCAGACGGAGGACAGAGGAGTAATGAAAACAGGCAAATGATGTGAGAAGTTGGAACTGACATGAGGAGCCAGAGAGCTACCAGATGAGAACTAGAGACCAAAGAGAGAAAACAACCATCAGAAAGAGAAGGAAGTCTGTACAGCTTAGGATAAAGTTGTGAGTTGTTGGGACGTGCAATGATGGGGCTAAAATTTAGTTTGAAAAGGTGACAATTTTACTTTTGGAACCCATAATCCTTGCTCTTAAACCAGCTAGTTTCACCCTTACAGAGGGATGCAAAGTACTTCTACCTCCTGCTGGCCTGGAGGGTAAGGAACTTGAGTCAGAAATCAAACCCTTACATGGTAGAGTACAGCATAACCATAGAGTCAGCATGCTGCCTTGTGAAAAAAAGACTTATTAATTCAAACCTTTGATATTTAAAAACTCTAAACTAGTACAGAAATTCTAAAATAGTATGAAAAAAAGACAATAAGAGTAGGACTGAAAGAACTAATTAAAGCTTCAATTCTACATTTTGTGTGTGTGTGAGTGACCAACTGCATCCACACAGAGTCTCATTGACTTCATTGGAGCTCTGTGCAGGCATAGCAATCTGCCCATGCTGTTACCCTAAAATTTTAGATGCCGATGATGTTAGCCTACAATGGCACTTTTCATTTAACCAAAGGGTAGCAATACTGTGGCCTGCCCTAAAGGAAATGCCAGGGTGTTACCAAGGGGCTTGTGTCCGACCTGCAGAGGGCGCCTCAGAGCAAGCTAGTCTTGCTAACCCCTGAAAGGACACAGATACAGCCTTCCGCTCAAGGATGAACACACAAGCAGTAATTCTTCAAAAACAAAAGAATTATTTATTTATTTATTTATTTATTTAAAGGAAATAAGTGGTTACAATGTATTTAATGAAGCAAGACAGATTATATAGAACATAGTAAAAATGCAATAAAATTACATTTAAAACATCTTATAATTAAAGCAGCACAGGGAAATAAAGACACAGACTGCTTACAATATTTGACACCCCACACAAAGAATACAGTAGCTTCAATGTAACATGCACATAGATATTCCCATATACACAAGGGCTTTTAGTGATACAGTTTAACTCCATACTTAATACAATGTGGTATACACAACCTCTATATACCCATAAGAAAAACCATTACAGTATTCACAAAATAAAAATAAAACATTTACTTAACATTAACATTGACTCTTAACATTAAACAGTCTGTAAATGCTGGCCAATTGGCTACAAGGTGGGTAGGGGAGATCTCACTCAAGACGCAGGCATCCAGCTTTATTTACAGACACAGCCATACACTCTTAAATTATAGATATAAAGAAGATCAGACTTACACTTCTTATTCAAAAGTTTCCCTCTGACTCATCTAATTGGTCCTTCTGCTCTGTCTGATTTCCTGAACTATGGGCTCCACAGCTGCGCTGTCGCTCTGTCAGGCCACAGATGCAGTGGCGGTTGCTGCTCTTCTGTTGCTGCTGGCAAGGTAGCTGCTAGCAGGCAGTTGTTCATTGCCACGGCAACCTTAGAATTCTGCTGCTGCTTTGTCAAGTAGCTGCTTTTCAGGATGTTCAGTTCTTCTTTTCAGGCAACTTCCATTCTTAAGCAAAGCCTCAAACCCACTTCTTTTCAACCTGTTAGTTGAAAGCATGCTACACCTAATCCACTACAGACTTGCTGTCAGCCTTATATACTGGTTGCTCTCTCAAGGTCAGCTCCTCTCAGCCAATCAGCTGCTAGCTTTTTCCAGCTCCTCCGCATGACGTCATACCTATTCTTGGGTAGGAAAGCTCCTCCCTCTGAAGCCATCTTGGATTCTAGATGTTTTTAAGCTCCTCCCTCTGACGGCATCTTGGATTCTAGATGTTTTTAAGCACCTCCCTCTGACGCCATCTTGTTTGCTAGAACTTTCCACTACCTAAATTTAAACTATTATCCTTGTCTCTGCCATTTTGGCCAGCCATGTTGTATTTTCTAAATTTAAACTATCAATTTCTACTTAATTAGAGCGTTAATCTTAAAACTAATTATTGTTTTATGCAAACCAAAGTGTCCTAATACTATCACCACCTTAATTGTATCAATTGGGAGAAGTGAGTTTTACGGCATTTTCAACCCCCTTCCGAGGCTTTTCTGTAAGCCTCTATTAAGAAGTTGCAAGGTATTTCAGAACACTCAAAGTTAAATTCTCTCATTATAGCGACCAATGAATGGCAAGACTGGGGCCCATGTTAGTAATGTGAAATGTACAAAATCTGATCATAAGTTTATGTCTTGTACTAGTTCAACATTAATTTAAAAAACTCAGACAGTGAATAGTGAAAAAAACAGCAGGAGACAGTCACCTCATACCCAGCAGATGGCAGAATACACTCAGAAAAAGGTTCCATAGTCCATCAGATGGGAGGGGGGAAAAGGCTCTGCTTTTCAAAAACTGCACTTAAATTGTCTAACCATATGTCACAGGGTGGCTAGCCCCTGTGATTAAAGCAGTCCATTGCCCCTGTGCCAGAGGAGATGCTCCTAGTTGAGCCAATTAAGGGGGTGGGACAACACCTGTGCTATAAAGAGACTAACGATGGCTCAGTGAGGACAGAACTCAAAGGGGGAAGGATTGCATTGAAGTTGTAGGGAGAGAGGGTCTCCTCTAGTGGTTCCTAAAGGTGGGAGTTGGGGCTAGGTAAGAAGATCCAGATGTTAAGTTTTGTTTTTCCTTTGGGAAAAGGCAAAGAAGGCACCCAGGCCCTGCGTTCTCTGCAGAGGCTCAAACAGTAGGAAGGGACAGCACCTCAGGGAGGAGGGGTTGTGCCCATCTTAAGGCTGGATGGAGCCCAGTTTAAGGATGGGTGGAAGATTTTGGTTTTGTGTTTGCTTTTCTGGAACTTTTTGTTAATAAAAATCAGACCCCAAGATGGGATGTGATCGGATTACAAAGACAGGGTGGAGTTGGTTTCAGGAGCCCTGAAGAAGAGAAAAACAGAGGCAGGGCACTGCGGAGACACCTCTGGCCACCACGGAGTGCTTATTTGGCAGCTACTGTGTTACACTGCACTTCTGTTTTATTTTTTTAGCCATTTTAAATGACAGATTTATTTCAAAGTACCACAGAGGACAAGAAGCATGCATGGAAAAATAACTATTTTCAACTATGTTGAGTCTTCGTTTTCAAAATTTAAATTTTAAAACCACAATTTTTAAACATTATTTGTTGAAAATAGAGATATATTTGAAAGTCTCTCTTTTTAGAAAGAGGGTCACTTAATGATGAGGTAGTAGGCAGAAGATAGCTGCAACTCCCGATCAACAAAGTGTGGCCTTTACTCTCAGCTGCATGCTGCAAGAATCACAGAGGAAGCTTTCTTCACTTTGGGCCCAATTCTAAAAGATCCTGAGTATCCTCAACCCTCGCCAAGCTCACTTCTGAAGCCCTTGCTTACACTGAGTAGTACCTTACGCTGAAGGTAGGCTCATTAAAACTAGTGGTATTATTCAAGGAATAAGAGCAGCAGAATAAGCCCCCCATACCTGAGTCATCCCACTGCAGTCAAATCATGTGTGTAAGTGTTTGTAGGATCAGGCCCATAAATCAGGATCTGACTATGGCTTTGCTAGCAATTTTAAATGAGCTCATATACCTGCCAGTTCAACCCTCCCATGATATTACCATAATCTTTTAAGGTAGACATGCTATTACACATAATGGACCAAACTCATCAGGGACTGCAGTTAGACTGGAAGACCTAGTATTGTTTTTATAAAAGATCTGATAGTGAACTCCTTCTACCAGTTGTTATAAGAATTATTGCCTGAAGGGAATTAGAAAATATACAATGTATATAATATAGTGAGTGTCCCTGCCTAAACCCACAGCAGCAAGGCATGGAGAGCAAACAGAAAATGCTGTTGAAGACAAGGGAAGATAATAAGCAAACATTCCCTGGAAAACTGCTATTTGAGAGAGTTGTTTTATTGGTCATTGTTCTGATCTTCTGAATCAGCTGAAAGTACTACCGTAAAAATGCCTATGCTCTCTATACTACATCTTAAAATGTTAATACCATTACAGCTGAGCTGCACCTCCGTTGAATGCCTACCAAATATGCTTACATTTATTCCCAGTGTAGATAGGGCCTTAGGGACTGGAGGCAGAGTGTGTGTTGCATTTCTAGTTCACTCTCTCTGGCAGTCTGTGAGACCCTGAGTATTTTTGCTTTTAGGTAGGGTGACCAGACAGCAAATATGAAAAATCGGGACAGAGTGTGGGGGGTAATAGGTGCCCATATAAGAAAAAGCCCCGAATATGGGGACTGTCCCTATAAAATTGGGACAGCTGGTCACCCTACTTTTAGGACAGGAAGCCAAGCCTATCTTCTTGGTCAACCATCTGTTTGCCTGGACCACTGCTATGTAGGGGTTTCTTTTATGGTAGACTGGGGTCGCTGCTTGCACTGTCTATTGTGGAAAATTTAATTTTATACTTTCCAACCAGTGGAGCAATCAAGTTCTCCAAAAATTGAAGAATGTGCAAGACACTAGGCCAACACCTAAAGCATCAATATACAAGTCTCTGGAAAGCACAACTCAAAAACAACCATGCTACATTGCTTCAGATCCCTGCACAGAACTATCACACCAGCTGACTACCTCAGCATACTAAAATGTGCAAACTTTAGGCAGGCTTTATCAAATACAAAATCATTAATCATAAACTAGAGGTGGAAACAGGAAGACACAAAATAGACTTCAAACCCAGAGAGATGCAGCGCAACCAGTCTGATGGAGAGGAGACTGAGATGGAGGGACACTCTACTCTGTCCAAAATACAATAGGGTGCAAAAAAGATATTTCTTCAAAACACTAAAATGATTAAAGGTTTTTATGTAAAAGCAATGAGAGAAAACTGTCTAAACCTAGGAGAATGGAGAGAGACAGCAGACATGGCATCACGGTACGTAGCAGCCTGTCTCTTGATTGAGAATGGACACAAATGACAAACGGAGACAGGAAAATATATCACACATACACTGTGAAGCCGTATCCTGGGCAAAGTATACCTTCCTCTGACAGCTAACTGAGGAATTTGTCTCTTCCTTATGCTTTGGCAACACTTGTATTGGTTCTCATGCCAATAAAATATTATTAAATGGAATTGAATTGCTTACTTTTAATGTATGGTAATAGGTATATTACTATTAAAAATAAATCTAAAATATTCTATTCTGAAAAAGTCCATTTTATGTAGAAACAGATGTTCTTTTCATAATAGCAAGTTCCTTCCCCTACATTGCTGTGTGATAAACTGTGTGCCAGTTGGCTGGCACTCTCCGCCCCCAGAGATAGCTGAATTTCAGCGGCGTAGTATGTGTAGTCTGTGACTCTATTTGGAATTCTTTGGTATGTAAAGTGCTATATAAACATAAAACATTATCTAGGGCACTCTAAGAAGAGAGGATAAAATGGTTTTGTATGTGAGTGTGGATGTATCAGAGGTTATTATTAATTCTTTCTTTCTTTCTTTCTTTCTTTCTTTCTTTCTTTCTTTCTTTCTTTCTTTGAATTGTAGTAGCACCCCATTCATTGACCAGGACCCTAGTGTACTAGGTACCGTACAAATACAGAATGAAAAGGCAGTCTCTATTCCAAAAAGCTTACATGGGTGTGTTGTGGGTATATGAATGTGTAAAATGAAGGGCCAGACCTAGACCAAATGGTGCCCCAAGCGAGAAGCGTCTTCGTTGCCCCCCCCATTTGTTATACTTTTGAATAATTTACAGCACCTTGAGCCCAGCCCCCCTCAAGACCAGCACCCACGCGGTTGCATGGGTTGCCTGCCCCTAAATCCAGCCCTGGTAAAATGTGTGTGTGGCATGCTGGGCATGAATGGGTGTGCATATGGGGCAGTACAGAGAGACTGAATAGGTGTGGGGGGATATCTGTGTATGAAGTCACAAGTATGTGGTGCTGGAACAATCTGTATAGCGGCAGGGGTACTGAGAGCCATTGAACCAAACTGTAAACCCCATATATGATGGAAACTACTTCAAGCCAACTCCAGAACCCCTAGTTCCAGCACCTGTGAAGACATGTGAGGGATATGTGAAGTTATATTTTATATAGGGCAGGGCGTATCTGAGGTGTATGTAGGCTTGTATGGGGGTGGGAGGAATAGATGTATGGGTGTACATGGACGTTGTATATGCAATGGTGTAAGGAAAGGGTGTATTTCAGTGTGTACTGTGATGTTTATATGTATAAGCGATAGGGTGATTATATGTCCTGTTTTGGCTGGGACAGTCCCTTTTTTAAGCCCTGTCCTGGCTATCCTGACTTTTTTTGGCAAAAGTGGGCATTTGTCCGGTTTGTTCTTGCCAACTTGATCAGTTGGCAAGAGCAAACAGGACAAATGCCCACTATTGTCAAAAAGTGGGGTGCAGAGGAACGAGCAGGAGGGTGAGCGGAGATGCCAGCCCCCCCTGGGGGCTGGGAGGAGGCAGGGCTTATGCGGAGAGCAGGTAGAGCTTGAGCGAGCAGCGAAGCCAGCCCCAGCCTTTGGGAAATATGGTCACCCCAATAAAGGAGCATAAGGTGGTGCATAGTGGTCTGTGTGGGGATATACGAAGGTGAAGGAACTTTTTATTATGTGCGTACGGTGCTTGGAACAATGGCTTTGGAGCCTCTGGACAGCCCGATAACAGAAATAATATAGACCAACATGTAGGGGGTGTTTGTGTGTGCATGTATGTGTAGAAGGGCGAAGCGGCACACAGCAGGGTGTGTCGGTGCAGGAGGCAGGTGCATGGAGCCATATGGGCCATAAGGACACGGTGGATGCAGGCACGTGGGAGGGTCACACAGCATTGCCCCTAGCATACCCGTAATGAGCATTTACCACTATGACGTCACTGTACCCGACGCGAGCTGGTCGCGATGACGTCACACCCCGCCCACCCAATCAGACGCGCAGGGAGGGGGCGCGGAGCCCCCCCGCTGCGGGGAGGTGGCCGAGAAGAGTCAGCCGCTGCCGTTGCTGGCTCGGGGCCCTCCCCTCAGGCAGCCCGAGCGGCTCAGCGCGGCGGGGATGAGCCCGGCTGCCTCGCACCCCCCGTAACGGCGCCGCCATGAAGCGGAAGAACTGGGCCGGGGCCCGGCGACACTCGGCCCCGGCGCCGCCGGCCGTGAAGAAAACTCGGAGCGCGGCGGCTGCAGCCGCGGGGGTGGAAGAGGAGCCGCCCCCGTCCGGGCCGGAGAGCTGCATGGAAATCACCGGTGAGCGGGGGCGCCGGGGGCGGGAGGTACCTGCGTCCGGCTTGCCTTGCCCGTGCAGGGATCACTGACGCCGTGTGTGCGATGGGCAGCGGTAGCGTCAGTCCGGGGGCAGCAGCGGGGTCTGTGTGGAGGGATTTACGGAACTTGCTCGTCCCGCTCCACTGGAGGGAAGGCACTAGCCAGCTCTTCGCTCTCACCAGGCTTCAAAATAATGGGTCAGAGCAAAACCCTTCTCCCTGCGTCCATTTGCCTCTCGCAGCAGCCTCCGCCCCCGCCGGGCTTCGCTGTGCACGTTACAAGTTGCTGTCAAACTTTGTGGGAGCCGCCACGTCGTGTGACAACTTCCATGGGTTTTGTTTTAAACGCTAGCCCTAGAGCGGAGGGGGCTTGGCTGGTGGTTCACTGGTCTCCCTGAAAGCGCAGAGAAAATATGTAGGTCTCCCGTGGCCTGAAATGCCTCTGTAGAGTGTCTGACGTTTAAAAACCATTAGCAGAATGCGTTAAACGTGCATAGGAGTGGCCTACTCACCCTGTCTTGCAGTACTGACTTTAATTTTGGGCTTAACAAAGAGTCAGGTGTAAAATATTCAGCGTGAAATTCCTGGTTTTGCTTTTCCTGAGTCCTAAATGAAAGAAGTGCCTGCAAGAAAAGGAAACCTTCTCTTTCATCTCCTGCTTCTTGCTGCTGCTTTTCTTCTTCCCCTTCCCACCCTCCTCTCTTGTTCCTCAGGGCAGCTTCTAGTACAGGGAAACAATGCTTTGTTGGCTTTTGCCGACTCACTTAATAAATGCTTGCCTGATTGGTTGTTGTGGATACAATAACTGTTTTACACAAATTACAATTTTAGATGTTTTTACCATAGCAGAAAAAATGCAGACAAAAGCCTCTAATTTACCATTCTTATCCACATCACAGAAGTCCAGAAAGGACTACTTTTAAAGGGTGGCACTAAAAAACAGCTGTCTTGCACTATTTTACAGTACTGATGGAAAAGATTCTATGATTCTAAAAGAAGAATGGAAATATAGTTCAACCAGTCAACCCTCTTAGTCTTCTGTGTGAACATATGGTGTGGTCTGTGATATACAGGAGGTCAGACTAGAACAGTGGTTCTCAAACTTTTTGTAGTAGCAACTCCTTTCAGACAGCAAGCCTCTGAGTGCCTCCCCTTATAAATTAAAAACACTTTTTAAATATATTTAATGCTATTTTAAATGCTAAATTTATAACCAAATTGTTTAAAATAAATCTAACTTTTCTCACCACTTTTAAATTAAGACTAAAACACATTTTTTATCAAATTATTATGAGCAGAAAAGTTTTTTTTTTTTTTTTAGTTACTATTTAATACTGGGAGCGGGGCGCGAAGAAACTTTGTCAGTATCACTTTTCACAGCAGACTTAGCACCCCACTGCCACCCTTACTTCTGAGCTGCTCTGCCTTCAGAGCTGGGAGGCTGTGAAAAATGATATTAACAAACATACAAATATAATTTTCTATAGCAGACTTACTAGTGCTCTGTGTTTCCCCCTAAGGCGGTGGTGGGCAACCTGCGGCTCGCAGGCTGCATGCTGCCTGTCAGGGTAATCTGCTGGCAGGCCACGAGACAGTGTTTACATTGACCGTCCGCAGGCACGGCCGCCCACACCTCCCAGTGGCCGCGGTTCGCCGTTCCCGGCCAATGGGAGCTGCGGGAAGTGGCAGCCAGCACATCCCTGTGGCTCATGCCGCTTCCCGCAGCTCCCATTGGCCAGGAATGGCGAACTGCGGCCACTGAGAGCTGCGGGGCGGCCGTGTCTGTGGACGGTCAATGTACACACTGTCTCACGACCCGCCAGTGGATTACCCTGACAGGGCCACAGGTTGCCCACCACTGCTCTAAGGTGTGCGCCTCTGCAGCTGCACAAGAAAGCATTAAGAGCGGCGTACCTAATTAGTGGAGCGGGGCAGCCACGGGTAGGCCTGTACCCTGGAGAGGATGTGTGAGAGGAGGTGAGGTGGAGGGGAATAGAGGGTGGGTGGGGACAGTGGTGGATGGGAAGCTTGGGGCATGCAGGGCTAGGGCGAAGAGAGATGCCTCTCCCCCCAGGCCCAGGACTGCAGCGGGGAGAGATGCCTTTCTCTACTGCCGCCTCCTCACTCTTTCTGCAGTAGAACCACACCAGTTTGGTTGGGTTATACAGAAGGGTAACAGGATTTGGTGCCTTGACATGTTCAATATATCTAGATGCATAGGAAAAGATTCAGTGTTGTCCTATTCAATTACTGACAAAGCCATGATCTGATTCCCTAGCAGAAAGTATTATAATATAATCTTGCAAATTAGAAAACGGGCTTTTACAATTCACATGCTAAATGGCAGTTATCTACATAGCTCTTGTAACAGAAATGATACAAGACCCTGTATTACTTTTTAGCAAAAATTAATAGATAATATATAGATTAGTGAGAATGAATACATAGCAAGGTCAACTTCAGATGCAGCTTCAGCAACCCTTTAGTAGAAGGGTACAGAAAGCTGCTTAAGTATGACCAGCAATTTAGGTTTTTTGTTTGTATTGGTGGCGCACATCTGCACATTATCTCAATATTGGTGCTGGACATAACAAAATTCATTCCGCGCATGGATGAAAAAAAATTAGAGGGAACATTTCTAGTGTCCCATTTCCACCCTTACTTCTGGGCTGCTGCTGGTCGCAGGCGTTGACTTCAGAGCTGAGTCGCCGGAGAGTGGCAGCTGCTGGCCAGGCTCCCATCACTGCCAGCAGCAGCACAGAACTGCAGAAGTA
Source organism: Terrapene triunguis (assembly GCF_002925995.2). NCBI lineage: Eukaryota > Metazoa > Chordata > Testudines > Emydidae > Terrapene > Terrapene triunguis. The sequence goes on along the minus strand of NW_020664464.1, from coordinate 21,374,109 downwards.
AGCGTGGCAATGCCATACCATGCCACTCCTATGTCTGCCTAAAGTTTGACCTTTGTGCTGGGATGGGGGCTAAGGCAAATTTTAGGGTGGCTGTAGCCCTTGCAAATCCCCTTAGAGCTGCCCCGCCTGGGTGTCTAACTGTTAAATTATAATTTTTGTTTTTGCTGATCCCAGTGTTCTGATTGGTTTGCAGTTTAATGCAGCTCTTCAACTGCTGGGTTGCTCTTTTCTAGTTTAAAGGGATGTTTGAACTCCAGTTAGTTTAAATTTTTTTTAATACAGTTGGGTATTGTAGCTGCCCTTCAGTCTCCTTGCCAACTTTTCAGAATGATATGATTTATTTAAAAAACAAACACAAAACCCTTTCCTCTTCCTGTTTGAAAGACCCATGCAAATAGGAAACTGTCTATAGAAGAGAGTGAAACTGAGAATACACAAAGTAAACAAACTGGAAAAAAAAATTCTGTTATAGTGATTTGTAGGTGGTACCTGTAACAATAGCTGGTTTAAAAAAAATAGATTGAAGTGGTTTTTTTTTTTTCCCAATTAGTTGACGGTTTCCTTTAAATTAAAACAAAGCTAGAAATGACGTGTCAAGGTTCACACAATTTTATTATGGAAAAACGTGTAACATTTTGGGGACAGGGCCTGGTGGACTGAGTATATAAACTCAAACTGTGCCAGACTCCCATTTTAAAACAAACCAAACAAATGGTGTTGTAAAGGAAAGTAATCCAAAATAGTCCAATCTAAAATAAAAATATTGTTAGGTCTTGTCTGCACAAGAAAATTTACTGATACAAATACACCTCTGTAGTTACACTGGTATAACTCCCTGTGTGGACACTTGTATTCCAGAATACTAGTGTCTTTTTCCCCAGTGTTTTTTATATTGCCTCCAAAGTGACATAAACTTAATTGGAAAACGCACTTTAATTCTGGACTAATAGTGTCCACACAGGGAGTTTTAGCATAATAGTTCTGCTGGTAAATTCCCCATGTAGACAACTGTTAGCAACTAGACAACTAGCATTCCTACCATTTCACATGGCATGCACAACCCTTAGTTCATCTAACTAAAGACACAGAAGACGTAAAGCCCCAATCCTGCAAATACACACACTGGTAAATGGGACTCTGTCCAGGCTAACAAATATGCTCTAAAGCATCTATTTGCAAAATCAGTGCCAAAATACTTTGCACATTGTATGTTGCCTTCTCCTTCTCTCCTAATGCAACAGCTTTAAACAAACCTAAATATTTTAAAATCCTTGTAATCTGGGGGTGTAACAAATCATGGTGGTCTGATGTCGCATGCATGGATTACAAATTCTGTTGTGCATTATATTTGGGTGTTTAATACTACAATCTACTTTTTGTCAGTATAAGCTTCAGTAAGTATTCTTTTAAAAAAATTATTTCTCATACTCAGTTTTGCTTTTTTTCCTTAACTCTCTCCATGGCAGTCCTAACATCTTTTGAGATGTTTTACTCTGGTGGTGTAAAAAAAGGCACTGGCTGGGAAAACACTGCAGATTTTCCCATATTCCTGTGAATGCATGGTAGGTACATGCCACATTCCAGGAATAACATCAGGGATGTAGGAAAATGATTGACTAAAGAATACAATTCCTTAAAGTTTCTGTTGTGTTATATTACAGTGGATTTCAAATTTCATCATTTTTTTTCTTCAACTAATGCATGACACTCAGATAATGTGAATTTTATTTGCCAAAACTGAACAAACTCATCTCCACTTATTAGATATAATCTCCCATGTCTTTCAAAATGATAGCTATATACAATGCAAAGAAATTGTAGAGGTTTTATTTAAGATGGGAAGGCAGTTTTTGATTTCCTATCTTTGGTATGTATGTTCTGTACAGTTCTCTAACTTTACCTGAGAAATAAGATTCTAAACCATGTTGTGTTGCATTGTAACCTTCCAACAAAATTATTTAGACTTTTGGCAATAATTGCAATTTGCAAAATGACTGTAATACTTTGGAGTAGGGCTGTCGAGCAATTTCAGAAATTGTGATTAATCGTGCTGTTAAACAATAATAGAATACCATTTAAATATTTTTG
>NW_020664464.1:21351473-21371621 GCF_002925995.2 Terrapene triunguis | reverse complement strand
CCCCCCCACACACACCCAGCCTTCTGCCCTGCACCCTCTGCCCCCACCCCCCCCAGGTCTGGGGTCCCGGCTGCCGGCCCCTTGCCAGCCGGCGTCCCGGCCACAAGCCCTGCTCAGCCCGCTGCAGGCCTAGGTGAACAGAACCCCAGGCTGGAAGCGGGCTGAGCAGGCTGGCGGCGTAAGATCAGCATTTTAATTTAATTTTAAATGAAGCTTCTTAAACATTTTGAAAACCTTGTTTACTTTACATACAACAATAGTTTAGTTATATAATATAGACTTAGAGAGAGACATCTTCTAAAAAAACATTAACATGTATTACCGGCACATGAAACCTTAAATTAAAGTGAATAAATGAAGACTCGGCACACCACTTGTGAAAGGTTGCCTACCCTGCTTTAGAGCCTACAAGTCAACTCAGTCCTACTTCAGCCAATCACTCAGACGAGTTTGGTTACAATTTGCAGCAGATAATGCTGCCTGCTTCTTGTTAATATCACCTGAAAGTGAGAGCAGGCGTTTGCATGGCACTGTTGTAGCCGGTGTCACAAAATATTTACATGCCAGATGCACTAAAGATTCATATGTCCTTTCATGCTTCAGCCACCATTCCAGAGAACATACGTCCGTGCTGAAGATGGGTTCTGCTTGATAACGATCCAAAACAGAGCGGCCTGATGCATGTTCATTTTCATCATCTGAGTCAGATGCCACCTGCAGAAAGTTGATTTTCTTTTGTGGTGGTTCGGGTTCTGTAGTTTCTGCATCTGAGTATTGCTTTTTTAAGACTTTTGAAAGCATGCTCAACACCTCTTCCCTCTCAGATTTTGGAAGGCACTTCAGATTTTTAAACCTTGGGTCGAGTGCTGTAGAAATCTCACATTGGTATCTTCTTTGCATTTTGTCAAATCTGATATGAAAGTGTTTTTAAGACAAACGTGCTGGGTCATCATCCGAGACTGCTATAACATGAAATATATGGCAGAATGTGGGTAAAACAGAACAAGAGACATACAGTTGTCCCCCAAGGAGTTCAGTCACAAATTTAATTAACATATTATTTTTTTAACCAGCGTCATCAGCATGGAAGCATGTTCTCTGGGATGGTGACCGAAGCATGAAGATGCATACAAATGTTTAGCATATCTGGCACGTAAATACCTTGCGATGCCGGCTACAAAAGTGCTATGTGAACACCTGTTCTCACTTTCAGTTGATATTGTAAATAAGAAGCAGGCAGCAGTATCTCCCGTAAATGTAAACAAACTTATTTGTCTTAGTGATTGGCTGAACAAGAAGTAGGACTGAGTGGACTTGTGGACTCTAAAGTTTTACATTGTTTTGTTTTTGAGTGCAGTTATGTAACAAAAAAATCTACATTTGTAAGTTACACTTTCACGATAAAGAGATTGCGCTACAGTACTTGTATGAGGTGAATTGAAAAATATTTCGTTTGTTTATCATTTTTATATTTTTATTACAAATATTGGCACTGTAAAGTGAGCACTGTACACTTTGTATTCTGTCTAATAGAAATCGATACATTTGAAAATGTAGAAAAACATCCAAAAAATTTAATAAATTTCAATTGGTATTCTATTGTTTAACAGTGTGATTAATTGCGATTATTTTTGTTAATCGCATGAGTTAACTGTGATTAATCGACAGCCCTGCTTTGGAATCCTTTTATTTAGGATGGTGTAAATTTTTTTTTACATTGAGAAATTCATTTCTACAGAGAAGTACTGTAGGGTCTGCAATATGCTCATGCTTTAATTCTGACTCTTTTTACTTAAGCTGTCACTTGGAATTTTAATGAAATATTCTGTTGGCTTAATATATGCCTTGATGATTTCTTTTTAAACAACGTAATTTACAATTCCGTCTTGATAGTGTTGCATTATGGAGAAAACAGAATTTTCTGGAACGATAGGAACTTTTTTTTTTAATTGAGATTTGTGTTTTTCAGACTGTTGTTTGTAAACATTTTTCAGTGAGTTTTCATTATAAATCTCTCTCATTACAGGAGAAGTATGTAATCATTTATCAGCATGACCTCATTTTCTTATGACTCTTTCAAAATCTTCCTTGGTTTGAGAAACTGGTTAAGGCTTTTGTTGTCTAATCCAGTGCTGAAAGCGTGGGAACTCTGTTCTTTCAGATTTACATGTCTACATTACATGGGAGCAGCAGAGAACAGGGTCTATATATTATTTTAGGGAAAGTAGGGCCATGATTGTGGAACAGATATGATCAGTCTGGGAAAAAACCCTATTTATTTTCAAATGATGTCTTTAACTTTATATTTAATTTTAACCAGTGTTCTCATACTCTTGTTCAGAAAGTATGCTGATCCTTGGTTTCTGTCATAGTCACCAGTTTTATCATCTCTTGGCTTTGATTTCTGCAGTGATGAGTGAGTTCTTTATAATATGACTGATTGAAAAACTTCAGTTTTATGTACACCTCTACCCCGAGATAACGCGACCTGATATAACACGAATTCGGATATAACGCGGTAAAGCAGCGCTCCGGCGGATCAAAGCAAGTTCGATATAATGCGGTTTCACCTATAACGCGGTAAGATTTTTTTGGCTCCCGAGGACAGCGTTCTATCGGGGTAGAGGTGTATATTACTTTGGCATCACATAGTGTTATACCTGTATGTTATCTATTGCATCTTTTTGATAACTGCTAGGTTTAGAAAGAATTGTTTGGATTCTCTGAACCTTTACTTTTAATAAATATTGTTTACATAACTCAGATCTATAAAACACTTACCTAGTAGTACAGCAAATTACTCTGACTATGTTCTTTATTATTTGGCATATGCAGTGAAGTCAAGCCAACCCAAACCATTCTTATCAACAATGTTCAAGGCATGAAGACCTCCAGGATAATAATATTCTTTATAATTCAGTATGAGCAAGACCATTTCAGATTCAAATAATTTAAGGTTTGTTGAAGTCTGTAATATCTTTTTATATAAATGCAGTCTCTTATGCATTTATCTTCTGAGGGACTTGTTAGCTGCCTTACCATCAAGTTCAAGAACTTACACTTGTTCTTTTGCCAAAATGAATCTTCACTCTTCAGACACCAGAATAGTCTCTCTGGTAAGAACGGGCGTGTTTACTTGCTGTCTGATATTAAAGTGCTGCTGTGTATTAGCTGCCTTTTGAATTCAAAGTTCTGTCTATAAAGACTTTGACTTGCAGAGCCCTAGAGACATCAGGATTGTTGTGGGTGATGGAAAGGAGGATATTTTTAGGAGGTGCTATTCATTCCTTTTCCAGAATCAGATAAATAAGATCATGAAGCTGAAGCTGCTGGTATTCTGCTGATACCCTGCATAGATATTTTCACAGCTTATTGCCTGCTTGTAGAGACAAGAAATACTTCCTTCTGTGAGGCAACCAGCCCTACTTTTCCATCCCTCTGACACAGGATTAGCAAGCTCCCCTTAGCTTCTGCCAGTGTAAAATTAAGCTTTGTTTTTCATCACTATAACTTTCTTTTCTATTGAAATAATGTATATGAAAAATAGTTTTCAAATTTGTTGTAAATAAAACAAAATGCATGGCTTTTAACTTTAAGATGCACAACTTTTATTTAAATAAGTGGAAGAAAACATAAGTCCTTCTCCTGCAATCAGGACCCTTACAGAGCCCCACTGACTTAATTTCAGTTGTAATCTTTTCATAGTGTGTATAATAGTGCTGTTTAAAACTGTAACAGGTTAATACTTGGTTATCGTAAAACAGAGCCAGAAATGCTTTTGAGGAAACCTGAATATAATAGTTCTGTTGAGTAGTTTCTCATCCTGCTCACACTGTCATTGAGGCCAAAATACTCAGTATTGTAGTGAAATAGCAATCTGAGTAGGCAAAAGTAAATAACCTAATTCTGTTCTGAAATTACTTCATTTTATATTCCTTTCTTAAATTTCCCAGTAGGGAATACCTTAAAAATATGGAGTTTATTTGCAGTTTTATTGCAGATCAGTTGTTGTGAGTACTGACAGCTTCTCTAGGTGATGGCATTTAATACACACAGGCTTTATTTTTAGGCTGATGTGTAAATTAAGAATATTAAGCTTGCATTTCTTAAATGTATTCAGCTGTTCTGAATATAGCAATTAAAATGATCCAAAGAGAGCAATGAATAATAAAGGGGTAATAGCCATTTAATAGTCCATGCATATTGTTCATCCATAATCTGAATTCCATTAAACTGAGTAAGTGTGAAATGGGATTCATATTTTGGGTGAACAATATACACGGACTATTAAGCTGCTGTTTCTACTTTATTTTGCACTACTATTAGATGATTTTAATTATTTGAAACATATAAAAATCTGTGTTTTAAACAAATCATTGAGTCCTTTTCTTGAATGGACATAAAGGGGAAAAGCTAAGCCAGCCAAATACTCTATTTTTTTTATAGGTTGTCAGAAGCTGCTTACACTGTGTTCAGTAAGAAAAACAGCATTTGTAACGCCAATATTAGAGACTCTCCAGTCAATCTTTCTTTTGGAATTGTTTGTGGTATGAACACAAAGTTTAGAATTAACATATTATGAGTTAGTTTAGGCTTAACACTCGAAATGACTCCATTTAAATAAGATAAAAAGTCCCGTCCCCCCCCCCCCAAGGGTAGACTGGACCTTCATTGTACATTAACTTTTGCTGGCATAGCTATGTCCGTCAGGGTAACTTATTTTTCCCTCATCCCTGACTGACTTAGCTATGCGAGCAACTTCCTAGATGCAGTTATACCAGTAAAAAAGTTGTATAGCTTATTTAATTCAGAAAACTAGTAGTATAAGTTATACCTGCAAAAGCACTCTTTTATTGGTATAAATTGTATCTTCCCCAAAATTGACATTTAGCATAACTTATGGAAGATGTAAGTACTTTAAAAGAATGTGATCAACATTTGACAGTGGATTTTTTTTCCAGGCTAACCTAAGGGTTTGTTTCATAAGAACATAAGAATGGCCATACTGGGTTGGACCAAAGGTCCATCTAGCCCAGTATCCTGTCTTCCGACAGTGGCCAATGCCAGGTGCCCCAGAGGGAATGAACAGAACAGGTAATCATCAAGTGATCCATCCACTGTCACCCATTCCCAGCTTCTGGCAAACAGAGGCTAGGGACACCATCCCTGTCTATCCTGGTGAACAGCCATTGATTCTCCATGAATTTATTTCTTTTTTGAACCCTGTTATAGTCTTGGCCTTCACAACATCCTCTGGTAAGGAGTTCCACTGGTTGACTGTGCCTTGTGTGAAAAAATACTTCCTTTGGTTTATTTTAAACCTGCTGCCTAATAATTTTATTTGGTGTCCCTTAGTTCTTGTGTTTCAAAATGAAAGACCCACATTTTCAAACACAGATGCCTAAAGTTAGGCTCATTAGTTCATATTTATAGACCTAAACAAGTTATTTGATTTTCAGAAATGCCAAATCACTTATTTAGGGTGGGATTTTCAAAGAGGCCTAAGAGAGTTAGGCACCTAATGCTCACTGACTTTCTGCAGGATTTGGATACCTAACTCCTATAGGCTCCCTTTAAAAACTTATCCTTATTTTCTAAATACATACTCCAAGAACCTAATTTAAAACACCTGTTTTTTGGAAAATTTTGTCTGGAAGCTTCTATTTTGCTTGAGGAAATCCTACATTAATTCTTTTTTGTTGGCTGTTAGTGTGGTTGGTTGGTGGCTGTTGTGTTTTTTTTAGCGTTTTTTTTTTTAAATAAATTCGTTCTTTATGCATCAATAAATTGAACTGATTAATCTAGAAACAAATGTATGAGAGAACGAGTGGATATAAGAGAACGGAGGTTGTTTCGGTCTAATCAATAAGTTTTTGGCTGTAGTGCCAACTAAGCTTTGCAAACTAATTGAATGAAAAATTATGTTGTACTAGTCAAGAATTCTAACAGTGTCTGTGGATTATCATCATGAATGAGAAAACAAAATCCTTTGGATTTTGTAGTTTTAAAATAAGTTCTAAAGCTGAGTGAAACAGATACTCTGCAAAGTTTTAGTGCAATTGTAAAATATTCTTTTAAGCATTGATTAATACCTGTGATATTAGTATGCAAACATATGGGTCTGAGCACTGCAAAAAATCTTGGCTGAGTGAAACAAATCCTGATAAAACCCGTTACTTTACTGCAAATCAGTTATGAAGCAAAAGTTATTAAACTACACTAAACATTTGGCCTGCACGTGCAAGAGTGGCAAAACTTGTATTGTGCATCACATCTTCATATTCTTTCTCCTCGAGTGTACACACTTTTTGGGTGACATTTTCAAAAGAGACATCATCACATCGAGCTTTTGTGAATCCTGCTAGATGCCTATTGCATCTTTAGGCACTTAAATATATTTTTTAATCTGGCCCATAGGCTCCTAAATCACATGGATATTTTTGAACATTTTAACTCTTTTGGCTTGAAGATGTCAAAAAATGACTTGTCATTTATATATGGCCAGTGTTTAAAAATGCATATGCTATTCTGGAATAGTGCTTTGCTGCACATTTGTGCATTTCACAATTTCACTTGAGGATCAAAAATACTGGGGCTAACTTTGTACTCTCGGGTCAAATGTTGGCTTATACGTTCCTTTAGTAGTGCAGTTTCACAACACAGCTAAAGATTTCAAGATTTTAATGAGGCTACAGTAAATGAAGATTTTTAGCTCAAGATGTAATAAGTGAATGAGCAGAATCTTTGAGGAAGGGAGAATACAAGAGAAGTAGTGTAATTTATGAAAAATTATGCATTTACACTTATTTAGAGATCTATTTTAATATTGCAATAAATCTGTCAATTTCATGCACTTTAACACAGCACTAAATAAATTCCATCATTCGGGCTCACATTTTATTTGTATGTTATAGAATTTTACACTGTTGTTTTTCCAAAGGAAAAAAGTATTGGTATACTGCTGCAAGTTACAGTTTTTATGGCCTGATTACCAGCAGCAATGCAACATACAGCTGCTACTTACTAAAAATTTGAAGTTCATTTTGATACTATTATAGCACCAATATAAAACAAATTCAGATATGAATTAGTGGCAATTGCATGTTGCCGGTTTTTAAAATAACCATACAAATGTGAAAAAAGATGTAGGCATGCATATTTTTATTTTTAAATAGATGCTACTCACTTAACTCTCAGGGATTTCTTTTTTGGGTATTGGCACACCATACTTTTTCGAATGGGCGAAAATTTACAGGGGTTAAACTCAAAATAACTATGGAATCAAACTACTGAACTCCAACTCGTCAGTCAATTCCATCCGCCGCCGCTCCGCTTAAAGCCCCTTTTTGCTTTAACTCTTGCATTTTGTTTTTCTATTTCTCCTTTTCAACCTGCCCCGCCCCTTCTCCCAATTCCGACATGGCTCTTCCCTTTCACTTTTCCTTCCACTCTTCTGGGAGTGTAGTTTAGTCCTGCCACTCCCAGAAAAAGTTAGGAACTGGAGCAACTCTTCCTCTCTAGCATGGGGAACGGGCAGGTCTTTTTGTAACCTGTCGATGCTGCTCCTTCAGGTGGCCACTGAAGAGCAACGTGAGGCACAAAGCCCACCCTCAAACCAAGGAATTGGGGTTTTCTTGTTTCTTTTTGGACACTCATCACTGTTTTGAGGGGAGCGAAAATGGTTTATGAGTAGCTTAATGTCTTTAACAATAGCCGCACCTTTGTTGTGTTTGCAAGGCCCTGGGCTTAAGGATTTTGAGCGCACCGCTTGCAGGGAACACTAGAGGGGCCACGCCACACTGGTACGTGCGCTGCAGGCAGATGCCCAGTTGGCAGCGCGGTGGTTGATTAAGGGGCTATAGTCACACCGTACTGTGTGGGAACACAGGCCCTCGTTTAAAAATAACACTCAAGGAGCGCGCTGCTGTCCTGCGCTGGGAAGAGGACAGCGCTCCCTGGGCACTAACGCAGTCCCTTCTAAGCACCAGCCGCCCGGGTGCCGGAGGCGCCTTGCGAGGCCGGGCGGTCTCCCCTCCAGCCGCAGCCCGCGGGGTGGGGCTTCCCCTGGTGAGTTGTTTTCTCCGTACGCGGAGAGGAGCGGCTCGGGCCCTGCTGTGCCCCACTGGCTGCGCCGCCTGCCGGCCAATGGCTGCTGCGATTGGGAGGACTCGCTGGCGAGCTCTGCGCTCACCGCCTGCGGGGGCAGCGATTGCCGAGGCTTACGCGCCGCGCTCTGGTTTTCTCCCCAGCTAGGGCTGGGATTTGTCTTGTGGGCGCATCAGGCTCATTCGGGCCCGAGGACGCTTCTGTTTGAATGCCCGTAAGGAAGCTTTCGGAGCTGGAAAGTGTCTCTCGAGGAAGGGGACAGCTGCTGGCTACCCACTTCTGGTCGTGGTGCCTGCTGAAGGAGCGCGGGAGGCGGGCTGGCCAGCGGGGCCCACGGCAGACACCCCGGGGCTCACGCTGCATCTGGATGCGCCTCGAGGCGAGGCTGCCCTTTAATCTTTAAAACTCTGCGGGGAGTGGCGCTTTCGTTTCCTCCGCGCTGTCAGACTCCAGTGACAAACGCAGCGGGCTGTTTGCGGGCTCGGTAACCGTGTGGGGGCTGGCCCCCTTTTCAGTGTTTGTAAGCGATGAGCGTCAGAAAGGAATCTCGCCCCTCTGTGGAGTTCATCAAAGGTGAGCAACTTAAAATGCCAGTTTAAGTGGTTTTTTTTGTTTTTGGTTTGTTAAAGAAACAAGTTTTCAAAACTCGTTTTGTAATCGTGCATGTGAACAAGGAGATCCTGCCGATGGCATCGTCATAACTTTTACTGCACCGCTTTTGTAGCGTTCGCTTCTTTGAAACAAAACGCGTTTTCTTTTGTTTGAACTATTATGAATTAATAATAGTTCAAACTATTTGGGATTTGGGAGGCAGTAAACAGCAGCTGCCTGTAATTTCTTGGCCTTTTCAGCCTGTTGATATTTTACCTAAGCTAGTTAAAAGTTAATACAAGTAAATCACGTATTGCGTAACAAATGCATGTGCATTGTCAAACAAAGAAATCTCACAGGAAGAATCCAAACTTGAGACCTTCTTTTTCTATTTGTCGTTTATCAAATTTTACTGTGCTTCCCTTCCTCTTTTTTGGTAACTTTTACACTCTCCTCCCACCTTCACCAGCACACCCCAATAGACTGAAAATACCTTGTTTTAGGTTCCTATAATAAGAAGTGTCCAGGTCATGTTTTTGTGTGTGTGTGGCCTGTTGGTTGGTTCTCTGATTTCAAAGGAGAACCAGGTTTGCACCTCTCTGAACTGCAGTAGTCAATAGACATACATATATATGTGTGTAAACACACACAAAGCCTCCCAAACCGGTTATGGGAGGGCAGTCTGGTTATCCTCTGAACAACTTGTTTACTGGAGGGAAACCATAGAGAGCTTTTGACTAAATAACAAGTAAGTTTTAAACTGTTTGGTAACCAAAACGTAGGCTTTGAGCTTAATCATTGTCTTCCTTGTTGCCTAGCACCTGAAAAATAATGCCCTCTAATCCGGAAACCCTGAAAGGAAAATTTGATACTAAATTGTGACCATTTAAAGTATTACATTTAAGAACATCATTTCAAGTTTTCTGTGGAAATTTGTAATGTTAAGGGTAGTATTAGTTTAAAATCTCTTGCATTTCAGGTCGCCTTTATTTTGCAATTCTCTGCCAAAAACCAAAGAGTGGTGTTGCAAATACACACTATTTCTGCATAGATGATGAACTTGTATACGAGAAGTAAGTACAGTCCTTATTCTTGTATTCTACAGAACATTGCAGTAAATTTGGTAAGAAAAGCACTAATAAGCAAGTGATGTAATTCTTAGTCTGTTTTTATTAGTGGTAGTTAAAACTTCTATACCGATTATAGAAGTTTATGTATGGAGTTTATTCTCAAAACTAGTGTACTAGTCCCCGCTAATTTCACTTGCAATGGGAGCTTATATGTGAGAGGGCCTGGTGGCTCCCCACCAATTTCTTTCTTGAAAAATTTCAGAAACTTTGTTTCTTACTTATACCTTATTCCTACTGGAAGATATCGGAATACTTTACAACAAGATAAAAAAAATTTAGAAGCATTAACTGAAATATTTAGCCAGAAGGGATGTTTCTAGTTGCCCAAATACCGGGGGTAAAATATCTAAACTTCCTAGAATAATAGATGGGTCAAAACCTGGCAGTTGCTGACTCAGCACTTCATGACCCCAGCATAGATACATTAAGTACTCTGCAGTGAACTGCATAGGTCTTTCAGATAAGTCCTTGACATTTTTTTTATTTATTTTATGACATCCTGCATGGATATTAAAGAGCCCTTAGTACTTTTGAAAAAAATAAGGATATCTTTAGTTAAAAATTTCTATGCTCACCTTACTCAGGTTGTGATGTTTTGTTCGTTTTCTGTATTTCAGTGAGGCTCTGTATACACTAGAGTGCTTTGAGGATTAATGAGTAATATATATTAATAATATTTTAATGTGAATCTGATAGCTTTTAAACATAGTGCCAGGAGAAGCATTTTGGAATTAGTCAATAACCTTGTTTTTGAAGGCATACTTTTGCATTGTCGTTAAAATCAAGAGTTCCTAATGTGATGCCAAAAAATGTTAGCTTACTGTGAGCTTTCAAAAGTTTGATCACTGCATCATTTCATTGACCTTTTAGGAGGTCTTGTGTGGAGAAGAAAGCAGAATAATTTTAAAAATAACGATTTAAAAGCTGATGAAAAACTACAGAACTATACTTATGGTATGCAAGATGGCAATTTCAAGAAGTTTTGTACCTAGTATAATGTGTGCATTAATTATTAGTTTTCATTTGGTGCATGTGGATTTCTTTAAAATTATTTCTACAAAACGTGTACAAGCAAAATGTTTTCTTTGTTTCCCTCCCCACAAGCTTCTACGCAGATTTTGGACCTCTCAATCTGGCAATGGTTTACAGATATTGTTGCAAGCTAAATAAGAAATTAAAGGTAAAAACTGTTTTGTACCAAATAGATATAAAATATTGGAATTAGCCCATTTGTAAAAATGGTGAGGTGAAAAAATGTTCCTTGTTTGAGAAATATCTTCAAATTGATATGTGGATTTCCACTCAGGCTTGTGTTTTGGATGTGTACACTAAACTGTATGCAGTATACATTTGTGTTCTCAGATTTGACCAGATTATATTTTCAGGTGGGTGTGTGGGGTGGAGTGAAGAGACAGAGAGTGAGGGATGTAAGAGGAGAACTATTTGCCTTTAGGATATAGTAGTTCTACAGTAATTATTGTGAAAGTGCAATTTCTAAGTAGTGGTGCTGTTAGAAACAACTAGAAGAACTCTTAGTGGGCAAAGGTCTCTTTCAGTAGAAGGCCCCCTCCTCTGGAATTCAGTCTCCTTGGAAATCTGCCAAGGTCTAGTGAGTTTCAGGGCTCAATGAGAGACACATTGATTTGATTTGGCTTCTGTTTGATTTGTTTTAGTTTGATTTTTTTTTTTTGGTCTTCACAACATTTCTGTAGGGAGCCACATTTGCTTTTTAAAAATATATTTAGGGCTCACTCCTGCAAGGTGACTGAGCACCCTTACTCCTTCAGTTGAGGTAATTTGCTATCTCTGAGGAGCTCTGTACCTTTCAGAATTGGGCTCTTGGTAGATGTTATGTTTTATAGTATCTCTATGAATCAAAATAATGAAGCCTTACATTTTCTATATCAATTCAAGTTATCCAATGCAAGTTTGTCAACCTCTAACGGGTTGGAGTACAAAATGTGTTAGGAAAATAAAAATCTTGCTAAAATTCATATGCTCTTTGCTTATTCAAGAGCCCATTAGTCAGATCTTGAAACCCTACATTGAACTGTGAAAACTGGAAGTATGCAATACAATATTTCTTTAACAGAAAATCTCGGCATTTTGTGAATGTTCCTTGCTGTCTAGCACTGGTGTCAAGCTGTCTGCTTCAGATTCATTGTGCCATATACACTACAATGTGTAGATTCGGTTAGCTATGACAATTTGCTCTGATTTTGCTTGAAAATTATTCCACAGAAGTTTCCAAATTGTGATTTATTTTTAAATGGGTTGGTTTGTGAGAACAATATACTTGTATGCTAGATGTTTTAAAGGGATGTTCAGTGCAGAAGTCATTCTACACTGATCATAGTGGTATCTGAGTGACTTGTTTCACTTTTAAGCATTGTGGGCTGATAAGAGAAATTGTTCATTTGTAGTGCACATTTAAAACATATTGCCATCGCTTCATTAGTAAGGTTGTAATTTTCTATTGGAAAATCCAGTTTTGTCTCCCCCAAACAAGGTGTATCATGAAGTTGGATGGTGGTTTAGCAAAATTTGAGGTGATTCAAACACAAGTGGTTTCTGATTTAGGACTTTAAAAATATGGATGTAATTCATATTTTGAAGATTATTCTGAGGTTTCTGAGCAAGCTATATCAGAGAAATAGCTTGCAGTAAAAATGTAGACTATTTTGAAAATTTTACCTACAATCTTGTCCAGGACCCTTAGGCTCAGGATTTGTCTTAGCCATCTCCCTTTTGAAAATGGGACTGGGGTGCTTATGAAAATTTTATCTCTAGTGTACAGGACTATGACTGGTAAGTGAAAAATGTTGGAGTAATTTCATATAGCTATTTTGAAATCTCATATGGGTCCTAGTTTAAAAACATTGCTAAAGGTCTGATACTCTATAGAACCCTCCTTCGCAGTGCATAGCTTCAAAATATGAACTTGTAATGGGAGTTATTGTGTTATGGCTACTTTTTCTGACTTTATGGGGGAAATCCCAGAATTCCTACCTCACCTGTTGTCATTGCTGGTGTTGCCTCTTGCCTGCCCATATCCTCCAGTAACAGCCACCCAGAGCTGCTGTTTCAGTTTTTATTTCTAGCAGTGTTCATTTTTTCCTTCATTCACTTTCAGGGGTGGGTAGAGGCTGCAGTATAATCTTAATTTCCTTCAGATACCCATTCTAGACTTCGTTGCATTTATCAGCAGTGCCACCAGTAGAAACTGCCAGCATTCTCCATCAGTATGTGAGCCAATACAGTTATCCTTTTCTATGCCCCCAATGTCCGTAAACTTCCCTGGAGTGAGAGTTTTGCTGAAGGGGAGGGAGGAATGTCTCCTCTAGCCAGGCAGTTTAAAAAATACTGGGGAACATGTTTGTGTAGGTGGAAAAAGAGAGAGGAGCAGTGCCTGCTTCTGAGTCATGGGCAATAGCAGCAGAAGGCCTGTCTCAGAAGGTCTGATAGACTTAAATTTTGCCGAAATACTCAGATTCCATTGAATTGAAGAAGCCAGTCTACATTATTCAACTTCTGTTATACTTACTGATTGTAATAGAGCACATACTTGTAACTTCCTAATAAGATTCACAGTATTGCCAGCTCCACAGGCTCTAAAACCATGAGACAGACAAAAATATTCATGTGACTAGTTTTAAAAAACAAGATTATTTTTTTAAACTTGCATTCGATTTATGGTTTGTTCTCAGATATTTGAAATAGTGGAGGAATTGCCCCTATTTGTGTTTTGCATATTTCAGGTTGGAATTCCTGATGTGTAATAAATACAAATTGGGAGACCTTTTCTTTTTAGCTGATAGGTGGGGCTAATCCCTTCCCAAGGTATTGTCCTAGGCTCCCTGCAGCTCCCACTGTCCAATGGGCACTACCCTGTCTCATGCTGTGCATTCTCTGGACTCCCTCTTCCCTTCAGGATATCAGGATTGCTAATTCCAAGTGTTCAAAAATCATGAGTCAGCCCCCCCCAATCATGAGCTTTCAATGAGTAAATTTGGGGTGATTTGTTCTTGTTTCCTGGCTTTGAGCTTTTAGGGTTCATGTTTTCAAGGCTTTCTCCATCACCTAGAAACTTTTTTTTTAAATGAAAGCTGAGTGTCTAATGTAATTTTTAGACTCAAGGAGCTTTAAGAGAACCCCCTAATATATCCCAAGACTTGCAATTAAAATAGTGTTAGTTAGCAACTCTGAGATATTGCCCATGCCCAGCTCCCTCTCCTTCCCTCTGTCCCCATGTATTGCCCACACACAATTTCCCTCCATATAGGATTTTGACGGTGGGAGAAAGAAAGGAGGAGAGAGTGCAACTGGGCTAAAGCCTACTCCCGACAGGCTGGAGAGAAGGGGATGGGGGGACACACACTCCTTGGATCCTTTCTCCCCCTGCCTATTGCTCACCTTTGCTACGCTAACCGTTGGTGGGTAGGAGCTACCTGTTGGTCCCGATCCAGCTCCCCTTTTCTTTGCCTGTCCTCATGGACTGCTGCACCTGTGCTCTGCACAGACAGCAAAAGCAGAGAGAAGTAAAGATTCTGAAGGCAGCAGTTAGAGCAGCAGCCTCTGCTGGTGGCAGCTGGGACTTCAGCCTATTGCCTGCAGCTCAGGCTCTCAACAGCTGCCTCTGGTGGATGCAGCCAGAATTTTAGCATGAGTTTCAGCTCAAGTAGAAATTGTGAGCTGCCAGGAACTTGTGAGAAAGCAATATTAATGCTGAAAAATGATGGGACTAATGAGAATGAATTGGTGGCACTGGATACAAATACCACATTAGATGAGAGGAGGAGATTGGGCAGGTATGCAGGACAGGAGTTAAGGTTGGTTGTGGAAACATAAGTTTGAATTTTTGGAGTTTTTGAAAAATATTTACTTGTGTATGTCTGTTTTAAATAACTACAACTTTCTAATGTTTCAGTATCACATATTTAAGATCAATGTTGTAATATTTAAAATAACTGAAGAAAATACCACCAAAAAGAACACAGTAGCTTTTCCCTTCATCATAAAATTACTATTTTTCATAATGAAAAATTATTAGGGCTGTCGATTAATTGCAGTTAACTCACGTGATTAACTCACAAAAATTAATCATGATTAAAAAAAATAATCAATTTTAATCACACTGTTAAACAATAGAATACCAATTGCAATTTATTAAATATTTTTGGATTTTTTCTACATTTTCAAATATATTGATTTCAGTTACAACACAGAACACACAGTGTACAGAGCTCATTTATATTATTATTTTTATTACAAATATTTGCACTGTAAAAAGGACAAACAAGAGAAATAGTATTTTTCAGTTCACCTCATACAAGTACCGTAATGCAATTTCTTTATTGTGAAAGTGCAACTTACAAATGTAGATTTTTTTTTTGTTACATAACTGCACTCGAAAACAAAACAATGTAAAACTTTAGAGCGTACATGTCCACTCAGTGCTGCTACTTGTTCAGCCAATCACTAAGACAAACGAGTTTGTTTACATTTATGGGAGATAATGCTGCCTGCTTCTTATTTACAATGTCACCTGAAAGTGAGAACAGGCATTTGCATGGCACTTTTGTAGCTGCAATTGCAAGGTATTTACGTGCCAGATATGCTAAACATTCATATGCCCCTTCATGCTTCGGCCACCATTCCAGGGACATGCTTCCATGCAGATGACGCTCCTTAAAAAAAATGCATTAATTAAATTTGTGACTGAAATCCTTGGGGGAGAATTGTATGTCTCCTGTTTTACCCACTTTCTGCCGTATATTTCATGTTATAACAGTCTCGGATAATGACCCAGCACATGTTTGTTTTAAGAACACTTTCACTACAGATTTGACAAAACGCAAAGAAGGTATTAATGTGAGATTTCTAAAGATAGCTACAGCACTCGGCCCAAGCTTTAAGAATCTGAAGTGACTTCCAAAATTTGAGAGGGATGAGGTGTTGAGCATGCTTTCAGAAGTCTTAAAAGAGCAGTACTCAGACGCAGAAACTACAGAACTACCACAAAAGAAAATCAACCATCTGCTGGTGGCATCTGTCTCAGATGATGAAAATGAACATGCGTCGGTCCACTCTGCTTTGGATCGTTATCAAGCAGAACCCATCTTCAGCATGGACGCATGTCCTCTGGAATGGTGGTTGAAGCATGAAGGGACATATGAATCTTTAGTGCATCTGGCACGTAAGTATCTTGCGGCACTGGCTACAACAGTGGCATGTGAACGAACGCCTGTTCTCACTTTCAGGTGACACTGTAAACAAGAAGGCACATTATCTCCCGCAAATGTAAACAAACTTGTTTGTCTGAGTGACTGGCTGAACAAGAAGTAGGACTGAGTGGACTTGTAGGCTCTAAAGTTTTACTTTGTTTTATATTTGAATGCAGTTTTTTTTTGTACATAATTTTACATTTGTAAGTTCAACTTTCATGATAGATTGCATTACAGTACTTGTATTTTTCAATTCACCTCATACTATTTCTTTTGTTTTTATAGCACAAATATTTGTAATCAAAAATAAATATAAACTGAGCACTGTACACTTTGTGGTCAGTGTTGTAACTGAAATCAATAGATTTGAAAATGTAGAAAACATCTACAAATATTTAAATAAATGGTATTCTATTATGGTTTAACAATGCGATTAATCGCCTGACTGCCCTAAAAATTACATTTGAAATTTGTAAAAACGTTCACTCTGCCACACTTATTTTGAATGGCTTAACATGGTCCAGTGTAACTAGATTTTCAACAGATTTGATGCTTTGTCATCAACCAGTACACTAAAATCCTTATCCTGCCTGGATGCTGAGCACTTCTCAGGATTGAAAATGGAATAACACACTTGATCATATCTTAACCAGAAAGGCATTGCAACCATTGGAATTAATTTTGGAAACCTTATTTCCAATGAGGCCAATTTCTGTGTGTAGTTGGTTGTTCTGCTGCAGTGATTTCAAACTTATTTTTATCAGGCTATGCAGACTTAAGTTCGAAGTGCCAAATTATAACACTGTTGTTCATTTCTTGATGCAGTCATTTACATTGATAAGGAAGAAAATAATTCATTATACTGGGTTTGATCAGAAAAAACAAGCAAATGCTGCATTCCTCATAGGCTCTTACGCAGTAAGTATTTAACCTTTTACTAAAAATTGAATTGCTAAGTTTTGTGTTTTATCATTTTCCCATATGCAGTCCTTAAAATACGAAGAATGATACTTTTCCCCCTTATTTTAAAAAGTGGTGCTGGAGAGAGCTGAGAGTTTGACTTCCTGGTGTTGCTCTTGACATTTTCTTTACTATAGAGATTACCCAAACTTTTTTTTTCCCCAACAAAGTGATCTATGTGACAGGAAAAGCCCCTAAGAGTTTTTTATTCCTCTGCTGCACAAAAATCTTCTGGGTGGGTGTTTCTAAAATCCCTCACCTGATATAGGTGCACAAATCCTATAGATTCTTTTAAAGTTGCTTAGGTGCATTTTCCAAAAGCACCTTCTGTCTTTTATTCCCAATATTTAATTTTGTAAAAGAAAATTGGCTAATTCTTGATATCTTATCATATTTCATCCTTTTTGTAAAGACCAAATACCACCAGATGTTTTATTTCCGAGTTTATATGTTGGGAAATGTATCTTCTCCAGCCTATCCCTTTCCTGACACAGGCCAGGGATGGAACTTAGGGGAAGGAAGAAAAAGCCTTATGTGGTGTGTTTGGAACGGATATAATATCCAGAGGTGTAGAGGGGGTTGTAGATAGAGTGCCTGAAGATGCACTGGGTCAGGTGCTTGGCCATGAAGGGAAAAACCTAATAACTGATTGCGTTCATATTGCTCAATCTCTGAAAGACTAAGTTTGAGGCAGGAACCTCAGAATTGTGTAGTGAAGGTCTAAAATGCAGAATGTTTGAAATGTAAAGATGCAATAGACTGTAGATTGTTAACATTGTGGTATCTGACTTGTGTTGTACCTTGACTGCACTTGACTTTTTCATTTCTCTTTGAGCATTGACTAAAAGTAAAGAGTGGGGTGAAGGACCTGTGCTCTTCATCTTACTGGTGACTTGAGAGGGGGTTTAGACTCCATACAGCCCTGAGTCATTCCCCTTTAAGAGTTCTGGAGGGCTATAAAGCTCCTGCATTTCTGAGTGTTTCCCTGCTGCTGGTTTGTGTTATGGAGTAGGTCTGTTTCCAGCTCCCCAGGGTCTTCCTGTTACCTGTTCTGCTGTACTTATAAATGAAGCTTTTGACATTATAAATGTGACTTTTTTTTTTCAACTGACACCTCCAAGTGTTTAGAAATGTTATGTTATTATTGCAGCATTCTGAAATTGAATGGAAACATGCAACATATCTTGCTTCAGCTTAATTGTTTGGAGTCAAGATACTAAAGCAACTGATCGGTCACAGTTTTTAAGCAAGAAAAAAACCCAATCCTTAGAAGTAATTTGATTACTCTGTAGGCCAAAAAGTAAATGTGGACTGTTTTATTATAAAATGTTTCTTTTATTTTTGGTCCTGTGTGTAGTACCATGGCATCAGCATAGCTATGGTCATCCTATACAGCACCCAAAATGCAGAAATAATAGTAATCAGTGGCAAAGTAATCCATGATTTCCGTAACTTGTTGTAAACTACCTTTTTAAAATTAACTTTTAACAATCCTACTTCTGATCATCCATTCAATTTTCCTGCCAGGACACCATAAACGGGAGCACACAGTTGGAGGGGACTGTTTGTATAAACCTTCATAAATACATAGGGCCATAATTTCTCCTCCCTGTTGGATACTGGTGGAGAGGGCACTGATTACTCCTGATGGAATTCTGCACCAAAAAATTAAAAATTATGCATGCAATATTTTAAAACTCTACATATTTTATTTGTCAGAATAGTACCATATAATCATACCAGTTCAATTATTTTGGTAATTTATTTCAAAATACCTGCTAACAGGTATGTGTGTAACAATATAGACAACAAAAAAGATTCAGGAAATGTTTTTTGACAAATAGATTACTTAGTAGGCATATTAATATGTAACTTTGAGTAATAATTCATTTAAACTACAATACAGAAACATATTTCCCGCATCCCTCAGAAACAGTACAAAGGCTTGGAGGTAATCGGAGATAACAGAGGAGCTGAGCAAGAGGGAAGTAATTGCTGGGAAGGAACCTGGGAGTGAACCTGGAGGGTTATTAGGTGTGGGTGGGAGAAGTATGGAACAGGTTTTTTGGGGGGTGGAAGGGATTGTTAGGGAGTTGGGGAGCCTCCCCCGTGCAGACCCTGGCTGACCCGTAGTGTCTCCCATTCAGTGAGGCACATCGCCACCCTCATCCCCACTCCCATTCAGCACTCACCCCACTCTGTCCTTGGCACTAGCCCTTTTAAGCCCCAGTCTATGACCTCCCAGTATCCCCATGTGCCCCACTCTGTCTGTCTCCCCAACCCACCCCATATCCCATGCCTTCTCACCTGGCCCGGCAGGCAGGGTGCTGTGAGGAACCCAGCCTCTCCTCCCTATTGGCTGCTGATTGCTATTACCAGTGAGCTGGCTGCCCTCTGTTCTGGTGCTACTGCAGCCCTTGGTGGACGAAAGGCATAACTGAGGCAGAATTATTTTTCTCTGCAGAAAATACATCTGGGGGGGACGTGAATTCTGTGCATGTGCAGTGGTGCAAAATTCCCCTAGGAGTAACAAAGAGAATACTGCCTCTGGGGATATCTCCTTACTCACTAACCCCATAGAAGATCTTCCATGGAGAGCTAGATTTGTGGACTGAGAGAGGGTTATGTGAAAATCATCCACACCTTGCAGAACTGTACCCCCAAAGGCAGACCTGCCATTAAACTACCCAGACATTTGGACGTGGAGTCCCCCTCAAGTCTTTCTATTGTCTGTAGTGGGAACTGAATCATGCTTTAAGAGAAAAATGGCTTAGAAACTGCCCCAGTATGTATGATACATGTATATTCAGAGAGTTATTTAATTTGTAAAATATTCTGTGCTGCTTTTATCTCATTAGGGAAATATATGTATTTAAGCATGTATTGTTTGAGTTAAACTTAAATGGGTTTAAGTAACTAGGCCTCAGTGTTTAGAATAATGTAAGTTCTTGCCTCTGGTAGTCAAGAATATATTCAGTTATTGGGCAAAATTCTCTAAAGCTCAGTACAGGGAAGTGTAAATGAAATGAATGCAAAATTTAAGTTTGTGTGTATATATAATTTAAGTTTTTGTGTATGTGTGTGTGTGTGTGTGTGTGTGTGTGTGTGTGTGTGTGTGTGTGTGTATATATATATGT
>NW_020664464.1:21284589-21351073 GCF_002925995.2 Terrapene triunguis | reverse complement strand
ATATTTAAGCTTTCCAGTCCATTGGCCTATCAGTAATGCTTTTCACTGTTCTGTTGAAGATCTGGGTTTAGTTTCTTGCTTTCTAGGCTGTCAAGATTGTGAGTCCTTCATGACATTTTGACTTTTGTCAATTGAGTCGTATTAGATGCCTGAAGGGATCTCATTTCTACAACCCGCTTCTGTTCCAGTTCTGGAAATGTATTGGCCACACTGCAGATTGGGGAAGGGAGGAGTTTGGGTGGGAAGCAGAAGAAATTAGATAGGGGAGGAAGTCATCAGAGATGCAACAGTGAAATGAACAGTGCTGTGTTTTTACTCTATGGGATGGAGAAGAATACAAACCAAAATGTGTTGAATTGTTACACCAATTTGCTGTTAAATAAGTCTGTTCTAAAATACAGAAATTAAAAAGGATTTTTTATTCTTCATGAGAAAGATCAAGGTTCTTATCATTTCACACTTCTTGCCAGTTCAGAAGAATAGAATTGAATGAACTGAAGAAGAGCGCTCTGCAGCTCAAAGACTGTCTCTTCTGCCAACATGAGTTGGTCCAGTAAAAAATATTACCTCACCCATCTTATCTCTATCAAATAGAATAGTCATACACTCAGTTACATTGCCAAAATATGCAGCAAGATGGGTTTGTTGTTGGGTCACTGAGCCCTTGTAACTAGGATTTTAAAACTGTTGCAGCTCTCAATTTGGAGGGTTATGGGCAACACTTTTGGGCCCATTTTAAGACTTACTTTTAGGGGAATGATCACACTTGAATGTGTTAATTTTAAGTAATCTCTTTTTAAGATAAGCCAGATCTCTGTGTGATAAACAATTTTTATTTAGCACATCTACAAAGATTGTCCAGTTTTAGGGAACTGACATTGAATTTTTGCTCTTTTTTAACACTTAGAAAGCTGAATAAAACGTGAAGTGGCACCCCAAGTTTATAATGCAATAAATGTAAAATAATTAGTACTCCTCAGAGCTTGTCTAGGAACAATCAATAGTAAGCATTCACTGATACAGCAGTACTATTAACTTGAAAGCCTCTTGCTTTGAAACCTGTTTGTCCTTAAAGTTGCAATGATCAATAATTTGTTGCATCATGTAATCCTTGTAACTGCCACTTAAGCAAATCAAGGCATACCATAAAAACATTCCTCATTGAGGTGAGGTGAGCTATACTGTTCCTGACTTACTAAACTAATTATGAAAGTCCTAGTTAATTGTTGTGAGGCTGAGAGACTGAGATCAATGATTTGGTTTATGCGCAAAGTTCCAGCTCTTTTCTTCACTGTTACGTTTTTTTAATGTTTTAACCCCCATCCCTTCTCATTTAACAACTTTTTTTCCCTCTAGTTTCCGAATGGGCCATCCAGCCTAAACACTTCTTTTTATATCTACTGCTTTCTTCCAGGTGTGCTTCATGTGCCAGCCAGGCCTAACTCAAGCAGCCAGAGCTCTTCAGTGTAACATGATCTTAAAGATAAAAAGCAAAGTTTTTGTTTTTAAACAAACTCCTTTAAGATCCCAAATCTATAACAAAATGTAAGTGTATTTCTGTCACTACATTTACTCTGTTAGGGATTTGAAATCTTAATCCCTTTCATTTCTGGTCCTCCCTTGCACTTTTCGGTAATGTCGTAGTCTGTTAAATTGTCATCAAAGTGATCAGAATGTACCAGCAGGGATACAAGCTTCTGACCATATGAGATTGGGGTGTACCTAACATGATCAGCAGCACAGAACATGTATCTTCCTGAAACCCAAAGGCTAGGGGCTAAAAGTATTTGGTTTAATTATTTAAAAACAAATCCAGCTTTGTGTCATCCTTAAGGCAGAACTGTCTTTATCTGGAAGCAATCTACATTATTTAGGCCTTACTGTTCTACCAAACAGAGATTCTTTGAGATGATCTATAATGTCTCTGTAATGACTTCTTTTGATCCTCACTAGGACTTAGGTGTGGATGGAGAAAGCCTCCTTCTTCCATCTTTGTGTCTATACTCAGATAAACCAAATTTAACCTCCTGGGTTCCAGCCCCTCCTCCCTAACTCCTACCTCCCTTTGCTGCATTAACTTAGTAACAGTGTTTCTTTTCTCAGGCTTGGCACTAATTATGTACTTGGAGGGCAACCCTCCATGGGTACCGCCCCAAGAACTGCTGTAATTCAGGTCACCTTCTCCAGGACTCATCTCTGTACTTTGTCTATTTTCTCATCTTCTTTCTTCAGGGTAAGCAGTGTTTCCTTCACCCATTCTGATCCATAGTGCTATTCTGTTTTTGCGATCTCAATTTGAAAATGCCACACCCAGGAAAAACAGTATTTTGGAGAGAAGGAGGGAGCTGTGGAAGCAATAGCCCTTCTGTTTGTGATACTCAGTGCTCAGCTTCTCTTTTAGTATTTGCATAGTGATTAATCTTTGGCTAAGGCTATATGGGTGTATGTGGAAAGGAGTTGGCAGCAGTGTATATTTGGAGGGAGGAAGTATAAGACTCTATTGCTTATCCTTCATTTAAGCAAAACCTGCCTTGAGTCTTGTCTTTCTCCTTCAGAATTTGCCCTTTACAACATTTCCCTACTCTGACTTTTTTTAAAATAAGTTATATAAAAACTGTTACCATAACTAGCATTCACAGTAGCAGTTTGATTCCATATCTCTCTCTACCAGGCTTTTCCAGTAGCCTTGAAGTTTACTCCCTCTTATACTTACCTGATTGCCCCTTCTTCTTTGGTAGAAGTAAGGTTGCGCAGGATGTGCTTGTACTTAAGACAGTGCTCTCTTCTAGTGTATCCTCACTAGACTCACCCCAAGAAAGCCATTAGCTGCAATCTTCCCTCCTCACTTGCAAGGCTTTTTAAGGTTCTTCCTTTTTTATGATTAGCACTGAGTTTTTCAGAGATGGGAGGGTTTCTCTACTTGTGAGCCTGTTTTGATCCACTTTAATTTAAAAAACAAAACAAATAACCATTTGTCTTTCATTGGACACAACAAATTTAACTCTGACCTATAGGTTAATTTGATGTATTTTTATCTTGATTCTGCTATCTAAATATTTTCTTGTAAGATATATGATTAGGTGGGAAATATCAGTTAATCTATCAGCTGTTGAGAATCTTTTTTTGTAAAGTATTTATATATTCTTGAGAAACCGCAATCATCTATGTAATAGAACTGTTCACTATTAATTTATGGTAAAATGTATGCATCTGTGTGGACTTGCATTTGAGGCTGATCAATGTGCTATATAGGTACTGTAGATTCTATGTTTGTTCAGAAGAGGGTTGTGATGTGTTTATTTGCAGTTTACAGCTGTTAAAATTATTATTTTGGGTAAGTGTTAAAGCTGTTGTGTCATGATGACACAAATCTTACACTTCCCACAAGCGCATTTCATTATTTTTTTGGTTTTAATTGCTTGAGTTTTGTAAATGGTGTGATGAATTTGCTATCTTAAGTAGATTTTAAAATTTAAGGATTTTTTGTTGGGGGGAGAGTGGAGGTGGAGTTTGAATGTTCAGAGTACTTTATGAGCACTGTTTCATTTCAAATGCTATAAAAGTGTTGTATATCACTAGAATACAGAGTTGGTTTGTTGCAATTTTAACTGTTTTGAATTAGATTTAAATAGACTAATTTTCTGTAAAAGGCAAAGTAGCAATGTAAAATAACTTATATGGTGACATTACAGAATGAGGTAAAATTCTTCTTTGATAACCCTGTGTACTAAAGTTTAGGATGCCTCCTTCAGATGGAACTTCTTTTCCCTTGCTGTTATTAACCATTTGTCTCATCTCTCTTAATAGTAATATCACTAATCCCATGAAATCTGTATTTAATAATTGAACTGTGGTTTGAACAATCTCTTGGTGATAATCTACAATTTTAACAGGTTCTAGTAAAAGAACTATTCTTTCCTTCATCCCATGGTATATATTGCTACACATAAAGGTCACTTCCTCAATTTCCCTACAGAGCTCATTCTTCTTGACAGGAGAGGGGATAGCCTAGTCTGCATATCCTTACTCTGTTGTGTAATCCAACTGATGTCAATAGGATTATGTACAAGGGTAAGGGTTTGCACGAGCTGTTTGTAGGTATCTGCAGAAAAGTACACTTATTTGGAAAAAAATCTTCTGTTCTCAACTCTTAGCAAACTTGCACCCCAGATGCCATAATTATAAAGGTAGTTAGCTAGGGTGATATTATGCTCCCATTGCTAATTACGAGCATATTATTTATGTATTCTGAGATGAGGATTTTTTTTTATGTATATAAAGCCAACAGGGGAATTTAGGTTATTTAGAACAGTAGTAGTGTTTATATACGTTGATCCATTGATGAAACTGCAATGGATTATTATGGTTGACTGAAAAATGTCTGTTCTGTGTTAATAAGTTAACTAACCGTTACTTACCATATTTAAAAAAAAAAAACTTTAAAAACTGCTTTTGTATAACTGTAACCCCCAGTCTTTTGCAGTGAAACTTTTTTTTCTGTGTATGCACACTCACATTTAAGATAAATATAAAATATATGTATTGTACAGCTATTGTATTAAAGGTGTTAGATAATGGGATTTTCCTTCTTTTAAAAACAAGTTTTTATTGAGCAACTAGCTGTCATGTGAATGAAAGACTGTTTCCTAGAAAATGAATAGATTGATAACGAGAACAGTTTTCAGAAAAGTTGGACATGTACAATTTTTGTAGATTGTTTCCCATTTCATTTTTGGTATGATCTTGTATTTTACCAGCAAGATATATTTGGATATATCACTTGATATAAGCACAGCTCGATTATTTGCAGCCTGTTCTCTTCTTAATACCATCTTTTATTTGTTGCATTAGTGAAATTATAAATTTCACAAAAAGGTCGTGTGTGTATCCAAGATGGAGGGGGCGCTTGCATCTGAAATACTAGAAAATACCCAGGGGTTTTACTAGAAAAAGCTTACATTATGTATCCTAATAAACCAATCTCAACTTCAGTGTCTTTATCCCCGAAAGGCAAACCATCTTCTTTGTTCCTCTCTTTTTTTGGCGTAAGACCTAGTTCCCTGCCTCCTAAATTTGCAAAACATGTTAGGAACTCTATCTTCATCCTACCCTATTCACCACTCCAACACTTTAATCCTTTTGTTAATCTTGTACTCTGAAATCTCAGATGTACTTCTGATCTTACCGTATGTCTCTTAGGGCAGGTCTACACTACGGGGTTAAGTCAACGTAAGTTGTGCAACTACGACGAAGCTTAGATTGACTTATTGCAGTGTCTACACCGTGCTGGGTTGATGAGAGAAACTCTCCTGTCGACTTACCTTATGCTTCTCGTTCCGGTGCAGTACTGGAGTTGACAGGAAAGCGATCTGTGATTGATTTAGCGGGTCTTCACTAGAAGTGTCGATCCACGGGAAGTGTAGACATGCCCTTAGTTACCTCTTCTTCCCTTATAGTCACACTTCTCTAGCTCCTTCGCCTCTTCCTTGAAGCAAGTACATGTCTTCTGTCTCCTAAAGAAATCTTCTCTCAGTTCCCACTTGCCTCAACTGTTGCCCATCTCCCTCTTCCCCTTTGCCTTCAAACTCCTGAAGCAAATGGTCTTTTCCCATTCACTAATTCTCTTTTCCAGTTCTTTCTTCAGTCCCCTGCACTCTGCTTACCCACTTCATTTCAATGAACCTGCTCTCATTAAACTCTCAAATGACTTCTTCTTGATCAAGTCTCATGGTCACTTGTTCAAGTTCTTAAATTTCTCAGCCATCTTCAGATCTGTTGATCAGTCTCCTCCACAATTTCTACACCCTGGTTTCTGAAAATCCCATGTTTCTTTATATCCTATCCTCAAACTCTTCTTCAGTGTTCCCTTTGGGATGCAGCTTCACCCTCTCCCCCATCCCATCCCACTCCACCCCATCCTCTCTTGTTGTCAGCATACTTCGGTCTTCTTTGCTTCTTCTACCCTGTGCTTACTCCCATAGATTCAATCAACCACTCTGTGCCAATGATTCACAAACCTATTTTGCTACTTGCACCTTTCATCCTCTGGTTTAGTCTTGCATGTTTGCTTGTGTGGCCAAGATTTTCTCTTAAATGTTCCCTTGCCATCTTAAATTTAATGTGTCAAAACTTGAGGTTTTTCTTCCCTAAACCCTTCCTCTTCCCCTTCCTTTGTCACTGTTTACAGACCATCCTACCTGTACTCCAAGCTCACAATAAGTTCAGCATCATCTTTGTCTATACTCTCCCTTCCCTCCCATTTAGTCGTCGTCATCAAATCTCATTGCTGGTTGTTCGACAATATTTCTGTAATTTGACCATTAGTTAAAATCTGCACTGGCAAGGCACCAGTCTGTACCTCTCTTCACTGTGACTACTATAACCTCCTCCACTGTGCAACTGCAGAGAGTTTTTTTTTTTTTTTTTTTAACATGTATAGAATCTCTTCGTAGCCTTCCATCTATGATGTAAAGCAGAGGTAATTGTTTTTTGTCAAGGTATAGTCAATGTCCAGACTCCAGATAAAATGATAATAAGTAAATAAAAATTGGGGGGTCCGTTCAAAAACATCTGGCGGTCTGGATTTGGCACATGATCCGCTATTGACTACCCTAGTGTAAATGCTGAGCCTCTCTTCACGTCCTCTAAAGCACCCCATAACATCACACCTACTCACCATATCCTG
This sequence comes from Terrapene triunguis, assembly GCF_002925995.2. NCBI lineage: Eukaryota > Metazoa > Chordata > Testudines > Emydidae > Terrapene > Terrapene triunguis. The sequence goes on along the minus strand of NW_020664464.1, from coordinate 21,344,388 downwards.
TACCCAAGTTCTATGCAAGCCACTTTTTACTGATAGGACCATGTAACTCCTTCATCAGCACTTGTCTTTGCAATTTCTTATGTGTCATCTCTAATATCTAGAACAGTGGTTTCCAACCTTTGTACACACAAGATCACTTTTTGAATTTAAGTGCAACCCAGGATCTACCCTGCCCCTTCCCTGAGGTCCCATCCTGCTCACTCCATTCATTCCCCCATCCTCCCTCATTTTCACCAGGCTGGGGTTAGGGTTTGGGAGGGGGTGCAGGCTCAGGGCTGGGGCTGAGGGGTTTGGAGTGTGTGTGGGAGGGGACTCTGGGCTGAGCCTGGGGCAGGGGTTGGGGTGCAGGAGGGGGTGTGGGCTCTGGGAGGGAGTTTGGGTGCAAGAGGAGGCTCCAGGCTGGGTCAGAGTATTGGGGTACAGGAGGGGGTATGGAGTTCTGGCTCCGGGAGGGGGTTCAGAGCTGGGGTGTGTGGTTGGGGTGTGGAAGGAGGTTCAGGGTGCAGGAGGGGGTATGGGTTGTGGGCTCCCACTGGGCAACACTTACCTTGGGCGGCTTCTGGTCGCCGGTACAGCAGGGCTAAGGCAGGCTCCCTGCCTGCCCCTGCCCAACACTGCTCCCAGAAGCGTCCAGCACTCCCCTGCAGCCCCTGGTGGGGGGCACTTGGCTCTGCATGCTGCTCCTGCCTGCAAGCATGGACCCTACAGTTCCCCGTTCCCAGCCAATGGGAGCTGCAGGGGCGGTGCTTGCAAGCAGGAGCATCCTGTGTGGAGACCTGTGTCCCTGTGCCTCCTCTCCCCCCAGGGCTGTGGGACTGTGCTGGCCGCTTCCGGGAGCGGTGTGGGACCAGGGCAGGCAGGGAGCCTGCCTTAGCCCTTCTGCGCTGCCGGACCTTTAGTGGCCGGAGATCACAATCGACTGGTAGAGGCTCCAGGATCAACCAGTCGATCGCAATCTATGGGTTGGTGACCACTGATCTAGAACATTCTCCCTCCTGAAGTTCATCAAGATCATTCCCTGTCTGCACAAGTTCTGAAAAACTCAACTATTCGGTGAATCTTCCTTCTACAGTGACTTGTGTTCCACACTGATTCACTCTTTAGGTCTTGTCTACCCTGGAAGATGACATCCTGTTACTGTGTACGTGTGTGCAAATATTAGACATGTCAGCCATAAGTGTAGTTAAGGACTGCTGTGCTGAAAGTCATATTCACTGACATAATTTTAAAAACAACTGTCCTTGTCTGTATGCTGAGCGTTAAGATTGTGTGTTTGTGTTTAAAATCGTTTTATAACCATTTTACTGCTCAGATCAGGTCTCCATTTAAAACTTTTGCCAGTATAATAATGTTGTTTAAGGGTGTGATTTTTGTTGTTTGTTTGTTTTTGTTTTTAAATAATACTTCTATACTGGCAAAAAAGTGCTTTGGACAGTATAGTTTATTTCATTTGGGCAAATGTACTCTTTTGCCAGTATAAGCTGCATGTATGCAAGGAGGATAGATGGTATAAGCTGCATTTCTACTTTTTTAGTGTAGACTAGGCACTAGTGTAGGCCCTTACTGTTTGCTTGCATCTCTAGTTGCTATCCTTGTTCTGTGGGGAAGGGAATCTTGTTTTCGTAGTACAGGTGATGGATTGTGGAGTGCTGTGTGCAGCTTTTGGCGCTATGTTAAAGGTTGAGAATAACCTGCATTGTAGTGATGCTGGATGTGTCGTGTCGTCCGCTTTATCAAAACAAGCTTGACTATTCTTGGAATACAGCCTATACAGCCAAACCATTTAATTGATAATTGTGGTGTTAAACTACATCATCCTGGGAATGCTAATTGGATGGACATCTGAGGAATAGTACTTGAACAATATTTTGTACTTAATTTTAGTCTCTTTGTCCCTGGATGTTGGTCTGAGTAAAAGAAAGCAATTTTTTGGAGGGATTCAGAGTATTTAAATGACCAAAAGTAAGCTAAAATTTAAAAAATAGTTTTATTTTTGTTTCATTGTGCTACCAGCAATGTTAAATATTTTCCTGTTTATTCTCCTTGCCAGAGAAAAAACAGTAAAAGTAAACACTTTATTTTATGTTTTATGTTATGTCATTTTATGTTATGTTATTTTTGGAACTGTTTCCAGCTTTATTACCAACATGGTTCCCCTCACCCATGATTTTGTTAAACTTCAGATTTGGCTTTACAGCTGTGTAACTGTAATTACAAGGCAATGCCAACTTTAAAAAAAAAAAAAAAAAAAAGAGAGAGAAAATATGCCTAGAAAAGGTCTTAAACGGTGAGGGAAAATTTTAAGTAGATACTTTTTTACTTTATTTCTGTCTTAAAAACAAACTAAAAATACTGTTGGCAAGAAATTTTGGGGAAAGTGGCTGTTAGTAAAGGAAATGTGAATTTGTCTAATTTGAATGATTTTAAAGTACTTAGTTTAATGTTTGTCAAATTAAAAAACAAAGACTTAGGAAGTAATTTAAAATGTTAAAACATGATCTCAACAATTTAAACATTTAAGATTTATACTTCAGTAAAGTACAGTGTTCTTATATAAAGTTTTTTTCTTTATATTTAATAACATAGTGGTTCTAATGAGAGATAGCAAATGTCCGTCACAAGGGCTACTGTAAACTCTCTGGCCCCATCTTACAGTTGGAAACTGACCCATTGCTGACAGCTCCTGTCAACAATAGGTGCCCTTTAACCAGTGCTGAAAATGGTGTAATAGCTAGTATAAATAGGGCAAAATTGTTTTCAGCACAGTTGCAGAAAGGATGACTGATGGAAAAAACAATTTATAGTACTGGTTCAAGAGAAACCATTGCTGACAGTGGCTGGCAGCTAGGGAGCGATCTCCTGGTGCAGACAGCTTTTTAGACATAATCTGTAATGAACTGGGGTTTTGTGAAGCTGGCATCCTTTCCTGATTTCTTTTAACAGTAAAATGTTTTCAGTAATTAATACTAGATATATTTTGCCCTCATTATGTTCTTGGGGTTTCTTACTTTCTATTACATTTTAGGCTGCTATACTCTTCTTTTTTTTGGTGGCATCTGGATTTAATTAATGGACACTGCTTAACCTAGTGTTTGTTCAGGTTGTGCAGTGAAGGCGATGCAAGATTTGGAATACTGTGATCTCCTACAGCTCCAATGTTAGAAGGATCAACATTCCCCCTTATTACTGTATAGCAGCTTTGCTGGTGCCCTAGAGGTTTTATGTTCTCTTATATTTCTTTTAAATTTTAATCACTTTAAAGTTTGTACAAAATTGTCCATGAAGAATATGTTACAGAGAATTACAGCAAAAATGTTGTATATTTAGTACAATAGTGTCACAAAAGCACTTTCGCTGGGATTTGAAACTCAACACAAATCCTGATGTCTATACAGTGGATGCTATGATTCATACTCTTACATTGATAATGGCCAGTATGTTATATGCTTTGCTTCTGTCTATCACATAATTGTTTGCTTATATTCTTTTATTCTTGATGCTGTGCTTATAGGAAAAAGACGTTATCAAGCATATGGTATTTTTTATGGCATTTAGTTTAATATTTTACAATAAACATTGAAAGTTATTAATAGGTAGCTTAAAGTTACCATTAAAAATATTTTCTTTCCGTCTTCCAAAAATAGATAATATACTTAAGAGAATCACCCGAAGATGTGTACAGGCTCTTATTGGCTGGAAACGTATCTTATCTTCCTTTCAGGTAAATATAAAAGTGTTAGAATTCTGTGTGTCATGATCACTGTACGGTGTTCAGAGGCACTGAGTTTGGTTCGCTTGCCTATGGCTGCTGCACATCTCAACATATTTGGCAGTCTCTGATGAAAACAAGGTCAGATAGTGGAGTGACAGGGATATTGCAGGTCAGTACTGAAGTGTGCTGGCAAACGTACAGTATATGAGGAAGCTTACATAACTATTTACTTTCATTAGCTTTTTCCCCCTTTGAATTCACACTAAAAAGAGAGATTGGAACAGTTAATTTTAACGAATTCTAAATTAATACCATTAGTCACCCAGTCTGAATTCTCTTAAACTCATACTAAAATATCTATTTATATAAATACTTTGTGGTGACTGCAATAATTTTGACACATCTTTTCTGTCACTTGCTGAACACACTCCCCTAAAATAAATGCTTTATTATGTAGTACTTTTTTGTGTAAAATGAAATTTTTACCAATGAGGAAACATCTAAAAATAAATAAATAAAAAGGTTGCTTCATGGTTGCTTCACCTCTGAGGGGATATAATTTTAGGTATTCCAGACTACAGACTTCTTGTTGCCACTCGGTTTTTATCCAGTAGATAAACAAGGTTGATAGGTCCTGACCATGAACAATTTTGTAAAGTTCTCCTAAGAACTAAAACAGTAAGGCTTTCAAAAGTTAGATAAAACTATCCAATAATCAAACAGGCTTTCATAAAATGCAGGAAGTTAAAGGGAGAACCAAAAAACTCCAGTTTACTATCTAGACATGTAGATTTATAGTGTGATCTGTTCACTCCTGACTCTAAAATCAAGTGAGCATTTCTTATCAGAGCAACTGTCTCATGTCTTTCTCCCTTTCTTGGGAGCATCAAGATTTTTTGTAATGTCTTGGTTTTCTGGCATGCTCCCTTTCCCTTATCAACAGTAGTAGGCCTTTGGGAGCTGTTTTTGCCTGTTTTCAGAGTTCCAATAAATGGCAGTAATAGGACTCTTCTTGAGGAATAACTCTCTACCAAACTCTTCTCTCTCTCCTACCCACTCTTTTTTTACTGTGGTTTTTGCCCTCCCAGCAGATCATGCATCTGTTTCTGGGAGTAACTTTTTAGAGTGCATAGAGTAAATTCAGTGTTTATGAAAGTTGTTCGATAGACTTGGTGACATTGAATAGTGACATTTATCCATAAAATATGTCTTACACAGGCAGTGGAACAGTGCAATGTTCTCCAAGCTATGTCAATGTGCACTGGGATTGAGAGGCGTTCAGCCTTCATACCTATTGAATCCTCCCTGCGTCAGAGGTTGTCAAGAAGAGTGGTGATGTCAGTTGTGATTAGTATTGCAGAGAAACTTGTAGAAGGGGCCACCTAATCCTTTTTTTTTTTTTTTTTTGGTCTCATCCTCTGGTCACCTAAGATAGGTTTTACTATAGTTACATAGTGCTACAGATACATATGGTGACTTAAAGCCCTATAGAAAGAACAGGTCCTTGGTCTGAGGTGCTTCCAATCTAAATTGGATGACAGTGAAAAACAGACTGTGCTGGGGATGAGCGCATAGAAAAGAAGCGATTGCAGTAGACAAATGGTAATGTATTATATTTCAAGGGAAGTTGATCATGTTCGTTTTTAGAATTTATTTTAATATTTTTTTTTTTAAATCTCTCTATTCTGATACCTTATTTAGAACATCTAAACAGAGTTTAGTGATGGAAAAATGAGTTAATTCACACCACTGACTTTTATTGTTTGTTTATATTGCAGTAGTACCTAGAGGCCTTAACCGTGGTCCCATGGTGTTAGGTACACACACGTGTATGACAAAAATGGACCTTGCCCCAAAAAGCTTATAACCTAAGCTGCAAAGAGATTTGGAGGAGTGTGAGGTTGTTTATCATGTAAGAGGGGACCTTCCACAAGGGTAAAGGTGGTATGATGAGAAGCATAACGTTTGAGACTAAAGAGATCATTTAGGGAGAAAGGAATGAGGAGGACATGAGGGGGAATGAGAGGAGGTGAGTTCTGGCAGCAGCATAGCTATGTACAGCCTTTGGGATGAAATCCAGGCCCCATTAAAGTAAAGACAAAACTCCCACTGAGCTCTGTGGGACCAGGATTTTGCCCATGGTTTTCAAGCCTGATGCAACTAGGAGGAGGAAGCCACTGAAGAGAATTATGAGTTGAGATGGTGCTTTAGGGTCCTGTTGTTTTTAGATTATGTCCATGCTGACTATTCATTAGCCAGTGAGAGAGGAATTGCTTTTTGCAATCAGATAAGTTACTTATTATGGTCTTTCATAATAGAGGAATTTATATTAAAGTCTTAGAGAAATTCTCTGTATCCTATTGTCAGTTTCCTGAATGAGTTCCTTTTCTTTCTATTACTTCCCTTTCCCCTTCCTCCCCCTTTCACACTAACTCATTAGAGGAGGGGAGAGTGCAGAGAGAGTAGATGCAGCCAGATCTCTGAAATTCTCACTTTTTTGTCATTTTTAGTCAGAACATTATAACAAAGTGTTTCTTGTTACACATTTAAAAAAAACCCTAAACCAGACACTACTTCACTCTAATGCCTCAAACAGCACAGTTGCTGGTGAGAGTAGTGGGTGATAAATCTGTAGCAACAATGAGGGATAGACATGACCATAGAGAGTGCTACGGTGAAGAGAGACTTTAAATCAGTGACACTCCAAATATGTAATCCCATAGTGCAGCATGAAGTGGACAATTTAAAGTGCTTCTTTCCATGCTCTGACAGAAATGGAGGAGAGAGGGGAGGAAGTGTTGTGTGCCACTATAAATTGCCATTGACAGTATAATTGCTGGCTTTCTAAATGTTTTAAACCCAACAGTTATTCCACTAAAATATATAATCCTGAAATTCAGAGACTTTTTTTTTTTTAATACAATAGGGAATAGGGTTTTCCTACCTTAGATCAGTTCTAAGTTCGTGGTTTCATCAGTTTCATTGAGTCATTTCTTTCTCAATAACTGACATAGTACCAAGAACATTCTATTCCTACCTTAAGATGATTTAAGAAGAATGGCAGGAAAAAGAGCTATAATGAAAACCAGACTGTTATTTTTAAGCATAGTCCAGCTAAATATTTTAAAGCTCTAAGTATAGGAAAATTCTCTTTTAAATATTACTATAGCTATTTCTTTAATCTTTTGGTTAGAAAAGTTAAACTGCCATATATGTAATTACTTAAACAGGGAATGTTGGTGTTAGAAGTAATTTGAGTCTTATCCATCCACATGTGCAGTGTTTTTGTCAGATTCCGAAAATCTTACAGTACACAAGGAATCACAGTATACAAACTGTTTTCTAAAAAAATTTTATTTTCAAACAAGATAAATATCTTTCAGGAAGTGGGTTGTCCAAATTCACTAAACTTTGCCAAAGTCTTTTATTCCCAACAAAAACTGAAAGTGGCAGTTCTGTTGAAAAAAAGGTGGCTAAAATAAACTTAATGTTGGATCGTCTAAGTGTTTTAACATAAGATACCAGTAAAGCAATAAAAAATAAGTTAAAACTTAAATCAATAAACTTCAAGATTGGAAAACAGTAGAGTATTTTAAAGTAACTAATAATCAAATCTTTTTACTGCTGGCTCTTGAGAAAATAACATTTTCATTCATTTAGTCTTGGATCTGCATGAGGGAACTCATGCGGTTTTGCTTATGAAACTAGAAATGCTGTCGGCTGTCAAAATTGATTTCACATGTTTGTGTTACAGGGATGCTTCATTTGGTACTTGCAGTTTTCATCTAACATTGCTTGACAGCTTTCATGCAATAAATAAGGTAAAAAAAATAATTTTTTTTTGTTTATATGTTTGTCAGCTAATTATAATACAGCCAAAATTTGCTCATGAAACTAAGGGCCTAATTATTAGACCTTCGTCACAGCAATGTGTCTGACTCTGCCTAGTCTATACATCTTGTATAGTAATTGAGCTCCTGTGACTGATATCTGGGGAATCCAATGAGCATGTCTAGGTGGGGTCTGGCACCCTAATATAGAGCAAGTTCTTCCCTGGATGGGAGTTACCTAGGGAAAATCTTAGCAGGAGCCATGGAGTCAGATGGGCAAAGCTGTTCAGGCCAGTCATTTTACCTCTAACATCCTGATACTAATGTGGAAATTGGTAAGTTGTTGGACCAAACAGCCCTCCATGACTGGTCTTCCAAACAGTCAGCATAGTATATATTATAAAGGGGTTGTGTGTAACTTAATGATGACTGTAGGAAGGAGCCTGCATTACTCCGTGGCCTTATTATTTCAACATTTGTTTCTGAGCTTGAAAGACAAAATACTTGAATCAGGTAACTGGTTGCCAGGCCCCTTCATTCCTTCTGCACCACTAATTTAGTCATCCAAGGGTTTATTGCAACTCTGAATATATCTACACTGTGGGGGCAGGGAGAAGAAGTTGTGGCAGCGATCCTCAGAACCCTGGTCAGCTGACTCGGGCTCGTGGTATAGGGCTAAAAATAGCAGTATAGGTATTCCCGCTCGGGTTCTGAAACCTGTCAGAGGGATTTTATTTAGGGCCCAAGATGCAGCCCCAGCGGGAATGTCTGCATTGCTATTTTTAGTCCATAGAACAAGCCTGGTGAGCCTGAATTAGTTGACTGGGGTTCTGAGACTTGTTGCCATGAATGATTCTGTGGCCTGGTTCTGGTTTTATTTTTAAGTGAAATCAGAAAAGAGTGGGCTTGCTTATTTATCCTTAATTGTATTGATGTGTATATATAACATGGATACAGGAATGGAGGGATTTGTTTTGGACCAAGACTGAATGCTAAATATTTTCCACAACTCCAGCATTTTCACAAGTGTTAAAATGTTTATGAATTCAATTGAGTTCAGTCCAATTAATGGAGTTAGTATAATGAGGAAATGTTACTCTGGCACAGTGGTGAAAAAGAGATCACAGAATCATAGGACTGAAAGGAACTTTGAGAGTCCAGTATAAGGGGTATACAGAAATTTAAAATGGTGATGCATTTTGTCTTTTGATGAAGGTTCTTTTTGTTAAAAGTTGTATTGTGGATTTTAGGCTTTGCGATATGGCTTCCTGGATTTCAGTGCTTTTGATGTAAATGAATATGAGCATTATGAGGTAAGTGTGTGGCCTGGGGATAAACACTGAATCGTGACTTAGAAAACCTGGGGTCTATTCCTGTCCTGCTGGGTTACCTGAGGCAAGTTATTTCCCCTCTGTGCCTCAGTTACCCCATTTTTAAAATAGGAATAATGATATTGATGTTCTTTTGAGATGCTAAAGTGTGTTGAGATCTACTGATGGATTATAAGCACTAGATGGTGGTAGTGTTACTATAAATGCTAAGACAGTTTTTTTGTGATATGCACTGTTGCTTTTGTTGCTGTCAGTTCCATTTCTGCTTTTAAAAGAGCTATTACCATACATCTTTATTTAAGGATCTAAGAGAGCAAGATAGGTAATTTAAGTTTAAACACAGGGGAGTTAGAAGGCTGCATTTGTGACTGTAGGCTCAAGAGATGAAAGAGCATAGGAAGTAAAGTGGAGTTAAGGTATCTGGAAAGAGGTAGTTAGTTAAAGATACTTTTTTTTTCCACATCTGATTTTTATCCATTGTAGGATGATGATGATAAACTTCAGTTCCAACGTCACTTCTCATAGGCAGGATCTGCTCTTGGAGAAGTTAATGAGCAACTTGAACAAATTCAAGTATAGCTAATCACTAGACCAGTTGGCATTCATTTAAAAGAAACTTACATGGGAAGTAATAGAGAGATGACAGAAGTGCAGCACCATTATCCCTTTAAAAAAAGTAATAATTGGTCTTGGGAATTCCAAACCCATGAAATTCACCTCAGTTTATGGGAAATTCCTTGTGTGTAACTGTACAGCTAAAGTACTACAAGACTTGGATAAATATACTCTCTTAAAGGCAAAGCAGCAAGGCATCTATACAGAAAACTCAGGACTTGTTGGAGTTGCATGAAGTAATTACTAATATAGTAGATAAAGGTGAAATGGGACAATTTACAAAAGCTTTAAAAAAAAAAATCCGAGTGTGGCTCTATTTGGGGGGGACTTAATTGCATCACTTGAAGTTTGTTTTAGAAAGAAAAACCCTGGAGAGGTTGAGAGCATTTGGCATTTTATTGATGAAGCAAAGGGCAGACTAGAAAGGTGCTTACACCGACAGGGCTTGTATTTGGCTTTGTATTTTTGAAGCAAATATAGCAGGGGTGGGCAAACATTTTGGCCCAAGGGCCACATCTGGGTATGGAAAATGTATGGCGGGCCATGAATGCTCACGAAATTGGGGTTGGGGTGCAGGAGGGCGTGAGGGCTCTGGCTGGGGGTGTAGGCTCTGGGGTGGGGTCAGAAATGAGGGGTTCAGGGAGCAGGAGGGTGCTCTGGGCTGGAGCAGGGTGTTGGGGGGTGAGGGCTCCAGCTGGGGGTGCAGGCTCTGGGGTGGGGCTGGGGATGAGGGGTTTGGGGTGCAGGAGGGTGCTCTGGACTGGGATCTAGGGGTTCAGAGGGTGGGAGAGCGATCAGGGCTGGAGCAGGGGATTGGGGCGTGGTGGGGCTTGAGGGGTGCAGGCTCCGGGTTGCACTTAACTCAAGCAGCTCCCGGAAGCAGCGGCATGTCCCCCTTCTGGGTCCTACACGGGGGCACGGCCAGGCGGCTCTGCGTGCTTCCCTGTTCACAGGTGCCGCCCCTGCAGCTCCCATTGACCGCAGTTCCTGGCCAATGGGATCTGTGGGGGCAGCGCGTGGAGGCCCCTGGCTGCCCCTAAACATAGAAGCTGGAGAGGGGACATGTTGCTGCTTCCGGGAGCCACAGCAGGCATGCGTGGAGTGGCCACCGATCTCGCTCCCTGGCAGGAGCAGGGAAGCCCCAGAGCCCACTTCCCAGCGTGAACTCGAGGATTAAATTGGCTGGCGGGCTGGATGTGGCCTGTGGGCCGTAGTTTGCCCACTCCTGAAATATAGGGATAATGGTAAATCATGCATTTTCTCTTGACAGAAAGCAGAAAATGGGGATTTTAACTGGATAATACCAAACAAATTCATTGCCTTCAGTGGACCTCATTCAAGAAGTAAAACTGAAAATGGTATGCTTTGGGGACACAAACCCATATGCTACTACTATGTATTTGATTGATTGTTATGAGTAACAGCAACTTTATCATTTTAAAAAAAAATTGTTCCTCCAATGGTATGTTTTTCTTAGCTTTTTGGGCGGTGGGGTGGGGAGGAGGAACACTTGGCGATAAAAAAGCTCAAGACTTCCTTTAGCTCTATTTGAATTTGACTGTTTAAAAATTCACTGACTGAAAATGGAATTTTTCTATTGGACATAACTTTAAAATAAGGTATTTTACATGTTGTTTGTTTTTTCATTTGGATGTGCAATTTTCATGACTAGTTCCTTTGTTTCTGCCTACAGGTTATCCCCACCATGCTCCTGAGGCCTATTTCCCATATTTCAGAAGACACAAGGTTACTACTATAATACGTCTTAACAGAAAAATGTATGATGCCAAACGATTTGCAGATGCTGGTTTTGAGCATTATGACCTCTTCTTTGCTGATGGAAGCATACCTAGTGATACTATAGTCAAAACATTCCTAAATATTTGTGAAAATGCTGAAGGTGTTATAGCAGTTCATTGCAAAGGTATGTTATGTGCACAGTTCATATTACAAGGTGGAGTTGAGAGTTGATAGCAAAGCCTATAGTTAAGCTTACCTGACACTTTGCATCATAAGCCCTTATTTCCAATTGATTATAAGTTAGCCAAACTGTAACCATTTTGGCTAATGTTCTCTGCTTCAGCTGATTTTGTTGGTTTGTTTTGGCAAATCTTTTCAGCTGCTTATGAGATTTGCAAGCCTATTTTTCCCTGGTCTCAATGTTAACACTTCTTTTTCCAACCATCTCTTTGAAGAGCTTTAGCATCTCCATGCTTTTCAGCAGAAACTATAAATTTGGCAGAGTGTTAGTCCTAAGTGCCATGGAGATAGCTGCTTTTATTTTCTTTAGTAGCTAGCCAAAACTGGCTAAATGATAAGACTTCTAAAATAATCATTTTGCACAGATTTAATAAAGCTTTTTAGAGGTTTGCTGACAAAATACCTGAACATTCCATTTGCACTGAACATTCTCTGCTCTACGGAGCTCCTACATAACAACTGCACTGAGCATGTCCCCAGACCCTATTCAGCCTTCTACAAGGTAGACATAGGGTATGTCTACACTACGAAATTAGGTCGAATTTATAGAAGCCGGTTTTATAGATACCGGTTTTATACAGTCGATTGTGTGTGTCCCCACATAAAATGCTCTAAGTGCATGAAGTCGGCGGACCGCGTCCACAGTACCGAGGCTAGCGTCGACTTCCGGAGCGTTGCACTGTGGGTAGCTATCCCGCAGTCTCCGCCGCCCATTGGAATTCTGGGTTGAGATCCCAGTGCCTGATGATGCAAAACAGTGTCGCGGGGGGTTCTGGGTACATGTCGTCAGGCTCCTCCCTCTCCGTCAGAGCAACGGCAGACAATCAATTCGCGCCTTTTTACCTGGGTTACCTGTGCAGACAACATGCCACGGCAAGCATGGAGCCCGCTCAGCTCAGCTCACCGTCACCATATGTCATCTGGGTGCCGGCAGACGTGGTACTGCATTGCTACACAGCAGCAGCTAATTGCCTTTTGGCAGTAGATGGTGTATTACGACTGGTATCCGTCATCGTCGTATTCCAGTTCAATCAGAGGCACCTGGGCAGACATGTTTTGTCTCCTGGAGACTCAGTCCTGCCGGCAGTCCTGTTGAACCATCTTGACGATGATGGCTAGCAGTCGTAGTACAGTATCTTCTGCCAAGCACCCAGAAGATGCTGAGGGCTATCAGTCATGCTGCACCGTCTGCTGCCAGCTTAAGATCTAAAAAATAGATGGACCAGATTTGTTCTGTATTCATTTGCTTCCCCCTCCCTCCGTGAAATCAACGGCCTGCTAAACCCAGGGTTTTGAGTTCAATCTTTGGGGGGGGCCATTCTGTGTGACAGTTGTTTGTGTTTCTCCCTGATGCACAGTCACCTTTGTTGATTTTAATTCCCTGTACCTGTACGCCATGTCATCAGTCGCCCCTCCCTCCCTCCGTCAGTTTCACGCCTTTTTTCAGATCAGATGCCATAGCACTGGGATCATGGAGCCGGCTCAGATCACCGCGGTAATTATGAACACTGTGAACACCACGCGCATTGTCCTGGAGTATATGCAGAGCCAGGACCTGCCAAAACAAAACCAGGACCAGGCGAGGAGGCGATTGCAGCGCGGCGACGAGAGTGATGAGGAAATTGACATGGATATAGACCTCTCACAAAGTATGGGCCCCAGCAATGTGCAAATCATGGTGTTACTGGGGCAGGTTCATGGCGTGGAACGCCGATTCTGGGCCCGGGAAACAAGCACAGACTGGTGGGACCGCATCGTGTTGCAGGTGTGGGACGATTCCCAGTGGCTGCGAAACTTTCGCATGCGTAAGGGTACTTTCATGGAACTTTGTGACTTGCTTTCCCCTGCCCTGAAGCACCAGAATACCAGGATGAGAGCAGCCCTCACAGTTGAGAAGCGAGTGGCGATAGCCCTGTGGAAGCTTGCAACGCCAGACAGCTACCGGTCAGTCGGGAATCAATTTGCAGTGGGCAAATCTACTGTGGGGGCTGCTGTGATCCAAGTTGCCAACGCAATCAAAGACCTGCTGATATCAAGGGTAGTGACTCTGGGAAATGTGCAGGTCATAGTGGATGGCTTTGCTGCAATGGGATTCCCAAACTGTGGTGGGGCGATAGACGGAACCCATATCCCTATCTTGTCACCGGAGCACCAAGCCACCGAGTACATAAACGGCAAGGGGTACTTTTCAATGCTGCAGCAAGCCCTGGTGGATCACAAGGGATGTTTCACCAACATCAACATGGGATGGCCGGGAAAGGTACATGATGCTCGTGTCTTCAGGCACTCTGGTCTGTTTCGAAAGCTGGAGGAAGGGACTTTCTTCCCGGACCAGAAAATAACCATTGGGGATGTTGAAATGCCTATTGTTATCCTTGGGGACTCAGCCTACCCCTTAATGCCATGTCTCATGAAGCCGTACACAGGCAGCCTGGACAGTAGTCAGGATCTGTTCAACTATAGGCTGAGCAAGTGCCGAATGGTGGTGGAATGTGCATTTGGACGTTTAAAAGCGCGCTGGCACAGCTTACTGACTCGGATAGACCTCAGCGAAACCAATATCCCCATTGTTATTGCTGCTTGCTGTGCGCTCCACAATATCTGTGAGAGTAAGGGGGAGACATTTATGGCGGGGTGGGAGGTTGAGGCAAATCGCCTGGCCACTGATTACGCGCAGCCAGACGGGCGGTTAGAAGAGTACAGCAGGGCATGGTGCGCATCAGAGAAGCTTTGAAAACCAGTTTTGTGACTGGCCAGGCTACGGTGTGAAACTTCTGTTTGTTTCTCCTTGATGAACGCCCCCCGGTTCACTCTACTTCCCTGTAAACTAACCACCCTCCCCTCCCCCCTTCGAGCACCGCTTGCAGAGGCAATAAAGTCATTGTTACTTCACATTCATGCATTCTTTATTAATTCACCACACAACTAGGGGGATAATTGCCCAGGATGGGTGGGGAAGGAGGGAAGGAAAAGGACACAGTGCAGTTTAAAACTTTAAAACTTTAACACTTATTGAAGGCCAGCCTTCCGATGCTCAGGCAATCATCTGGGGTGGAGTGACTGGGTGGCCGGAGGCCCCCCCACCGTGTTCTTGGGCGTCTGGGTGAGGAGGCATTGGGACTTGGGGAGGAGGGCTGTTGGTTACACAGGGGCTGTAGCGGCGGTCTCTGCTCCTGCTGCCTTTCCTGCAGCTCAATCATACGCTGGAGCATATCAGTTTGATGCTCCAGCAGCCGGAGTATCGACTCTTGCCTTCTGTCTGCAAGCTGACGCCACCTATCATCTTCAGCCCGCCACTTGCTCTGTTCAGCCCGCGATTCATCCCGCCACCTCTCCTCTCGTTCATATTGTGCTTTTTTGCACTCTGACTGCCTCCACGCATTCTGCTGTGCTCTTTCAGCGTGGGAGGACATCTGGAGCTCCGTGAACATATCATCCCGAGTCCGCCGTTTTCTCCTTCTGATCTTCGCTGGCCTCTGCGAAGGAGAAACATTTGCAGCTGGTGGAGGAGAAGGGAGAGGTGGTTAAAAAAGACACATTTTAGAGAACAATGGGTACACTCTTTCACGTTAAGTTTTGCTGTTCACATTACACAGCACATGTGCTTTCGTTACAAGGTCGCATTTTTCCTCTTATATTGAGGGCCTGCCGGTTTGGTGTGAGAGATCACTCACGCAGTGCCAGGCAACAGAATTCGGCTTGCAGGCAGCCATTGTAAGCCACAGTCTTTTGGCTTTTTTATACCTTCTTAACATGTGGGAATGGTTTCAAACAGTAGCGCCCTCATTTCCCATACCAAGGACCCATTGGGTTGGCCATTTAAAATGGGTTTGCAATGTAAAAGGAGGGGCTGGGGTTTCCGGGTTAACATGCAGCACAAACCCAACTACCCCCTCTCCCCACACCCCCCCCCAAATTCTCTGGGATGATCACTTCACCCCTCCCCCCACCGCGTGGCTAACAGCGGGGAACATTTCTGTTCAGCAGAGCAGGAATGGGCACCTCTGAATGTCCCCTTAATAAAATCGCCCCATTTCAACCAGGTGACCGTGAATGATATCACTCTCCTGAGGATAATAAAGAGCGATAAGGAATGGATATTGTCTGCATGCCAGCAAACACCAGGACCATACGCTGCCATGCTTTGTTATGCAATGATTCCAGACTACGTGCTACTGGCCTGGCGTGGTAAAGTGTTCTACCATGGCGGACGGGATAAGGCAACCCTCCCCAGAAACCTTTTGTAAAGGCTTTGGGAGTACATGAAGGAGAGCTTTCTGGAGATGTCCCTGGAGGATTTCCGCTCCATCCCCATACACGTTAACAGACTTTTCCAGTAGCTGTACTGGCCGCGATTGCCAGGGCAAATTAATCATTAATCATTAAACACGCTTGCTTTTAAACCATGTGTAATATTTACAAAGGTACACTCAACAGAGGTCCCTTGTGTGCCCTCAGGGTCTGGGAGCACGCCTTGGGTGAGTTCGGGGGTTACGGGTTCCAGGTTCAGGGTGATAAACATATCCTGGCTGTTGGGGAAACCGGTTTCTCCGCTTCCTTGCTGTGAGCTATCTTCATTGTCTTCATCTTCATCATCATCATCATCATCTTCCGCGTATCCCGAACCCGCTTCCCTGTTGCGTGTTTCTCCATTGACGGAGTCAAAGCACACGGTTGGGGTAGTGGTGGCTGCACCCCCTAGAATGGCATGCAGCTCCGTGTAGAAGTGGCATGTTTGCGGCTCTGCCCCGGACCTTCCGTTTGCCTCTCTGGCTTTGTGGTAGGCTTGCCTTAGCTCCTTAATTTTCACGCGGCACTGCTGTGCGTCCCTGTTATGGCCTCTGTCCTTCATGGCCTTTGAGACTTCTTCTAATATTTTGCCATTTCGTTTACTGCTACGGAGTTCAGCTAGCACTGATTCGTCTCCCCATATGGCGAGCAGATCCCGTACCTCCCGTTCTGTCCATGCTGGAGCTCTTTTGCGATCTTGGGACTCCATCATGGTTACCTGTGCTGATGAGCTCTGCGTGGTCCCCTGTGCTCTCCACGCTGGGCAAACAGGAAATAAAATTCAAAAGTTCACGGGGCTTTTCCTGTCTACCTGGTCAGTGCATCTGAGTTGAGAGTGCTGTCCAGGGCGGTCACAATGAAGCACTGTGGGATAGCTCCCGGAGGCCAATAACGTCGAATTCTGTCCACACTACCCCAAATCTGACCCGCAAAGGCCGATTTTAGTGCTCATCCCCCCGTCGGAGGTGGAGTAAAGAAACCGGTTTATAGGGCCCTTTAAGTCAAAAGAAAGGGCTTCGTCGTGTGGACGTGTCCAGGCTTAATTTGATTTAACTCTGCTAAAGTCAACCTAAACTCGTAGCGTAGACCAGGCCATAGATGCCCAGATGACACACAAGCACAGCAGAAATCCCTCCTGCCTTCTTTGTCCAAGGAAAGGTGTGCTGGTCTGGGAGCCAGGAGGAGACCTTCTGTTGACTGGAGGTGATAATTTTGTGTATGTCACACAGTGTTCATTATTGAAGAAGGCTTACATCCAACCCTACATTAGGAGCACATTCAAAGCACACATATCTAGGCTTGGAAGACTTACATTTTTATTGGTAAATGTTGATTAACATTGATTTTGCTATACTCACTCAAACTATCAAAAAAATATTTCCATCAATGATGATAGAAATTTACAGATGGGCAAAGTAAGAAAAATGCTGCTTGAGAACTTTAGAATTTGATTTAAGGATTTTGATTATATTTTGACATATGATATTGACAATTGATGTTTTGACAGTTATAAAGCTTTAACTTTTTAAATCTCAATATATACTGTCATTAAATAATTGTCTAACCCCCTCCCCTATTACTTTGCCCAACTGTAAACATTTAAATTGATAAAAATTGAAAAAAAATGATTAAGTATTGTTTTCAGCCATCAAAATTACAAAAAATAGAAATCTAATTCTGTCAAGCCTGTTTATATCAGTGCTGCATGATTTGCCTTGTCTGTCTATTAGCTTTTAGGTAGAGTTGAAGATATTGGTGGTGTTCAGTAAATTCCTAAATAGTTTTGGGACTTGATCGCCAAACAGCCTCTCATCCCAGGCAGCAGTTGTGATCAGTCCAGGCACTTACGCTGGAGCCAGTTTCTCTTCCTTCACACCCTTCTTCTCTCTCCTCCTGCCTGGCAAGTTAAATTGGGAGAGGACTATTGACAGGGCATTTTCTGTGAAAGGTTCTCCCTGCCTCTGTTTCCCAGAGACTTGGATTTGTTTATCTTTAGGGCATACTGCAAAGCCTGTCTCTTTTTTTTCCCCCTGAGATCTTGATAAGGGGATGCGTTGGTAGTTATCCTACTTTAAGGCAATTTTTGAGTTCATATACTCTTAGTTGAGTATTTAATATTATGTTCATATGCAGGTTTTATTGGTATATTAAAGTATTTTATGATGCATAGTGCTATAGACAACTGTCTTTATAATTTGTTCCTGTACATAAAAAGCAGCTGACTTTGAAAGGCTTGATTTCAAAAGCATATTTGTGATATACTGAAAAGTCACTTTCTAAACCTAAAATGTGTAATACTTTTATTCAAACAATAAGTTACATTACAAATATTGGACATAATTTTTGAAAACACTACTCCCCATGTAAGTTTGGCTAGCGATAGATTTAGTAAGATGGGCAATTAAATATTTGTCAATCATAGAAGCAGCAACACAAGTGATTTAGTTTTAGTTCTTAAAAGTTTAGTTAAAACTAAACTCTATGTAAAAATATGTATATAAAAAGAAGCCTCTCTTGTATCTTACACAGCTGGTCTTGGCCGAACTGGCACACTTATAGCCTGTTATATTATGAAGCATTATAGGATGACAGCTGCTGAAACCATTGCTTGGATTAGAATAAATAGACCCGGCTCAGTAATTGGACCACAGCAGCACTTCCTTGTAGAGTAAGTAGACTGTTACTATGTTAGAATTAATAATTTGGAAAACTAATTAAAAACTGTATTTTAATAGAAAAATTAGAAATTAATTCCTTTAGAAACAAAGCAAGCAACGCTGCTAATTTCTGGAAAGTTATAACATCGTTATCTTTTCCATTCCATAATAGGAAACAGACAGAACTTTGGACAGAAGGAGATATTTTCCGTGCAAAGTTAAAGGGAAATCGCAAAATTGCTGTTTCAAAAATCCTCACAGGAGTAGATGATATTTCAATTAATGATGCAAAAAACCGGAGAGCCAACAGAAAAGACTCTGAACTGGTAATCATCCGAATGTTCTGCTGTTGTAAAAGTTTTAACTGCTGTTGAGGACCTCTTAGGACATGGACAAAGCCATGGGTACAATAAAGCTCAAGATATCAGATTCTTTTTGTATGTTTTGCTATGTTCCTTTTCATACTAAAAGATTTGGGGGCAAAAAGGTATGGACAACAAGTGTGAAAAATGGAAGTGCACTCTGCAGTTGAAATAGGAGCATCATTGTTATATTTTAAACTTTTTCATTCACTAGGTAAATATTAGAACAGACACATATCAAGGTTTTGAAGTTTGCAAGTGGAAGTATCCTTGTTCTATTTCAAATGTGCTTTTTTTTTAATTGTTGAAATGCCTTTTCCTACCATGACAGCTGACTTCTATAACACTGTCTGATACCTTTGTTTAGTCACTGGCATCCAGTGTAAAAGGCGATGTGGTGGTCTTTAAAAGCCAAGTATAGGAAAAGATGTGAATGCCAAGAAGGAATAGAAACCAAGATAATACTATATCTAAGCAGCACTGTTGAAAATACTTTCCAATATTTCAAAGTCAGGTGGTATACTGAATGAATAGCTCATGAGTTACTGCATTTAAATGTGCAAAGCATTAACTTTGAGTTCTTCTTCGAGTGATTGTTCATGTCCATTCCAAGCAGGTGTGTGCGCGCCGCGTGCACGCCAGCCGGAAGATTTTACCATAGCAGCGTCCGTAGGGTCGGCTCCGGCGCCCCCTGGAGTGGCGCCTTCATGGCGCTGTATATAGAGGCCAGCCGACCCCTCATCCCCTCAGTTCCTTCTTACCGCCGGTGACGGCTAGCTGGAACTTCTCTTGCTCTTTAGCAATCGTGGCAGCGTTCTATAGTTCTTGTAAATAGTTTTAGTTAGTTGTTAGTGTTAGATAGTTAGGTATCAGTTGGGGGGTTTTCCCCAACTTTTCGCCGCCCCGCTGGGGCATGCCCGGGTCCCCAGGGTTCAAACTCTGTCGGGACTGCGGGAAGTTTATGCCGAAAAGTGACCCGCACTCTTCGTGCTTACGGTGCCTCGGAGAGGCCCATCAAAGGGACAGGTACACTATCTGCAGGGCTTTTCGCCCAAGGACTCTCAAGGATAGAGAGCAGAGACTTAAAGTCCTCCTAATGGAGGCGGCACTGCGGCCGCACTCGGATCCCGGACCTTCAGAGCCGGCACCCAGCACTTCATCCTCGGTGTGCAGTGCCCCGGCACCGGAGAAGTCGTGAGGCCAAGGCCCCGAAACCCCGGCACCGGAGAGAGTCGGCGCATAAGAAATCATCTTCTACAAGACGCTGCTCTCCATCGCCAGTGCCGGCTAAAAAGAACAGGCCACTGACGGAACAATCTCCCCACCGGGACTCTAAAGGTCGGGCGCAGTCCACGAGTGTTACGGGACAACCCGTGCCACAGACCCATCCGGCCATCCCATTGACTCCTGCCCCAGAGAGGGCAAGGTCAAGTCCGGAACGGCACAGATCCCTGGACATGATGGAGGAAGTCCGCCTCCCATCGACGCCGGAGGCGTTTGAGGCCGCATCAGACCTCTTGAGCCTTCCGGTGCCGGCATCGCCGCACCGGTGCAGAGAACCTCCGGCTGCCGCCGGGCCCCAGTATCACTCTAAGGGTAAACCGGCAATGCGCTCACCGCACTCTCCACGCGGCGCCACGTTAGCGGCACCGGCGCGAGCACCCCCGCCGGCGACACTGGGTACCGCTCCTCCGATGTCCTCATATTCAGAGACTTCTGACGCAGAGGCGGACTCCTACAATTCTAACAGATCGAGGAGCAGACGATCGTCCTCGCGTAGGAGTGCCCAACCGTACCCGCCACAGTGGCATCAACAGCAGGAGTGGCAACCACCTCCACAGTGGCCGTTCTGGACGCCATGGGCCTACCATCAGTCAGTGGGTCAGGCGTACGGGCCCCGCTCACGAACCGCTTCCGTCTCCTAAGCGTCTGCAGCATCGCCGCTAATGCCACCAGCACCGCCGTCTGACAGGAGTGTGCCACAAGACATTACTGCACCCCCAGGTCAAACAACGGCACTGACAGGGACTTTGCTTCCTTCAGCGCAGGCACCGCCCAGCACTCCTCGGCGTTCGATGGCGACCCCGGTACCGGCCGCGGTGCCGCATCTTGAGCCCGCACCAGCCGCGCGGCCTGAGTACCGTGTGCCGCAGGCCCTTACAGAGGGAGACGTGGTAGATGAAGGGCAGCTACATGGAACATCATCTTCCTCTTCATCTCCGGATGAGGCAGTAGCGGGAACTTCTGCTGCTCCGGCTCTAGAGGATAATAGACTCCTCCAACAGCTCCTTACTCGAGCGGCCCAGAGCCTCTCGATACAGACAGAACAGATTGAGGTGAACAGTGGTCCCGTAATTGATATCCTGACCCCGTCAGGCCCATCTAGAGTAGCCCTACCCCTCATAAAGACCATTGCGGACACAACCCGCACCTTGTGGCAAACCCCAGCCTCATTGGCTCCTACAGCCAAAAAGACAGAGAGGCAGTATTTTGTCCCAACCAAGGGCTATGAATATCT
Organism: Terrapene triunguis; assembly: GCF_002925995.2. NCBI lineage: Eukaryota > Metazoa > Chordata > Testudines > Emydidae > Terrapene > Terrapene triunguis. Next base: position 21,323,093 of record NW_020664464.1, on the reverse strand, counting down.
TTACATGCACCCCCCCGCCGGACTCCCTAGTGGTGGATGCGGCCAACCAGAGGGAGCAACAGGGTTTTCAGGGATCCACACCTAAAAATAGAGAGGCGAAAAAGTTGGACCTCTTCGGACGCAAGGTCTATTCAATGGGGGGCCTACAGTTGCATATTGCCAATCAGCAGGCCATAGTGAGCTGATATGGACACATGTGCTCGGCTTTGTCTAGGTTTATGGACCTCCTCCCGCAGGACTCACGAACCGAGTTCTCTGCCCTTGTTGAGGAGGGCAGATTGATTACTCGAGCTTCCCTCCAGGCAGCCTTGGACGCAGCCGATTCAGCCTCGTGCACGTTGGCTACTGGTCTGGTCATGAGGCGCGGAGCCTGGTTTCAAGTTTCCGGTCTACCTCACGAAGTCCAACAGACTATCCAGGACTTACCCTTTGAAGGGCCCACACTTTTCTCAGAAAAGACAGATAAACAGCTCCATAGCCTAAAGGACTCGCGGACCACCCTCCGTTCTTTAGGCCTACACACCCCTGTTACTCAGCGTAGGCAGTTTAGGCTGCCGCAGGCCCCGCATCCGTACCAACCTCAAAATCGAGGTGATGCCTTGCGCAGAAGGCCAAGGACTGGCAGAAGGAGGCAACAACAGCAGCCCTTCGGCCGGTCTTCTACCCAACCAAGGCCTCCACAGGGGCCTAGACCACCATTTTGAGGGCTCGGTCGAGGACGGCCTACCGGTCAGATCTCTGGATCCTCCCAACCTTACCTTTTCATCACGTCTGTCCCCCTTCTATCGTGCGTGGGCCCAGATCACGTCAGACACTTGGGTGCTTCGCACGGTAGAGGAGGGATATTCTATCCAGTTTTCCTCCCTCCCGCCCCACCAGCCCCCCTCCCCGTCCCTCTTCAGGGACCCCTCTCACGAGCAACTTCTTCAAGTTCAGTCCCTCCTTACAGCAGGGGCAGTGGAGGAGGTGCCTCGGGAACTACGGGGCAAGGGCTTCTATTCTCGATATTTCCTAATACCGAAAGTGAAAGGGGGCCTCAGACCTATTCTGGACTTGCGGCGTCTCAACAAGTTTGTCAAGAAGCTCAAGTTCCGCATGGTCTCCCTGTCCTCCATCATTCCTTCCCTGGATCCAGGAGACTGGTATGCCGCCCTCGACTTAAAGGATGCATACTTCCATATCGCGATAATCCCTCGCCACAGGCGTTACCTCAGGTTTCTCGTCGGCAACGTTCATCTACAGTTAACGGTTCTACCCTTCGGTCTATCAGCAGCCCCAAGGGTCTTCACAAAGTGCATGGCAGTCGTGGCAGCCTTCCTGCGCAGGCAAGGGATCCAGGTATTTCCTTACCTGGACGATTGGCTCATCAAGGGCAGGACCAAGGCACTCATGGAGGCTCAGGTGGTCTTCATCAGGCACACCTTCAGCTGACTCGGCCTCTTACTCAACAAGGCCAAGTCCACTCTTTCTCCAACACAAAGAATCGAATTCATAGGAGCACTTCTGGACTCGACACAAGCCAGAGCATATCTCCCAGAGGCCAGATTCCGAACTTTATCCAACATCATTCTCGGCCTCCAAAGTTACCCTACCACCACAGTAAGAAGCTGCCTCAAATTACTAGGGCACATGGCAGCATGTACCTATGTCGTGAGACACGCCAGGCTGAGACTGTGCCCTCTCCAGTCTTGGTTGGCAGGGGTTTATCGGCCAGTCAGGGACTCCCTAGACTCAGTGGTGACGTTACCTCGTCCGGTGTTGGACTCCCTCTAGTGGTGGCTCGCGCCGCGGGTGGTCTGCGCGGGGGTCCCTTTCCTCGAACCAGAGCCCTCCCTGACCCTGGTAACGGACGCGTCGGATCAGGGATGGGGTGCACATCTGGGCCACCTCCGGACCCAAGGGCTTTGGTCGAGGGAGGATCTTTCACTGCACATCAGTGTCAGGGAATTACGAGCGGTACGCCTCACATTCATGGCATTCAAGTCCCAGCTGGCAGGCAGGTGCGTTTCTGTCCTCACAGAATCCATCCAACGATGTTTTATATCAACAAACAGGGTGGTGCTCGCTCCTCTCCCCTTTGCCAGGAGGCCCAGGCATTATGGGACTTTTGCGTACAGAACGTAATTCACCTGATAGCATCCTACCTCCCCGGCACGCACAACGCGCTCGCGGACACTCTCAGCCGCTCGTTCCAGGGTCACAAGTGGTCTATCCGCTGGGATGTAGTTCTCTCAATTTTCCGACTCTGGGGTCATCCCCAGGTGGACTTGTTTGCATCCAACGAGAACAGGAAGTGTCATCAATTCTGCTCCCTCATGGAACGCAGTCAGGGATCCCTATCAGACGCTTTTTTCCTCTCTTGGGCAGACGGGCTTCTTTACGTCTTCCCCCCGATTCCCTTGATTCACAAGGTGATCCTCAAGGCCCGCAGAGATCACGCTCGACTCATCCTCATAGCTCCTGCGTGGCCGCGCCAGCATTGGTACGCGTCTCTCCTACACATGTCTACGAGGGTTCCACTCAGGTTGCCCCTTCTACCGGACTTGATCACGCAGGATCGCGGTCGCCTCCTTCACCCGAACCTGGAGTCGCTCCACCTTACAGCTTGGATGCTCCATGGCTAAACCCACTGTTGTTACGATGCTCCCATCAGGTCAGACGGGTCCTGTTGGGCAGCAGGAAGCCCTCGACAAGGTCTACGTACTTGGCCAAGTGGAAGCGCTTCTCCCTCTGGGCTACACAACGCGGTCAGGCCCCCTTGCTCGCCCTGATCCCTCTCATCTTGGACTATTTGCTACATCTGAGACACCTGGGCCTAACTCTCTCATCGATTCGAGTACACCTTGCTGCAATCTCTGCATTCCACCCTGGAGAGGGGGGGACCTCCAGTGTTTGCAAACCCACTTGTTGGACGATTCCTTAAGGGTCTTGACAGATTGTTCCCGCATATCCGTCAACCTGTCCCTGCTTGGGACCTCAATTTGGTCCTGTCTGTCCTCACGGGGCCCCCATTCGAGCCGCTGGCTTCATGCTCGCTGTTATACCTCTCATATAAGGTCGCGTTCTTGGTGGCTATCACATCAGCATGGAGAGTATCGGAACTCAGAGCTCTGACATCCGAGCCTCCATACACCGTCTTCCACAAGGACAAGGTCCAACTCAGGCCGCACCCTGCGTTCCTACCTAAGGTGGTTTCCCCGTTTCACATGGGTCAAGAGATTTTTCTCCCTGTATTTTATCCCAAACCGCACTCCTCGGCTAAGGAGCGCAGGCTGCATTCTCTGGATGTTCGCAGGGCTCTCGCGTTCTATATAGAAAGGACGAGACCCTTCAGGAAGTCGACCCAACTTTTCGTCGCTGTGGCCGACAGTAGGAAGGGGCTCCCAGTCACGTCACAGAGGATCTCGGCTTGGATCAGAACCTGCATCCAGGAGTGCTACAGTCGGGCCAGTGTACCAGCCCTGCCTATCACGGCCCACTCCACAAGAGTGCAGGCCTCTTCAGCTGCGTTCCTGGCCCACATCCCAACACAGGAAATTTGTAGAGCGGCCACCTGGTCCTCAATCCACACCTTTACGGCTCACTACGCCATTACGCACCAAGCCAGGGAGGATGCTGCATTTGGCCGCGCAGTCCTCCAGTCTGCAGTGACCTCTGACCCCACCACCTAGACTTGGGCTTGTGAGTCACCTGCTTGGAATGGACATGAACAGTCACTCGAAGAAGAAGAAACGGTTACTCACCTTCTCGTAACGGTTGTTCGAGATGTGTTGTTCATGTCATTCCAATACCCACCCTCCTACCCCTCTGTCGGAGTATCGGCAAGAAGGAACTGAGGGGGTGGGGGGTCGGCTGGCCCCTATATACAGCGCCATGAAGGCGCCACTCCAGGGGGCGCCGGAGCCGACCCTACGGACGCTGCTATGGTAAAATCTTCCAGCTGGCGTGCACGCGGCGTGCACACACCTGCTTGGAATGGACATGAACAACACATCTCGAAGAACAACCATTACGAGAAGGTGAGTAACCGTTTCTTAGGGAAGATATAATTGTATTTATACAAGTAAATGTGCTTTAATTTACACCTGCAAATTTTGTTCTTGAAGAAGTTAGTGTGTGTGTACATTATAATTTTTAAAATAAAACTGCGATATTAATGGGTAAAACTTAAAATCCTTGTCTTATCATTTGTTTACTTATCCAGTACAGTGATGAAGATGATGCAAACTGTGTAACACAAGGTGATAAGCTTCGTGCCCTGAAGAGTAAAAGGCAGGCAAAGGCTGCAACCACAGTTCCACTAACGTAAGTCAACTTTTTGTGTATATAAATACCAAAAGAGAGAGGGGGAAGTGTTTTCCATTTTGCCCATTCTGAATGTTCATTGAAAAGGCTATGCTCACATTGATTAAAGGAAGCATGGATTCACTAATTCACTGTAGGCTTAGTGACTGGTTGATCGTTTTTGTTTTGATTTTTTGGCTAAACAATGGTATTCAACTTTTCTCCTTCTCTTTTCTGTTTCCTCTGTCACCAGAATGACCCACTGCCAGTATATGCTACATGTGCCTACTCGCCTGGTTGTGTATCTGCATGTTCTTGACAGCTCAGTCTGTTAGAACACAAACGCTTCCTTGAATTCAGTATTATGGTATTTAAAAAAATTAGAGGTCATTCTCTCTAAGGTGTAGTGTTTGATCAACTCACTCAATTTGTGTAGTTAATTTATTAAAATAAGTATAAAATAAATATTAGAAGATGAAACTTTCTTTTTTAAATGTTTTTTACTTTTAACTCCTATTGTTTTCATCTTTCTGGGGGAAGGTCCTTCCCTAGATGCTGCTAGTTTTATAAGAACTGCTGGTAGTTTCATGTGAGCAGTTCTGCCTAGGCAAGGAGTAGTAAAACTTCAAGAGAACTCTCACTGGATAAGTTCAAAAGGGGATGTATGTACCTATGATGATCCCAAGACACTGATTACAGGCCAAAAAGAGAGCATTGGCCACAGGCTACTTATCAGTTGTCTCTGGTAGACAGTGCAACATCAGCTGCAAGGGAAGCGACATATCTACCTTTGACCTTAGCATCTGTTGCTGACAGTTGCAAGATAGATTGATTTCCTGGTGCCTTCACATATAGTAAAAGAGAAATACAAGAGCCTCTGCAGCAGCAGGGGAACTCCTTTGCTCCTTTATCAAAATTAGAGCGAGGATAGCCAGGACTGTTACTATCTACTTCATCATTACCTGTTAGATTTCACAGCCACCATGCCTCCTGAGCTCAAGAATAAAGGAAACTTAGGCTTGGTCTACACTCACCCCCCAAATCGAACTAAGGTACGCAACTTCAGCTACGTGAATAACGTAGCTGAAGTTCGAAGTACCTTAGTTCGATCTTACCTCGGTCCACACGCGGCAGGCAGGCTCCCCCGTCGACTCCGCGGTACTCCTCTCGTCTAGCTGGAGTACCGCAGTCAACGGCGAGCACTTCCTGGTTCGACTTATCGCGTCCAGACAAGATGCGGTAAGTCGAACCCAGAACTTCGATTGCCAGCCGCCGAACTAGCGGCTGGGTGTAGACATACCCTTAGTCTCTACCCTGGTTGTCTTTGCACCTAGGAGTTACATTCTGAGACACCTAGACAGCTGCTTTTTTTTTTTTTTTTTTTTTAAACTTAGTCTTCCTTTCTTCTGTTTCATATCACCGTGCTGTGGCTGGACTGACAGAAAAATGGTACAAGTTCTACAGAAGACAAACAACATTGTGATCCTTTCTGAATCAGGAGAGCAGAGAGCCAAATAGTAGTAAAAAATATACACTAATCTAACAGTAAAGGAATATATCTTTAAAACACCCAAACTACTCTGTCTTATCAGTGTCCTAAATTTATTTTCCATTACATTACCATGGACAGCTATTCTGTATACCAAATAAATATTGCTTTGGTGCCTAGATACTATGGTGATAAGTACCTTTTATAAATGCATAAAAATATAAATATTTTAACTTAAGTGCCCTAGGAAACTAGGTAAATAAAGGATTTTATACAACGAAAATACATCTTAAGCTAACTATAGAATATGTTGTAAATAAAGAAGAAAACCAAACTACAAAATGTTGCAAAATTAGGTCTACAGCCAGAGTCTTCTGATATAGTTAACTTAAACACAGCCTGCGCCTGGCTCCTTCACACTCCAGTTGCAAGAAAACCACTTTTCTAAAGTCAAATAACATAATAAATAAGCATTATCCCTCTCTCACATAACAAACTGCATCTGCAGAATCACCATTGGAATGAGTATTCATTGTATGATACAGAACACATTCATAACCATCATATTGATGCATTAAATGGTTTTTTTTCTTTGCTGGTTTATAGGCTGTTCTATTCAATAAGCTTGTATAAAGAAATTTTTCATAACATGACTGTTTTAATCAAAAACAACTTACTTGGTTGCCTTTCCATAAGATTAACATAAATGAGCTAAAGCTAATAGTATCCTTATGTACTGTGCTTTGTGGTTAGAAGGAAAAAAAATCTCTTAAATCCTTTCTTCTGGGGAGTTTGACTTCCCTCTTCCCAATCCCCGACATCATGTTTGTTGGCTGTACATACTGAAATAATTTACATCAAGGAGCTAAATGATATGTAATCAATTTTGTTACTCCCAAAATAACAATACTACAAAAATATTCTCTTGCTATCCTAATCAAGTAGGGTATCCTTCCAGGTTGAATAGCTATTAGACTTTTTTAAAGTTCAGATTCTCCTACACATAATTAAGCCTCATCATTTGAACAGCAAGGTTATTAATAGGAAGAAAGCAGAATGAGATTTGTATTTCCTTAGTGTAAGACTATCTCAGAGAACAAAACACTTTGTTTACAAAAAGGTAGAATGTGGGGGGGAGAGGAATTAAGAACTAGGGCTGTTATTTTCTTATTAAGGCACAAGGAATTTGTGTGTAATGCTCATTAGAGTTTATCAAAGTTACTTGCATAAATCCTCTATGCCTTGATGAATGGATCCTTTATATGTGTGTTATAGTTAGAAATATGTGTCCTGAGGTAACAACATACTGAATAGTAGTTGTAATTTTGAATGTAGAAAGGCAATTGGCCCTCACCGTCTGGGTATCTTGTATAATTCTGTTTGCTCTGTTAGTAGATGGTTATGGCTTTGATTCTTTGATATTACAATACCATACAGCTGTGAAGCAGAAGTAGTGAATCCAGTGGCTCACCGAGACTGTTTAGTTTGACCAGCCTGTATTGCTAATATGGTTGAAGAGAGGGCAACAAATGTTTGTTGCTTTATTAAGCTATTTCAGAATTTGTTTCTCTTTAAAATAGTGCAGTAGACTTTCCTTGGAATTGAAAGCCGTTGTGGGGTTATTTCAGGTTCTCAGAAAACCTAGTTTAAGTTGGTCCCAAGTAACACATGGATAAAACTTTCCACATGAAATGGTTGCATGACTGTTGTAACAGTAGAAAGGGAGAAAATTCTTGGCCCAGTTTAAAGGATGATTTGCTTTTTTAAAACTTTTAACTGGCTAAAATGCACCAATAGCATTCCCGTTTGAATTTTTGTTCATCTTTTCCTCCCCCTCCCAACCCTTTCTAGATGGCTCCTAGCTATGCTGGTCTCTACACTGTGTAGCATTGTCATCTGGTGGATTGTTTGTGGCTCCCTTCTTCCCAGCCTGCTATTCAGTCTAGATGGTTTAAGAACATAGTAACCTCAGGACCCCCTGAGAAAGAGCCACTGTGTAAGTGTCCCATTCCATTTCTCTACAATAGTTCACTTTTTCTGTCCAATATATTTCATAACTGCATGCTTTCATATCAGCTTTCTTATTGGCTTTGTTGCAAGGGTAAATTTCATTGTTCTACCTTTTTCTAAGAAAAGATTTCTTGAGTGATTTAAAATAAAGCAATTGTGTGGCTGGCTTGCAATATCTCTTTGAAAGATGCAGAGCAATTACAAGTAGGACAGTTCATAGTTCCGAAGTTTTCTTCTCTGCATGCTACTGCAAATATTCTGAAATATAATTTTAAAAACAAATTACATTGTTTAAAGTGTGCTTTTTGTCCTTTGCCTATCGCATATGCATCTGGAGAGGTTTAGCTCCCATTTCTTGAACTGGCTGTGAAATTGCTTAGTTTCCCTACAGATGAGTTTGCCCATGTTAACTGCTTTAATCCCTGGAGTTGGGATTTTCAATTTCTGGCAATAGATCTGGTTTTGCTAATGGACTACATTGTGCGTACAACAGGACAAAAATCTCTTCTAAAATCTGTCTGCCATGGGTGTAGGCCTGCAGTATTTAGTCCAGCCATGCATAATTACAAATTTAGCCCTTTTGTATGATTGAAAAATTGATATTTTATTGAATAAAATTTTGTGACGATAGTCTGTCCTCTCTGTCACTCAGATTGCAGTAGCCATTTCGGTTTCTGCATATTCATGCCTTGAGGTTCCTTTGACTACCTCTTCTGTCAGAATGATCACACTGATGAATAGCTCTTGCCAAAGAAACCTAGTTTTCACTTTGCATTTATGATCTTTTTTGGTGTTTTTTTTTCCCCCTACCCCTAAAAAGACCCCCAAAACCTCAACCTTTTGGATAAGTAAGGTGTATGCATCAGAGAAATTTGCCTGATAAACCTACTGCACATTCCTCTCCTTTTGTGTAAGTCTTGTCACTGTGGAGTTTGCTTGTGCAGAGAACTCTGACCCAGCAAGAATAATTACTCTGGTAGCATACTAGAAACTTCAGTTGCTGCTAGAAAAAGTGGGTCCAAAATGTAATATCCTAGAGTGGTAAGCATAGTTTAAAACAGTCTTCTATGCTTTCATGTTAAACATGAAAGCTAAGACTTTCAGTCTGCTGCTACTTTGGCTTCACCACAGCACCCAAAAAAGTAAGAATATACTCTAAAGTTAAGGAAGAAAAATGCCTAAGCAATAATCAAAGTCCCTGAAGTGTGGACAATTCTTGATCAGGTAGCACAGCCCTATTACTGGAAAACCTATGATCAAAAAAAGATTTATCTTTTATTAAGGAAGAAAATTCAGACTAAATGTCCATCCACTGAATGAAGAAAATGGTGCCATCCTACTGGTAAAACCCAATTGTCATATTAATCTTAGCTAGCTAAAATCTTTAATAGCCTACAAAGAAGACTTAGGCAGAGAATAGGCACCCATTTAGGCACCTAAATTAATGTACCTGATTTTCAAAGGTTCTGAATTGAGATTAGTAGGAGCTGCTAGGGTCTCTCAGTACTTTTGAAAACCAAGTATTTTACTGCCTAAGTATAGATTTAAAAACTGGACTTTAGGCACCTGTTCTTTTAAAACCTTGGTCTTCATTTTCCTATAGCATATAAGAAATCTCTACAAACTCTAGACAGTCCAGAGGAGAGATGCTCCTGTATGTCTCTTCCCAGTGAAGCTTGAAATTAAAATGTTTTCTTACCTTTGCTGATTTCCTGCCTTCATTTTATGTACATAAGAACGGCGATACTGGGTCAGAGCAAAAGTCCATCTAGCCCAGTATCCTGTCTTCCAACAGTGTCCAGTGTTAGGTGCTTCAGAGGGAATGAACAAAACAGGTAATCATGAAGTGATCTATCCCCTGTCGCCCATTCCCACATTAGTTACTAACATTTTAGGGGATTTTTAAAGCACTGACATACTAGTTGATAAAGTGTGAAGTTTGGACCTACCAGCCTTGTTGTTGTTGCATTTATGTCCGGTTTAACAATTCTTTGCTTGTTAAGGTTCTGTGTACCAGCTGGAACAGAAGTAGTGTCTTTGAGTAATGAAGGTACTTCTGTTTAATATAGGGTGCCTTTTGAAAACATGAGGTTCTGGGCAATGGAACAACAAAGTGAAGGTTCCATTACAGATTAATTATAAATGGAGACTCCTTGCACTACAGTACAACTGCTGCTCAAATACAGTGTCCAAAAGTCTAGAAGGATGTTGATAAGTTGGTGATGGTTTAGAGAAGAGTCTTGAGAATGATTAAATTATTGGAACATATGTCTTGTAGTGATAAGATTAAGGGATGATTTGTTCACAATATTTAAGTACCTACATGGGGAACAGAAATTTGATAATAGGGGCACTCTTCAATGTAGCAGACAAAAGTGTAACAAGAACCAGTGGTTGGAAGAGTTAAAGTTAGACAAATTCAGACTAGAAATAAGATGCAAACTTTTAAGTGACAATAATTAACCATTGGACCAACTTACCCAGGGTCGTGGGGATTCTCCAACACTGGCAATTTTCAGATCAAGATTGGATGTTTTTCTAAAAGATATGCTCTAGTTCAACCAGAGCTATTGGACTTGAAGCAGGAGCTGATACCGAGATGTCCTGTGTCATATAGGAGGTCAGACTAGATGCTCAGAAAGGTCCCTTCTGGCCTTAAAATCCATGAATGTGTGAAATAATGGATGTGTGTGTGTAATTGAGAGAATTGTACCGTTTCCTATAGTTAAGCCTTAGACCTAGAAGCAGGATTAAGTTTCTTATGGACAGTCATCCTAACTTCATAGTGTCATGGAAGAGCATACGTACTTCAGAGAAGATTCACAACCAACAGATGATCAGAATTGCTAACATATTTGCTTTAATGCTTTTTTTTTATATTTGCAAATCTGTATTAACTGCACAAAACATAAAGTAAGTGTTAAGGTTACACAGTTAAAATATAAAAGCCAGGAAAAGCAAAAAGTAAGATTCTATACTAATGTTAATTTGGCCTCATTATGGATATTTAGTAATATGTTACATTAAGGTTCCTATCAAATTCACAGCCATGAAAAATGCATCACGGAGTGTGAAATCTGGTCTCCTCCTGTGAAATCTGGTCTTGCATGTACTTTTACCCTATAATACACAGATTTTATGGGGGAGACTAGCATTTCTCAAATTGAGGGTCCTGGACCAAAAGGGAGTTGCGGGGTGTGTGTTGCAAGGTTATTTTAGGGGGTCGTGGTATTGCCACCCTTACTTCTGCATTGCCTTTAGAGTTGGGTGGCCGGAGAGCAGCAGCTGTTGGCTGAGTGCCTAGCTCTGAAGGCAGGTCTGCCTTCAGAGCTGGGCTCCCAGCTAGCAGCCACCGCTCTTCATTTGCCCAGCACTGCTGCCCGCCGCAGCAGCGCAGAAGTAAGGGCAGCAATACCACAATCTACCCTATAATAACCTTGCAACCCCCCTGCAACTCTTTTTTGGGTCAGGATCCCTACAATTACAACACGGTGAAATTTCAGATTTAAATAGCTGAAATCATGAAATTTACAATTTTTAAAATCATATGACTGTCAAATTGGCCAAAATGGATCATGAATTTGGTAGGGCCCTAGTTATATTCCTGCTTTCCTAGCTAAATGTGTACCTGAATTTCTCTGTTTTACATTGTCAAAACCATAAAGTATAGAGAATGTGCAATGTGGCAGAGTTAACATTCAATGTGGGAACATTTACTTAGCTTCCTTAACTTAGCAACCTTGATGTTTCATTAGCCACCTAGTTTTTCTGCTTACAGACTGACATTTCTGTAGATGTTCTAATTTTATTTTTGTGTGTGATGGAAAAGAGGAGACTAAGGGGGGATATGATGGAGGTATATAAAATCATGAGTGGTGTGGAGAAAGTGAATAAGGAAAAGTTATTTACTTGTTCCCATAATATAAGAACTAGGGGCCACCAAATGAAATTAATGGGCAGCAGGTTTAAAACAAATAAAAGAAAGTTCTTCGCCCAGTGCACAGTCAACTTGTGGCACTCCTTGCCTGAGGAGGTTGTGAAGGCTAGGACTATAACAGGGTTTAAAAGAGAACTAGATAAATTCATGGAGGTTAAGTCCATTAATGGCTATTAGCCAGGATGGGTAAGGAATGGTGTCCCTAGCCTCTGTTTGTCAGAGGGTGGAGATGGATGGCAGGAGAGAGATCATTTGATCATTACCTGTTAGGTTCACTCCCTCTGGGGCACCTGGCATTGGCCACTGTCGGCAGACAGGATACTGGGCTGGATGGATCTTTGGTCTGACCCAGTATGGCCATTTTTATGTTCTTATGGTGAGATTGCTTATGCTGCTTCAAGGTTAATATTTAAGCCCTGCTAAGACTAAAACAAGTTTCTCTCACTATTTCCTTTCTGTCCACACAAGCAAGAATAAACCATGTTGTAACATGACTTGGCCATAGACCTATTTAAGAGTGATTATTTTTGTAGGGTAGGCAGGGTCTCTTGTTCCAGTTAGGCTTTGAAGTGATTAGTTTGATGGAGAGGGAATACTAGCATTCGTTGCTGTTAGTATTGGTTGCTTGGAGACAACTTTCTTGCTAAACTGAATTAACAAAATGGCATCAGATCGGTTCACATTCTAACGATTGTACCACAGCAGTGAAAAGACACCATTTATTTTTAATATGAAAGCTTAGAATTTACATAATATTTGATAATGTAAAGTCTCTTTGTAATTTATATTGCATTTTTTGGAATCTGTAAGGTTTTTTTTTACTCCAGAACTGTCTGGGCCATTTTCTTCCATTACTTTGTGTATAGTTATGAGTTGTTGTCGTGAATGTTTGCTTTGGTATTAATAGAGTAGTCTGTTAATTTCATTCCTCTTCTTTGTATAATTCTGTGAGGAAAGTGGCTGTGTTCAACTTGGTGTGGTCTCCAGGCACCTGTGCTGTACATCCTGTCTGATTCCTAAATCAAAGTTTGGAGATAAAATATCTGCCCTGGAATTTTTTTTTTTTTAAACTGTATGTCATTGCTAAGATGTTGCTAACTGACCAGCATTTCTGGTGCCTGCACAAGGGTCAGTCCCTGAGGCAGTGTATAGATTGTGTGGCTTTCGCTTTCCACTACACCCAAAGATCCAGACAAGAGAGGATGCTGAAGCATCCATCATCTGCTATCGATGGAGAAGACTATGGGGCAAATATTCCTGCATCTGCAGAGGAACCATTCTGAGCATGGAACCTCAATGAGATCTGGCTCCAAAGTAGGGGCAGACTGGATCTTTGACCTAACAAACCTCAAGAAAGCAAGGAAGGGTAACTGGAGCTGGATGCGTCTCCTTTTTTGACACTTAAGAGTTTTTCTTTTTCACTATGACATTTCCTTTTAGTCCTATTCACAGAAGTCTTGCAGCGAGGATTCTGGGGTCAAGTGTACAAGAGAGTCCTCTCTACCAAATAATTCTTTGGATCAGAGGGTGTTATTGATGGGGACTAATCAGAGCCAAGGGGGAGGTCTAGGTAATGTCTTGGTACTGTGTACCTCTGTCTCAGTGATGTCTATATAGATGTTAGCTGCTCTGTTACAATTAAGTGCTGAGACTGTGCAAGGGGATACGTCTTTTGACAGTTGGTAGCCATTCCTCCTCTTTCTCTATCATCTGCTTTAGCAGGGGGCCATCCCCAGTAATACCTCTTGAGGTTTCTGTGACTGTGGGTCCAAGTGATGCCTTAGTTCTGAGAACCTCCCAGAGTAAACTTTACTACCATGTGGAATGGAGTCTGAGATCCATTCTGGGGTTCCTTGGCACAATAAGGCTGTCTCCAGCCTTATTCAGTTCTTCTATCTGGAGAGGTGACATTTACCCTTGCAGTAGTAGGTCTGTTGTTCATCTGCTGAGCCTTTACATTGCGCTGGGTCAGCATTCTTTTCCTCTTTGTAATCTGTCTTCTTTGGGCTCTTCATCCTCTTATCGAACTGCGTCTCCATCTAGAGAAAGGTCTCTTAGCAGTACTAGAAAACATCAAGCTTCAGCCTCTTTGGGCTCACCTCATCCAGACTCATCACAAAGCCTGTCTGGCTCCTTCCACGCTGCAGAAGTCAGGCTCCAACTGCAGTTACCTGACTTCTCTGGAGATGAGTCCATGTCTCTGGAGCAGCCTTCTCCATGTCTTTCTCCAGAAGAAAGTGGGGTCTTTCTATATTACCCTTGGAAACTATTAAAGTTCCTGCAAATATCCTGTAGTCAGCAGACCATTTTAAACACAGAGTTCTCCATGGTAAAAGAAAAATCCCACTGTTTTTGATATTCCAGAAACTCATTACCAGGGAATATGGCCTTATTAATCAGGAATGGGTAGAGTTGGTGAGAGACTTTGGTTGACTCCTGAGTCAATACAGTGAACTTCAAACTGACCCTTCAAGCTTTATCTGGTTCCTCTTCATGGTTTTAACTAGGGCCCTAGCAAATTCACCGTTCACTTTGGTCAATTTCATGGCCAGAGGGTCTTAAAATTGGTCAATTTCACGATTTCAGATGTTTACACCTGACATTTCACGGTGTTGTAACTGTGGGGGTCCTGATCCAAAAGGAGATTGTGGGGGAGTCCCACAGCTGTTGTAGGGAGATTGCAGCATTGCCATACTCACTCCTGTGCTGCGGAGTTTCCTGCAGCTGAAGGAGGCTCCCAGAGGTGGAGGTAGGTCCAATCTCCCCAGCGCTGGTGAGAGTGCCCCAACCTAGCTGCTAGTTGGTGTCAGTGATGGATTAAGGCTGGGCCCATGGGGCCTGTACCCAGAGGCCATGAACAATTTGAAAAATGGGTGCCTCAGCCCTGGCAGGAGCCACAGCAGGAGACACAGGGGCTGAAGCCCCAAGACTGGGCAGGAGCCAGGAGGAGGGCAGAAGCCCTGAGCCTGGGAGGCCTAGAGCCTGGGCAGGAGCCATGGGGAGCAGCAGCCCTGAGCCCGGGAACCCTGAGCTCCATTTGGTGGCTACTTAGCCTGTTTCTTTCAGGTGTGGCATCAGATCATGTCGGACAGATGGTTCTAGAGATCATTACCACCGGCAAATGCTATACAATAGAATTTTTGTCCATCCCTACCTCAAAACTCCCTTTCCCATCCTTCTTCAAGGATCCCTCTCACAAGAGGACTCTCAGCTGGAGCTGGGAGTCTACCTCTTGTCTATGTGCTATAGAACTGGTCCGTCCACAGCACGGGGGAAGGGCTGTTATTCAAGATACTTCCTCATACCCAAGAAACAGGGATGCTGGAGACCCATTCTGGATCTAAAACAACTGAATATCTTCATCCGCTGATCAAGATTCAGAATGGTCACCCTGGCCTTTATTATCCCCTCTTGAAACAAAGACAACTGATTTGCAACTCTAGATTTGAAGAATGCCTATTTCTACATAGACATTCACCCAGCACACAGGAGGTTGCTTCGCTTTACAGTGAGCCTAGACCACTACCAGTACAGAAAGCTTTCCTTCCGTCTCTTGATCGCCCAAGGGTTTTCATGAAGGCGCTATCCATGGTGGCAGCATACCAGCATCACCAGGGCACCCCAGTATTTCCCTATCTCAACAACTGGCTGCTCATAAGTCAGTCATACTGGGAAAGAGGTACAGTTGGCAGCTCTATCACTACTCAGCTTCCTTCAATCCTTATAGCTCGAAGGAAACCTAGAAATGTCCACTTTAGTTTCTGTGCAAACTATAGACTTTTACTGGAGCAATTTTTGGATTTGATAACAGCCAAAGCATACTTAACCAGGACGGATTGCAAGCTCTGATGGACCTCATTTTCCAGCTTTGACTGAGCCCTGGGAGATCCTAGGCCATATGGTCTCCTATGTGATATCCGTCACAGGACTCCATCTGTGGAATCATCAGGTGTGGTTGCAAACAGTTTATGCTCTGAGTAGAGACAAGCTGGGCAAGCGGGTTTTAGTTCCTCACAATGTTTTCAAGATCTTTGACCTGGTGGGAAAATAGAAGCTGTGGGCATAACTGTTACCTTTGTTCCCCCTCCTCCCATGAAGAAACTAATTGCATATGGCTCCCTGTCGGGCTAGGGAGCACATCTGGATGAACAGGTGGCTCAAGGTTCTTGGACTCGGCAAGATTCAAGCTTCACATGTGTCTCCTCCAACTGCAAGCAGTACTCGAATCTTACGGAAGGCTTTTGCCTTTCATCCATGCCCTACATATTCAGTATGTTGGGCAATATGACTACAGTATAGTACATGAACAAACATGAAGGAGAGCAGACCACCACTCTTTGCATGAAGATGATCAAGCTCTGGAATTGGTATATCTGACACCAGATCACTCTCTTGGCAGTGCACTTCCCAGGAGTAATGAACACTTTGGCAGACAGCCTCAGCAGGCAGTTCCAGAGACCAGGATTGAAAACTTCACAGCTCAGTGATAGAGCATTTTCTGACAGTGGGGATTCCTGTTGTGGGATGTCTTTTTGTGCCAAGAAAACTAAAAATGCCTGGTTTAGTGTTCCCAGGCAGCTCAGGGGTACAATTCCTGAGAAGAGGCATTCCTAGTAAAATGGTCAGAGCCGCTAATGTATGCTTTGCCACCCATTCCCTTCTTTCCTCAAGCCTGAGGAAAATCGAGCAGGAAAAAAGCATTGGCCAATCCTAGTGGCTGAGACAGTTTTGGTTGGCGTCCTGTCCAGCTCTGAACCTGCTGACTTCGGAGAAAGGCAAGACCACTCATCCAAATCCAGCATCGCTCAGTCTAAGCCTGGTATTTGGATGGATGATGAGCTTAGAGAGGTCAAGTTCAGAGGCAGAACAAGCCATTCTCAATAATAGCAGGAAAGTCTCTATGATGAAATGGAAGAAATTTTCTATCTGTCTGCATCCTCAGATACGTCCAAAGGGCTCAGAGATCCCTACCATTCTGGACTATTTCCTTTATGTTAAAAATGTCTGATTTATCGCTCAGCTCACTGAAAGTGCATTTGGCAATGATTAAGGCCTTCCATTCTGTAGTGAAAAACTGTTTTGGTCTTTATCCACTATGAGGTTTTCAAAAGGCCTTGATATAGAACCTTTCCTCCCAGTACTGAAACCTATACCAATTTGAGTCTTCAGTCTCTCATTGTCAGCACTCATTAATCCTCCTTTTGAACCTGTAGTTTCCTGCTCCCTTCATCTGTCTTTGAAGGTGGCCTTTCTGACCACAGTCACCTCCGTCAGAAGAATAGGTGACTTTGGATTCCTTATGGCAGACTCTCCCTACACGGTCTTCCAGAAGTATAAGATTTCTTTGATATTACACCCCAAGTTCATTCCAAAAGTTTCCTCCAAATTCCACTTTAAATTAGGTCATGTATCTACCTGTTTTCTACCCAAAACCTCACACCACCAGAAAAGACAGGAAGCTCCATTCTTTGGATGTCTGTTGAGCCTTGGCTTTCTATCTGCAAGACAAAACCCTTCAGGAAATCTCTGACACTGTTTCCTTTACTGAATGGATGAAAGGGGAAGTAATTTCCTCACAGACACTTTACAAATGGATTTCAGGTTGCATCCTGCTTTGCTATGAGCTAATGGTGACCCCTCCCCCACAAAATGAGAGAGCCCACTTGACCAGAACCCAGGCTCTCTTAGTAGCTTTTCTTCAGGATGTCTCCTTTCTGTAGAGCAGCAACATGTGATTGTGTGTGTATCTTTTTGCTAGACATTATGCCCTGGTACAAGCTTTTTCAGCAGATGCGTCCTGCAATCTGTAGTACATCGGGGTCCTCTCACCCTCCTCCTCAATGAGTAGTGCTTTTGAGTCCCCTCATGCGACATATTCATAGGGACCATCACTCGATGAAGAAATTCATGTTACTTACCTTACAGTAACTGGAGTTATTTAAGATGTGTGTGGTCCCTATATGTATTCCACTACCTGTCCTCCTTCCCCTCTACTTCGGATCCTTTCCTAAAGCGATTTGTGGCGGTGTAGGAGCTGGAGAGGCGGCCTGTCCACGCTGACCCCTTATGCCCTCTGTTCAGAGTGCGCAGACACAGATCAATGGATACTACTAATGAAAAATCTTCTGGTCTCAGGCACATCAAATGCATGTGCACCTCAAGTGAACTACACATAGGGACCACACATCTCAAAGAACTCAAGTTATTGTAAGGTAAAGTATCAGAGGGGTAGCCGTGTTCATCTGGATCTGTAAAAGGGGGGGAGGGATAGCTCAGTGGTTTGAGCATTGGCCTGCTAAACCCAGGGTTGTGAGTTCAATCCTTGAGGGGGCCACTTAGGGATCTGGGGCAAAAATCAGTACTTGGTCCTGCTAGTGAAGGCAGGGGGCTGGACTCGACCTTTCAAGGTCCCTTCCAGTTCTAGGAGATAGGATATCTCCACTAATTTAAAAAGTGACAGAGTCCTGTGACACCTTATAGACTAACAGACGTATTGGAGCATAAGCTTTCATGGGTGAATACCGAAGTGGGTATTCACCCACGAAAGCTTATGCTCCAATACGTCTGTTAGTCTATAAGGTGCCACAGGACCTTTTGTAAGGTAAAGTAACCAGAATGTGTCTCATGCATAACAATGAACTATTTCACTTCATGGACAAATTTGACTTCTTATAGTTTCAGAATCTAGTTGGCCGTGTGAGGGCAGAGTTCAAATTGAGTGAGAAATGCCTTGCTAAAATGATTTAATTGATGTAATGAGAGGAGAGTCCCTCCTACCCTTCTGTTATATAATTATTATATATTAACTGAGTATCCAAAATTGTGCTAGGTGCCATATGGAGTAATTTTTTTTAAAAAAGTCTCTCCCATAATCTAAGCAGAAACATGGTGGGATGTGGCAAGGCAAAACGGAAGAGATAGGGAAAATGAGGGCTGGCAAAGGGTACAAGTGACTTGATTTTTAAAGAGTGTTTTTTGCCTGTTGCTGCCAGTGACTCTATTGGGAGATGCCGGGTGGTCAGCATTTTTGAAAATCATGCCACAAGTGTGACCCTGCCAGCAGGTAGGGGATCTTGGGGGACAACTACTGCACTGGTGGGGTGCAAAATAAACTTTATTAAGAAAATGTAAAAACAGGGAAAATTCAATAGTGAGGGGTATGGGATTTGTTAAGGTAGACAATTGGGGAGGGGTTTCTTTTAGTAAATAGGATAGGGGGTTTCAATAGTGGGGTACAATACAGTTGGTAACCAATTAACACTGAAATATAAATGTAACAGGTAGCTAACAGTTTTTATGTAAAGGGTGTGTCACAGCAGCATATAACCAACTAACAGTTATGGGTAAAATGTGTTAAATAACCAACAACTCTAGGTAAAAATATGTCAGTGGTGTAAATGTAAAATGTGAGGTGTGTTAGAAAGGAAAAGGGTAACCAATGGGGGTTTATGCTAGACTTTAGTAATACAATTGAGGTTTGGCAGCAGTAGGAGCGGGGTGAGTACGTGGGGTAAGGGATTAAAAGAGAGAGAGAGAGAGAGAGAGAAAGGCAGTGGTAGAGGAATGAGGTTGGGGGATGGGGGAAGAGGAGCATGTGGTGGAGCGGAGACCAAAGGCAGAGGCGCTGCGGAGGGAGATTTCAACTCAGGGAGACACAGAGAGCAGACAGGCTGCAAGTTTAAACAGCAGAGAGACTGCAACGAGTGACTGGGGAGCTCGGGGGGAGACACGGGCAAGCTCGGGGTGGGACAGACTTAACCACAATTATACAGAACACAGCAAAATCTTATCTATGATCCAACTTAACCAAGACTACACAAATTAGCAAGTAACAGAACACAATGCAACAATTCTTTAAACCTAACTTAATCACAGCTATGCAAAATGAAATTACAACTTATCTGGACTAAGAACCTGATTCTAATAGGTGCACCTTACACTCCCTGCCACTTCTTTGATCGGGAGGGGGAGCAGTTCCAGAGGGCAGAGTGGTGTGTGCCCAGGGTACAACCCGGGGGGAGGGAGGGGGAGGCTAGTGTTGGCCGCAGCAGTGGGGTGGCTGCAAGCCGGCAGCCCAGGATACAGTCCAGGAAGGCACAGCCTAGCAGCAGCACAGGCTTATTTCTAGCAGCAAAGGCGCTGCGGAGCCAGAAACAGATTACAGATACAGACCCAAGGAGTTATCTTGAGTCTGTCTGCTGGGGAAACAAGGCCAGCAGCTAGGACAGGGGGAGTTTGCTAGAGGGAGTTCTTACCATTCCCCAGGACAGGAACGGCAGTAGCATCGGAGGATGGAGAGAGGACTCGATTCGCTTACAATAATCAGGAGATCTCCAGGCACAAATTCGTTGTTCGTGGGAGGGGAGTTTAAAAATGGGGGTACGCTCAAAAACAAACGAGAGCGGGGAGAGGGCCCCCCAAAGACCTCTAGCTGATCAGACCAGGTGGCAAAGCAAGGACCTTCTCAGAGGTCTGATCAGAAAATGTCCGGCTTTAAAGGCAAACTCAGGCAGTTTCCCACCAGTAGTTTTGATTGGCTCCTCTTGATACACGGGAGGAGAGAAGGCAGGGAAAGGCTGCAGGTAAGCATAGGCATGCCTGGGCATGTTCTGAGCCACAGGTATGACTCATGCTTCATTAGTTGGCCACTTCAGGTCTTGCATTTCTGGGCAGCGCCCCCCACACCGAGCCCGGGTCTGAACAAAGGAACCAAACAAAGAAGCAAGAAGCCCCCTCCCTAGGCAGAGCAATGGCTCCAGTTAGTCTGTACAAGCCATTCCTATGAATAGGGCTGTGACTTTAGTTAGCACAATGGCCGGGAGGGGCGGCCACACAGGACAAACAGAAAGGAGAGGGGAAAAAAGGAATGCAGCAGGGGGACAGCTGTAACAGACAAAGTGTGGTGTGGTCACTCCCTGTTGTCTAACAGCAAAATACCAGCATTGTCAACTAAAAACTGTCCCTGGTCAACGGTAACAAAGCTTTTTACAGACTGTGTGTTCCAAATGACCATGATACGGGTTGGAGATTTGGACTCGGATCTTAAGGAGCTGTTGAGAGTTGTGATTCCTTTTGCATCAGTTGAGAATGTCATTTGTGGGAAAATAACATTTGTTTCTCTATTAGGCTCTTCGTGTTGCTCTTTTTTTCAGTACACAACACTTAAAATATCAGCTTTTTGTTCACTTCATTCTACCTTCTCTCCTTCCTCCCAAAAAGGTAATAATGCTAAAAGAAAAGCACTTTGACAATCTTATTGAATGTAAAATAAGTAAAGTAAAAATAAACTAGTAATACTGCAAGAATTAACTTACTAACAAGGCATTAACAAGGGGAAGTTGTATACCTCAGTCTGCAAAGAACCCTTTTTCAAGAATTTATTTGTGGAGAGCCATATGACACCTATACCGCTATATCTGTTCTTTGTGCTATAGTATTATATCCTCTTATTTTTTTCTGGAAAACTTTCAGGTTATATAATTTTTTTTTTCCTACTCTTTTCAGAGTAATTCTACAGTCCAGTGTTCAGAAAAGTAAAACGTCTGAACCTAACATTTCTGGCAGTGCAGACATTAATAAAAGAACTACCAGGTCTGCTGCAAGAAAAAGCAGTTTAAAAAGGTGAGAGTTACTCTTTTGAGCTGGCATGTCCATTGCTGGTGATGGACTTTGTCTGAGGGAATATTAGCCTCCTAGTGACAAGGAATTACATTTTAAAATATTTTATTTATCATGTAATGAGACTGTCTGGAGCTTTGAATCTCTTGTGTCATACATTTCTGAGTGAATTTTGGAAACTGGGAGACTTGTGTTGTGGTTATTATGTATGATTTAAGGATTACTGAATTTAGGAGTTTGCTGACTTAATAGTTCCCATCACAATTTCTACAGGTATTGTGAAGAAACCTCTCCAGAAACAAATTTAAAAAAAATTGGTGAGAAATTGTATATGACAATGTGGTGGAGGGAAGGGTGCAGTGGGGAGTTGAGAAACAGTACAAGTGCAACAAATTAGAAATTCAGATGGCAAAGAACTAACTTCTGTCAAATGTTCATAAATATCTCCTCTGTAACACCCTTCTCTACTACTGTAAGATCAAATTTATTGTCATCCTTTTTTCTATTGGTCTAACCATCCAATAAGAAAATAAACATTAAAAGTTCCACTCTTTCCAGAAAGTCAAAGAACATGAATGATTGAAGCCAACCATTCAGCATAGAAAAGATCTATTTCCTTGTCTTGTGTGGAAAAGAGGGTATCTTTAATATTGAGGGAAAACACTAGACAATGTTTCACAGTTCTCTTTGGGGGGAGGGACTCCTCCTTTGTCTTGGCAAGGATTAATATGGAAAGAGAAAGCAATATAAAAACTAAGAGGAATTAGACTGACCACTAATGAGATATGAGAAAATAAATCATAGAAGCACACTGGCTTTGTATCACAGAGGTGTAGAAAATGCATTTTGTGTGTGTGTGTGTGTGTGTGTGTGTGTGTGTGTGTGTGATAGATACACCTCTACCCTGATATAACGCTGTCCTCGGGAGCCAAAAAATCTTCCCGCGTTATAAGTGAAACCGCATTGTATCAAACGTGCTTTGATCCACCAGAGTGCGCAGCCCCGCCCCCCTGGAGCGCTGCTTTACCGCGTTATATCCACTTGTTCTATCGGGTCGCGTTATATCAGGGTAGAGGTGTATAGTGTACTGGTAATGAGATTTTTATAATGGGAAAAGGATTCAGAATTTAAAGTAGGTAGTCTGCTCTACAAGCACCTGGAGAATTTAAAAATGTGGATGGTTTAGAACAAGAGTGTGAGTGCCTTCTTGTGTGTAATCACATGGGTACAAAGTATATTTACTTCTGACAGCTACCACACGAGTTCTTGTATCCATCCATGTGCAAAGTCAGTACGCAGACCTAGACCGTCTCAAGTTGTGCTGGAAATGAGCATGAGGTTCTAGCTCAGATCTGTAGGTTACACAACCATTAATTAGGGGAATTTAAAGCCATCAGTATATTTTTTTCTAGTGCTGTCCTCTTTCACATTCACAGATATCAGTACACTGTGGAAGAGAGATACCAAATGTATATTTCTCTTTTTTGGGAGTGAAATTGACAAGAGGGCTTGCAACTTTCAGTTTGAAAACAAAAGATCTAAGCAAATTAAATCCAAATCACGTATAATCTGTGGCTTATATGTCATACAGCAGTTTCAAATAGTTTTTGATTCGTGAAAGTGACAATTTTTTGTCTTGTGCTTGTTGTGAATATCTTTTAATTAGTCTATCAATAAATGCTGAAGAGAAGAGCCTTATTTTGTTGGGAGGGAGTGAATCATTAGACTTACAACTAGGACTTATGAGTTGGTGTTTATATGCCATAAATACAAACTTAGTATGTGGTAGAGTTTCATAGAATTTCCTTTTCTCTTCTCTCCCTTCTGCCCTCATCCTTAAAGGGAAATGCAAACTATTTTAAAAATTAAACAAAATCAAGCCTTTAATGGTTGGTAAAAGATGGAAACGCCGTATCAAATAACCTGCAGGACACTTCTAATGTAACATTGAGAGAATTTTCAGGGTATTATATAGCATTTGATTCATATTAACAAATAGTTAAAAGCTAAAAACAACTTTTTTTTAAACTTACCTTAAATACCAGCTTTATGAAACACTATATTTTTTGCATAATTGTTTGGTTTGATTAGGTCTCCTTGACTGCAATGTTTTTATCCATACTGATTTCTGTCCATGCTGTCCTCTCTGGTTCTGGTTATTTCTTATATTCTTCATCCCTCTTCTGTTTTTGAGCCTCTTAGCTCTGTAGCTATTTGTCCATTCAGTGACATACTGTTTCAGTTCCTGGAAAGCATCCTTATGAGTAGATCCTCCCTCCTAGAGAATAGCAGGCATTCCACAGTTCCTTTCTTCTCATTTGTCACAATGAAAAAGACCTTCTGATAAATTATTATCTCCGAAGTGGCAGCACTTCTTCATATATCTTTTACAAACCTGGCATGATGCCTCCTGGCTCTGAGGAAAGACTTGTGCTCTTACAGAAGAGGGATTCCTCAGTTCATAAATGAGCACTAACTTTGTAGAGTCTTTGTAATTTGGCTTTCTGACACTGCTTCTGAAACTTCTGCCCCAGATTTTTCACTTTAAACTGTATCTGATCATGTTTCTAATACTTAACTTTGAGACCATACTGCTTCAATCAGTTGGTGACCAGATCCTGCCATTCAAGATATCTCAAAGCAAAATAGTGCCATCCAATAGGGTCACAATTCTGGAGTTCTTAGACATTTTTCCTTCAAAAAAAGGCTTCTTGGTTGTAGTTCATATACGCATCATGTGATTAAATTTATACCCTCTCGTGGACATTATAAAGAATGTCCTCCCTACAATATGGATGTGTTTTTATTTACCTGTAGCCTCTGGAGAAATCTTATATGGAGCCAGTCTATCACAGAATGAGATGGCTTTTGCAGCTCTCCATTTGGTAAAGGATATGCAGTCAATGGGTGACATCGTGGAGCTTCCATTAGTGTATTCAAAACAAAACAAAAACTGGCTTCCCATCCTTTTTGCCTGAAGTTTATTCAACTTTGTCTTAAAAAAAAAAAAAAAATATTGGGTCCCCCAAACTGACTGCATTATTCCAATTCAAGCCTAATAAATGCAGGATAGAGGAGAACAGTTCTGACTTCTATTAATACTGTAGTATTGCTGTTAATCTAACCCAGCATGTCTTTTGTGACATATTATTTTATCTATGTAAACTTTATCATCCAGTATAAACCCTTTGATTCTTTGGACATCACTGCCTAGCCAGTACTATTTTATTTGGTGTCTGTGTATTTTAATAGTCTTTCCTATATGACCACTGTTTCCATTTTTTTCATTGAATCTCATTTTATTTATAGGTATTGCACCGATTTCTTCAGATTTCAGTTTTGTTGTAGCTGAATCACAGTCTATGATCAAAAATTCATTCTTAGCATTATATCCTCAGATTTGAGTCCTTCCTCATTCTTCAAACTGTGAAGAAATTGTCAAGTAGTGGGTCCAGAATGACTCATCTCTCAGTAAAACTACAATATTTACTTCAAGTTTTCTGATGAGATTTATGAAGCCATCTCATGATTGTTTAATCAAGCCAATATGTACAATATTCGTGCCTTTTCCTTCAGGTGACACTATATATCTACCATAGTCAATGCCTGGTTGTCTAGAATGAGAGGGGGTATTAGTACATTAACATGGCAGTGTGGATGGGAGAATGTGATGGAACTGCAAGGGATTCATGTTGCAGCCTAGGGTCATGATCTGCTCTGTGACCTTAGGTTAACTGACTTGGTCAATTGGCACCTCACTTTCCCATCGCTAGGACATGGCTGCTGTAGATTGGTCCATAAGTGATAGGTCAGAGTTCACATTTTACAATGTGCATTTATCAGATCATTTTATGGTGAAATTTTATCCTCTTCTCTCTTCCTTCCAAAATACAGACACTCCTTAAATTCTTATTGTTAATCTATTTAATTGGACCATTTACAGTAGAGGCAACATTTAATAATTATTCCATCTTGAAACAAAAAACTAGAATAATCCTAATACTGAGCACTTAAACTGCTTTTCATCCATTGAACTCAAAGTGCTTTACAGAGGTGGACACAGCATGTGTTAGTATCCCCACTTTACAGACTGGGAAACGGAGGCATGGAGCAAGGCAGTGACTGAGCCAGGAAAAGGACCCCCGTCTCCCAACCCCCGCTACCTTGTAACCTATCCAGTAGGGGCTTGAGAAATTCCAACACCAGCAGCATGAAGTAAAGAAACTAACAGAACCCTCTTCCCTTCAAAATGGATAGAAATTAAGCTATTGTCCCACTCATTACACTGTTAGCGTTCCATGTATTTAACAAGTTCTTGAGCTCCTTTGTTGTTAGCAATTTAGAAGAGAGGAAATAGTGTATGTAGTGAGGATTTTGGGCGTTCAATGGAATTGGACTATAGGAATCATTATGCCAAGGAATAATTGTGACCTGTTGGCAGGAAAGGGGAAATATATGCAACAATTAATATATAGGTCTCTTAGCTTTTTTTCTCACCAGAGAAGCATGTCATAAAAATGAACAGAGTACACTTAACCCAATATGCTTTCACTATTGAAGGGAGCCATTAAGCAGCATTCTGCTCCCGTGTTGAGATGGAAATGGCATGCAGCACACCAGAGCTTTGTCTGTTTGTGATCTAATTCTAGTTTTAAAAAAATTAATATTTCTTTTCCATTCTTTTCTACTTTTCCCACAGTCTGATACCTCAGAAGGAGAAAAGGAAAAGGAATGCTTTACAGCAAATGCGCTTAATGAAATTATGGTACTTTGAATCATCTGCTTTTTCTTTACAAAGGCTTTTTTCCTACTCTTTGTAATCAGAATAGTAGTCTGTGCTTTCTTTACAATTGATAATTTATTCTCTATAAAAGTATCAAGTCTTTTTTTCTTTACAATTTTTTCTTTGAAGTATTATGCTTAACTTAGCTTACAGTGGCAGAAATGTTAGAAAGATTTTGCGCTTGCTTTGTTTTTTGAATTTCAAATCGGATGGTTTTTATTCCTCATAAATCTGTGTTTTATCATTTCAGTGGTCACTCCATACCAAGGACCAGGACAGTGCTGCGTTAAGTAAAAAGAAGTGACTGAAGAGGATGCTGAGGGGGGGAAAAATGGAATATTGCTATGGAACTTAAAGTCTTTCCTTTCAAAGAAATTAACTGCAAAATGCAGCTAAGATTTAGCAGTAAAACTCCTCCTAATTTGTAGAAGAAAACAACCTGTTAAGATGCTTGACAAACAGTTCAGCTTTCTAATTCTAAATGTTTTCTCAACTGTTAAAAAAACCTTGTAAATTTAGACTCAGGTGTAAATATCTAAACTCTCTATTATAAAGAGGGTTTACTAGTGGGTATGAGGCATGTGTGTAATTGTGATGGCAATCACTTAGCTGCTGGCCACCATAAGGAGTGAAGATGTGTGGGAGCTTTTAAATATTTAATTCACTGTTGTCCGTCCAAGCTGATCTCAGTCTCCAATACAGAGCAAATCTTGGGAAGGCAAGATTTTATTCTCATAACATTGTACTTTCCTGTTGATTTGGATAGCCTTCCTTATTTTGTATGTTTTTTTATGAAGCTGTAATGTTAAATACCCAAACTAATTACTGGACACCAAAGACTGCTTTATTTCAAAGGGTTTTTTTAAACAATTTAACTAAAAGCTGTTAACTGTTTTATTAGTAATAGCTTTTAGTTGCTCAAATTGCTTGAAAACATGGATTTTCCTACCAGAGTTTATAATTTGAAGCAGCACCATCAACTTAGATTACACGGCTAGTTGAAAACTTTTTACCTACTTGTGCTACAGGTAATACCTAAGGTTCTCAATCTTTCAGACATGGTAATGGTTCCTAAAGTTTATGCATCAGACCATGCTTTATGGTCATTGTCATAGTTTTCCTTGTTTAATCATTTTCTTCCACACTGAGGGGTGGGGGAAATAGGGGAACTTAAAAAAAAAAAAAGGAGTCGTGATTGTAAAACCACTGAAATTGGCAGTGGGAAGCAGGTGTAGTCAGTAATTTTTTAAAAATGGTTATTTCAAGGTGGCGGTGCTCCTTTAAACATCCAGGTACTTTTGATTATTAAAAAAAAAAAGCCCTAGATACCTAATTATCTGTTAAATGTCATTGTAATTTTTTTAAGGTGACCTAGGATTTGAAATTTTATTTATTTCCTTTTCAATACCTTCTTCTAAATCAGAAAAGTTTTTCCTCCGGATTTATCCTATTATATTTGAACAGCTTATTTTCCCCCCAGTATCTTTGTTTGCCAACATCACATTTGACATATGCACACCCCTCAGAATAGCTCTGCTACTGCATAGCCAACAGTAAAAAGAGGTTTGTTTTTATGAGTTCTATATAAATACATCTGGGGAGGAAGGTTGAAATGTTACTCAGCAGACTTTTTTGTCCTGAAGAAAGACCTACTGTCTTGCAGTGGGAGGGAATGTTCCTACTAAATTTAAACACCCAGGTCTAATTTAATCCCCTTATTAGAGCATTAAAAAATCGTCATGGTAATTGAAGGGTGTTCCCTAGATAGTGTAAGTAGCAATATGTTGGCTTGACTAGCTTTTGATGCTAAAGGCAGAAGAGTATTAGTCCAGGATATGGTTACTTGTTAAGTTAACAGAAGCACCTCCCAAGTTGTTCTGAAACTTTTAATTATGCAAACTTGAATGTAATGAAGATAGAAGAAAAGTTTCTTCCAGTATAGAATCCAAACCTTGAACAGGTATTTAATATCTTTTTTTAGAAGAAGAAACCCCTTTGATTCATCTGACTTTGCTCCTTTGCTTTGTACAGCTGAGAGACTCTTGTCTCCAGGGAAATGGTAATCTTTGTGTTTATATTGCCTTTCAGAACAATTGGGAGCGAGGGGCTGAGCCACATCATTTTGGGGACAAGAGCCTTGTTAACCTTGTGAGGTGTGGAAGCAATGCATCCCCTTCCTGTCAGTTCGTTCTTTGCTTCCACAGAGGGGAGGAGGGACAAAATGAGTCAATGGATTTTTTTAAAACAATTCCCTCTCTGCTAATACAGCCCCTTTGTTTTTTTTATTTGGGGTAGTGGAGCGCTCTTTACTCTGATCAAGAATTAGAGGCCCTATTGTGCTAGACTGGTGAGTCCAACTTCCACCAGTGACCTAGAAGAGAGAATGTGCAGTTAATGATGAATTGAAAATGTGCTCCCTGAACCATCCCTGTAAATTTTTTTTTTTTTTTTTAAACCAAAGTGTGTGTGTCACCCAGGCCCTGTGGGGGCTGCCTCCCCCATACCTCTCACTTCTGCAGCTGCAGTTCTTGGGTAAGCCTGG
Organism: Terrapene triunguis; assembly: GCF_002925995.2. Classification (NCBI taxonomy): domain Eukaryota; kingdom Metazoa; phylum Chordata; order Testudines; family Emydidae; genus Terrapene; species Terrapene triunguis. Next base: position 21,294,430 of record NW_020664464.1, on the reverse strand, counting down.
AATGCTCTGAGCAGTTGCCTGCCTGAACGTAGGGGAGCACCTAGTAAAGGGTGACTCCCCTCTGCCCCATCCTTTCCAGCAGCTGCCAGGGCAGCCCAAGAGAGTGGGGAGATAAAGACACAGAGACAACACTCAATTAAAACTCCATGATTCTCTACCCTTATCCTGGTCAGAGCCAGCCTAACAGTTGCTCTTAACTTGTGCCAGCTAACAGTCCCAATGGTACTGTCTGTCTGTTGCGGATAGCTGAAGCAGAACACATTCCACACTCTCACCCTTCCCTCCTCCCCCTCTTAGGCCACCTATGCCCTGCTATACTGGCTCCATGCACTCCAGGTGGGTAGAATCCCCAGCAGGGACATTGTGAGGGATTCCACTCCTTTTATTACCTGAGTGATGCAAGGCAAGAGATTTTGCCTCAAGTGTAACAACTGGAGCTCCTTGATCTTTTTCAAAAATAAAATGTTTGCCTCTAAAGCTGAAAGGATTGGACACCACGGTGCTAGGTGCTGTACAGGTAAAAATGTCCTAACTCTGGGGAGGTCACAGTTCTGTTTTTTTACAAGCCTAAACAGCTGAATGAGGGGAAGGTAGTGTGGCTGGGAGGATTAGATTAAAAAAAAACACACAATAAGGCTTTTGGACAGTATGTAGTAGTTTTAACTTCCCAACTGCCTACCCAGTTCTTTGCTTTCTAGGTATTTTCATATTTTGTGTACATGTTTGTGTTTTACCTCAGCACTAGAGTGAAACCGAGGAGTTGTCTGTTGTTGGCAAATAGTGAACTGATTTGTTCAGTTAAAGTCTGCCCAAAAATAATGTAATAGGTATAATTTGCTTATACATATGCACAGGTTGAGTTGTTTGTACTGTCCGTTGAACCTGAAAAGAATCAGACTAGGGTTTGTTTGTTTTTAAGAATCACTCCAACATATGAAGTTTTAGCAAACTTTGAAATTACATTTTTAAAAACCAGATGAACTCTCGGACTTTCAATTTTGTATCATTGTTTTAAACATCAAATACTGATTTTAACTGAAAAACAAAGCCCGTCACAAATGTCTATTACATATAGTGAAAGTCTCTAAACAAAGTTTCACAGTTTTGTTAGGTATGAAGATTGTGGGCTACCATTTTTCACTTCTGTACATCTGACGGTTGCGGAGAAACGCACAAATGCTACTGCCATTCTGTATTTGAATATTCAAATCAGTATTACTATTTAGTGACCAACATTACCTCCTCATAGCCTATGTCATTTTAACATTTAGCTCGTATTTTCAATCTGACATTTGCCTTGCATTTGCACCATATGTACCAAAGTTGTCTACACGCAATTCTGAAAGCGAGGGGAGAAAGTGCTTCTTTTCTAAAGACTTGTGAAAGTGTGCCAAATGGAATGTACCTGTAAAACAGGCAGCTGGAGACCTAGAACTTGTGTGTGCTGAGAAGCTAGTTATCCCTGCTGTGATGGATGTATAATTCTGGGTGGGTGGCCCATCATTTTTTCCCCATCATTTACTGATATATATATATCCTATATTAAGTAGGATTTTCTCTCTCTCTCTCTCTATAGAGAGAGAGAGAGAGAGTGAAAATCCTACTTAAAATACATAGTAACTATTAGATATCTTGGGTCAAGTTGCTGCTTTTCAGCAAAGTGTTAGCAATTTCTATTAAAGTTACTCCCAGATCTTGACCTGTTGTTCCAACTGTAAATAGGAAAGTGCTGCAGATGTGCTGTTGTTTTTAAAGACTGGACAAAAACTATTAAGCTAGGATTTGTATAAAATGAGACGCACATTCTAAGTGGAAGAAAAATCAACAATTATGTAATCAGATTGTTCTGCAATTTTATAATAATGGTTTGCAGACTTTCATTTGTCTTGTGTACAGAGTCTGAAAAGTTCTTTAAAACGTACTGAATAATCAGTGTTGCTCATCCTGATTTTTTTTAAATTGTATATTTCTAATCATATTTTTTTAAATCAGATTGAATGACAGAATGGGAGTTTTATTTTGCTGAAGGTATTTTTAAGATAAAGCTTCATGATGTCTTGTAAACTTAGTTTGATATGCATTTGTCATTTGGAAATCTTGCATATTGTAACTTGTTTTATACAAAATATTGAATAGTAATAATTGTAAATTATGAATTGTGTACAAATAAAACTATTAACCTGATGTTTCTTATTCACAACAACCTTGACAATCAGATTAGTCAGAGTCTGCATTAGTGTGTGTGGCTTCCAACAGTAGATCAACAAATGGTAACATTTTTGTGACTATTCACTGAAATGCATAATATACTAATCATGCCTCCCTGACCAACATAATCAAAGTGCAAAATTGTAAGGGATAACTTTTCATTTACTAAAATGATAAAAACTCTTAATTCTCATGAATTATTCTTGCCTTGTTAAATATGTTTACTCTGTGAAGATGCTTACCTATAGCAAGATTAGAGGAGTGAGATTCAGGAAGCCAGGGTTTTTATTTTTTGACTCAGCTACTGACTTTGCTTTGAGCAAATCACTTAACCTTCTTGTGCATCTTTCCCCACCTGTAAAGTGAGGATAGTACCTACCTTTGTATAGTGCTGCAAGATAAAAATATCAAGTGCAAAGTATATAATATCAAATTTTATTGAAATTATGATAATACACAAAATGTTGCAAAAAAGGGTCCATTGCAAACTCAAACTGAAAACTTCAAAATTTCACAAAAAAAATTGTTTTTTATTGTCCAACTCTAAAATTCTGTATAAACTCAAGTGGTCAAGCTGGGCTAGCCTAAAGTCAACCTTTGCCACTGGTGGTTGCCTCTGTCAAACAACAAAAACACACTAGACTCAGCTAATCTGCAAATTTTTAAAGCTCTGACACACAGCCTCATCCTTCTTCCCAAAAGCATAAATAAACCTTCCTCCCATCCTCCTGATATGTTTCCCATGCATATAACATCATCCTGTTGGTCTTGTACAGCAAAATGCTAATCTTCACTTCTCATCCTTTTCTGCTTTGAAATTGGTTAAAGATAATTATGCTCTTATAAATATAAAAGTTTTTCATGACCTGAATAAGCTGCATGCTAGAGAATGAATGAGTCTCACATCAATAGATATCACTGTGTGTAATTGTTCTAAGCCTGCGTGTCAATCGGTGACGGCTTATCATTGCAAAGACCAACAGTCAAACACGTTTAAAAAAAAAAAAATTATATATAGTCCAGATCTGCAGGGAGGAAATGAAAATGACGGGCATCACAAGGGAGAATGTGCTGTCCTATCAAAACCATTTACTCTCAGGGTATGTCTATACTTACATGGTAGTTCGACGGCTGGCAATCGAACTTCCGGGTTCGATTTATCTAGTCTGGACGCGATAAATCGATCCCGGAAGTGCTCACCGTCGACTGCGGTACTCCAGGTCGGCGAGAGGAGTACCGCGGAGTCGACGGGGGAGCCTGCCTGCCGCGTGTGGACCGCGTCTGAACCGCGGTAAGTTCGAACTAAGGTATGTCGACTTCAGCTACGTTATTCACGTAGCTGAAGTTGCGTACCTTAGATCGAATTGGGGTGTTAGTGTAGACCAGGCCTCAGTTAAGAGTTGGGCACTATGCTGTGTTGTTTTGAAAAAGCAGGGGGGTTATCTCAGGCCCAATGGGATAAAATGTTAATGAAACCTGTGTTTACTGTTACAACACTAAATAGTTAAGCGGGTTTGGGGTTTTGTCAAGTTGCTGGCTTACTTCCACTGTAACCATGACCACTGATCTTTTTAACCTTTTACTAAAGCTGCAGGAAAAAGGAAACTGCATTAATGCATTTGAAACAAAATATTAAGTAAGGCTTTGATGTTAACAATATCCTTTATTCGCTTTAGCTGTGACAAGTTTTTAATAAGAAAAATCCCTGTTTGACAGTCTTAAAGCTGGTATTAATTGTACTTTTGGGGGGGAAAGTAGTGAGATGAAATGGGCTGGAGCTACTGTTAGTCCAGTTATCTTTCATTGAAGACAAAACAAACACAAAAGCGATGAGAAAAGATTAGAAAAAATGCAGCTTCTATCTTTAGCACTGACTGTATCTTGCAACCTTGCTGCTGGAGAGAGGTGGGCTCAGCTCACTCTTAGCCACTGCGATGTCAAATTTATATCAGCACTGAGCTGTTTATGGCACAGGTTTTAGCTGCCTCGCTGGTCAAACTTACAGCAGTGTTGCTAAATGAGGTAAGAGGTGGGGAAGGAAAAGGATGCACAAAGGAGGTAGTGGCAGCACATTTCACATTCCAGATGTTCAGGAGTCAACCAAGGCAGTTGGTGATAGCACTGGTTCCCTCTCTTTGATAGAGTAAGGCCAGCATGCCTTTCAGGATTAGGATGATGAGGGTCCAATGGTGGTGGTGTGTCCGATGAGGTGGCAGATGTGATGGGGAAGCTTGCTCCTTTCAGTCCACCTGTTCCCACTGTGACACCCCCCCATAAACAATGTCCAAGAAGGGGTGACAACATCACATTAACCCATCAATTGTAAACGTTTCCTCCTGTTTCTACAATCTTTTAGCTCTTTATGGGACCCTAGCAGCACCCCAGTCAGCTTGTGACTTCACCAGCAGCCTTGAATATTCTTTATCACCAGTCTTTGAACCTAAACAATCCAGTTTGTACCAGTATATGTGCTTCTGACATTTTCTAACTTTAAAAACAGTTGTGTACCAGGCTGAGTTGGATTTTTGTTACCGTGGTCAAATGAGAGTAGAGGCCTCTGCACCACCACAGTCACCTCTGGAATTAAAGATTTTGTTTTGCCTATAGTTTCTATTTGTCCATATTGCAAAGTCTACACACTTGATGCATCTGAAGTGGCTTTTTTACCCACGAAAGCTTATGCCCAAATAAATCTGTTAGTCTTTAAGGTGCCACCGTACTCCCTGTTTTTCCACACTTAGCAGTCTATGCAGGAAACAGGACAGAATAAAATAGCAAAGGTGGTGTGGGTTATCTTTCAGATGCATTAGGAAATCTGTGGTCTTGAAAGGAAAGTGTTTTCCTGATTCCAACCGGTGAGTTTAGCCTGAAGCACAAGGATGGAGAACACTTATTTTTTCTCTAGTAGATGCAGGTGGAAGGTATCTGCCTCAATCATATCCTATACTGGTACATTCCACAGATTAACTGCATGTGCTAGAAAAAGTTGTATCTGTTTTTAAATGACCAATTTGTCCCTTGGTTTTGTTTTGTTCTTTCCTGAGTCACCTAGCTTTGGATGCTGTCAGGCAAAGGATGCTGTACTACCTGGACTACTCAATTTAGCAGTTTTTATGCAGATTGTGAAAAGATGACAGTGGTTGTTTAAGAAAACATGTCAAAACCAGAAACCTTATGTTAATGTCCATCACCTGTCATATAGCTGAGGATACAGTTACTGGAATTTAAATGAAAGGACTCAGCAGGGCGGGCTCTAACTTTTTTGCCGCCCCAGGCAAAAATGAAGAGCGCCACCCCGCCATAACAACCCCCCCCCCCCCCCCCCCCCCCCCCCCCCCCCCCCCCCCCCCCAGCGCTGCGCTGCCGAAACACCCTCCGCGCTGCCCGGCCGACACAAAACAAAAACACCGCAAGCACCCCCTGCCACCGGCCACCCCTTCTAAGGTGCCGCCCCAAGCACATGCTTGGTCAGCTGGTGCCTGGAGCCGGCCCTGGGAATCACCTACCATGTATGCAGGAGTGTGGGGAAGTTTGGTGCTTCTTCTCCACCCTCATGGCAACACTTACAGTTCTACTTTGGCACTGTGACAGGATTCTGGTAATTATTGAAAAGCTTCAGCCACTGCAATAAGTTTTCCTGTAGGGTGAATTATTCATATAATGGAGCATTTAAGATTTTTTGCTAGGATGGTCTTCCTGCTCAATGGAAACTTGTCCTTGAAAATAACTTCTTCTCCCTCCAACTGGTAGACACTCAAAGGGAAAAGGAACGGAAGATGGGCAGGACTAGCTGTTTTTATTTTTTTCATGGCTATGGCTTCTATATTCAAAAGCATTTGTCCTGTCAAGGAAAACCACCACCTTGGTCATACAGCTCCATCCAACCCAGGGCTTTCTGAAGAGATGGTAAATAAGATTCTTGTAGATCTCACTCCAGTTCTTACTCAGAAGCACCTACCAGACATGCAAAGCATGAGGTGTACACACACACTGAAACACAGGCAAGAAGTCTCACTTTAATTAACTGGTACTGTCTCTTGCAGGGCAAAGCTGCCCAACATCGCCTACTCATTCCATGCCACAGTTTCCAGTCCCCAGGGTTTTGTCATTCCTGGCATTCACATGGTTCAGGGCTCAAGCTGGGTCACACTGAGTTTAATCTCCCTTTGAGGTTAAGACATTCACACGAAAGTTCCAAGGAAACAAAAAGGTTGTTCTGAGTCACTTTGAAGCGCATTCCATGCTATCTCTACAAGTTGTATTTAAAACTCCAGGTTCCAATTGTGTGTTTGTCACAGAATACGTTCGTTAGAGCAAAACTACTATTTCTGTAGCTAACCATACCATGCTTGTCCAGCTCCTGCTCATATGAAAGTGAACCAATTCTTCTGAGGAAAAATTGTTTTCAGCATCACCCAAGCATACTATTTGTAAAGTAGGTTCTTCCTGTCTATGAATATAAATTCTATTTTGCTCCATCCCTTTACCCTCAATGTACCTGTGATACTCTGCTAAGTTTAGATAATGTTCTGGGGGGGAGGGAAATGGAACAAGCTTTCCTACTACACCATGCATCAGTACATTCAAGGTTTGTCTTAAAAGATAAGTCTAAAGACAATGCACAGAACTCTATGTAAATAATGCAGTCAGGTCAGATAAAACTAGTAAGGCTGAAGCACGATCCCTGTGGATTTTACACACAAGCTTCTATGGTCTACAACAATCGCAGTTAACTGCTCTCCGGTCAGTAGCAGTTTTGGAAAAGGCAAATTGCATTTCCATTTAACAGCTAATCTCCCTTTCTGCTGCTCAGTCTGAAAGTGCAGATGCTGGGTTCCTTATTCTCTCTTGCTCATAGAGACAGGCTCCTTCTTCTGCTCTACTTCCCTAACCAAGGGGAAGTCTTGCTTTGTAGAAGCCTGGCCTTGGAAAGCCCAGAAGGGTGGGAGTGTCTGTCTCCCTTCCAGACCACAGAAAGCTAAATTAACCATCTATTTATTACAGCAGCAGCTAGGGGGCAAAAACAAACTGGAGGAAGAGAGGAGCTCTAGACTCAGTGAATAGAAGAGAAACCACTACCCAAGATTCATTCCATAGACTCAAACCACCCTTCCCATCATGCACTACTGAAAAGTACTCAGGTAGTATTAAGTGCTGAGACTAACATATATCTGTCAGCTGCAGTTCATTCTCTCATCCTCTCCCCAGCAGCAGAATTATGCATGCTTTGTAGTATTTTGGTAGGGTTTATGTACATATATTGACTGCTATAAATTGACCCTGCCTTCTCAAATATAAAAGAATGGAGCATCTGTGTAGTCATGAAATGAGCCACACAATTAAACGATGGCTAAGTCAAGAGGGTGGGATTTTGTTGTTTCTAGACCTTTTGCCACTGTTTGTAAACAGGAAAAAGTATATAATTTTGAAAGACAGTCAATGCTGGCAGCAGGAAGGACTCGAACAAATAACTGTTCTCCAGTATCAGAACTGTGGAAGTGGGAATTAAATGAATTAAGCATTAATTTTGCAGGGCTAGGATTCCATTGCACCTTTGGAAAAATAATCTTAAACCTAATGCAATTGTTCTAAGATAGTGAAAAAAAATAATTCCAAGTTATATTCATAGCACTTGAGCTTTTGATTTCATTAGATTGCATGTGCTAAGCAGATTCAGGCATAATTAGAAGTTTGATGGTAGACCTCAAAGGAAAACCCAGCTGCTGTAAGGAAAGTGGGGTTGATAAAGTAGGTTGAATCTGCCATGCACCCATACTGAACCCATTCCCAGCATGGGAGCAGTGTTGCTGTCTGAAGAGATGAAAATTCAAGGTCTTGTCTGGGAGGCTTGTCGCATGATCAGATTCCTATTAGGTATATGCTGCCTGCTTAAAAACTTCCTTCTAGGTACTTACAATATGTCATTTTCTGGCTTGAACCCCCTGATAAAGTTACTGGAGGATGTTAAACAGCTTTCACTGTTGTCGTTAAAACACACCAGTGAAGCAGAAAGTGATCCCAGATCTGTCAATGGATTTTCAGACCCTGCCGCAAGGCCTCCAGTAGAGAAGACCTCAGTCTATGAGGAAATCTGTTTGGTAGGGAGCGGCAGCTGGCCTTTCACACCTGTTGCATGTGATAAGGAAAAGTCTCCTCCCTAGGCATGTGGAGCAGCTAGTGTTCCCCTTCCACTGGGGGAGGAGTCAGTACTGATCAGGTCTGCAGCTCCACTGTATGTGTAGTAGTCTCAACTCTGCACCAAAACTTGTGTGTTCAAGTGGTTTACAACCTGCATATGAAAGTCTGATCTCAGGCAAAGTTCAGCTGATGTTTCAGAGCTCAAAAGAAAAGATTTTCAACTTTTGAACTCAGGCCCATTTACATTGGGTAACATGACTTTGCTTTTCCAAGGGAAAGTGTTGCTGAAACAAGAACACTGGACAAAAGCAGCTAGAAACAGACCACACTCCTCTCTTCCACCACTGCAGAGGTGAGTTCTCCTTTCTGTTCCCAGGCTGCTGCCCTGCATCTTCCTCCCCACCACCAAAAAAAATTAAAGGTTAATTTACCCTCCACTTTTCCCGAGGGGGAAAAAAAAAAAAGCCAAGAGACACAGGAGTTGATTCCACTACCCTTACACAGTGAGATTTGGCCACATTTCAGTCTTCATGCGACTGCATCTTAAAAGCAGAACATTCATCCAGCCCAGATTTTAATGAGCAGCTGCTCAGTGCTAGTCAATTACATGATTTTTTTAGAAGTAGAGGGGTACTTTATGCCCACTTTGTAAGAGGCAGTAGTCCTCCCCTTACTGTCCAGAACATTCACAGGCAACCTGACTTGGAGTACAGTTAAACAGGACTGAGGAAGCAATAGAACACGCCTCCGCTATCAGTTATCCATTTGGCTGTTAACTGTCTACATGTCTTTTTGCCACATGCTGACAACAATGGCTGGGTAACTAAACAGAGTTTCCTGTGTAGTTTAAGCCTCTTGAAAGTTTCAACAAGCTATTTCATTTGCTAGTTTGAGATGAGGCAGTGTCTTTTGGCTGTAGTATCACTGCACGAGGAATGACAGGATCTCTTAAGAAAAAAATTGGTAGCTGCTCCTGTTGGCCACTAATGAGCCCCTCTTCCCATTTCCTTCCCTTACAATCAGTGTCCAAACACCAACTCTGCTCCAGTGCAGCTTTAACAATTTATGTCCCTCTTGCAGCTCATATTTAAGCCTTTGCAATAGTTGTGTGGAAAAAAAGGAAAGAATCACTTAGTACCCAACCTGAGCAGCCACACTCAGATCTCTTATCCTCGGCATTAAAGCAGAGCCCATCTCTTCCTCTACCCACACTCAGCTTCCTCATGAGTGAGTAGACTTGTACCTAAAGTTTTAGAATTTACTTTAATGGGAGCAACTGCCAAAAGCTGGAGTTGCTTCTTAAAGCAAAAGTTTTCTACAGCAAGGGATGAACCAAACATTTCAATTCACACTCAACTCTTCCACATACAAGAAGTTGTGGTTAGGACCTGGCTATTTTACAGTACACAAACAGGATTTCCATTTCTCAGGGTACATCTATACTTACCTCCAGGTCCGGCGGTAAGCAATCGATCCCGGAAGTGCTCGCCGTTGA
>NW_020664464.1:21183410-21284189 GCF_002925995.2 Terrapene triunguis | reverse complement strand
GTGGGGAAGTTTGGTGCTTCTTCTCCACCCTCATGGCAACACTTACAGTTCTACTTTGGCACTGTGACAGGATTCTGGTAATTATTGAAAAACTTCAGCCACTGCAATAAGTTTTCCTGTAGGGTGAATTATTCATATAATGGAGCATTTAAGATTTTTTGCTAGGATGGTCTTCCTGCTCAATGGAAACTTGTCCTTGAAAATAACTTCTTCTCCCTCCAACTGGTAGACACTCAAAGGGAAAAGGAACGGAAGATGGGCAGGACTAGCTGTTTTTATTTTTTTCATGGCTATGGCTTCTATATTCAAAAGCATTTGTCCTGTCAAGGAAAACCACCACCTTGGTCATACAGCTCCATCCAACCCAGGGCTTTCTGAAGAGATGGTAAATAAGATTCTTGTAGATCTCACTCCAGTTCTTACTCAGAAGCACCTACCAGACATGCAAAGCATGAGGTGTACATACACACTGAAACACAGGCAAGAAGTCTCACTTTAATTAACTGGTACTGTCTCTTGCAGGGCAAAGCTGCCCAACATCGCCTACTCATTCCATGCCACAGTTTCCAGTCCCCAGGGTTTTGTCATTCCTGGCATTCACATGGTTCAGGCCTCAAGCTGGGTCACACTGAGTTTAATCTCCCTTTGAGGTTAAGGCATTCACACGAAAGTTCCAAGGAAACAAAAAGGTTGTTCTGAGTCACTTTGAAGCGCATTCCATGCTATCGCTACAAGTTGTATTTAAAACTCCAGGTTCCAATTGTGTGTTTGTCACAGAATACGTTCGTTAGAGCAAAACTACTATTTCTGTAGCTAACCATACCATGCTTGTCCAGCTCCTGCTCATATGAAAGTGAACCAATTCTTCTGAGGAAAAATTGTTTTCAGCATCACCCAAGCATACTATTTGTAAAGTAGGTTCTTCCTGTCTATGAATATAAATTCTATTTTGCTCCATCCCTTTACCCTCAATGTACCTGTGATACTCTGCTAAGTTTAGATAATGTTCTGGGGGGGAGGGAAATGGAACAAGCTTTCCTACTACACCATGCATCAGTACATTCAAGGTTTGTCTTAAAAGATAAGTCTAAAGACAATGCACAGAACTCTATGTAAATAATGCAGTCAGGTCAGTTAAAACTAGTAAGGCTGAAGCACGATCCCTGTGGATTTTACACACAAGCTTCTATGGTCTACAACAATCGCAGTTAACTGCTCTCCGGTCAGTAGCAGTTTTGGAAAAGGCAAATTGCATTTCCATTTAACAGCTAATCTCCCTTTCTGCTGCTCAGTCTGAAAGTGCAGATGCTGGGTTCCTTATTCTCTCTTGCTCATAGAGACAGGCTCCTTCTTCTGCTCTACTTCCCTAACCAAGGGGAAGTCTTGCTTTGTAGAAGCCTGGCCTTGGAAAGCCCAGAAGGGTGGGAGTGTCTGTCTCCCTTCCAGACCACAGAAAGCTAAATTAACCATCTATTTATTACAGCAGCAGCTAGGGGGCAAAAACAAACTGGAGGAAGAGAGGAGCTCTAGACTCAGTGAATAGAAGAGAAACCACTACCCAAGATTCATTCCATAGACTCAAACCACCCTTCCCATCATGCACTACTGAAAAGTACTCAGGTAGTATTAAGTGCTGAGACTAACATATATCTGTCAGCTGCAGTTCATTCTCTCATCCTCTCCCCAGCAGCAGAATTATGCATGCTTTGTAGTATTTTGGTAGGGTTTATGTACATATATTGACTGCTATAAATTGACCCTGCCTTCTCAAATATAAAAGAATGGAGCATCTGTGTAGTCATGAAATGAGCCACACAATTAAACGATGGCTAAGTCAAGAGGGTGGGATTTTGTTGTTTCTAGACCTTTTGCCACTGTTTGTAAACAGGAAAAAGTATATAATTTTGAAAGACAGTCAATGCTGGCAGCAGGAAGGACTCGAACAAATAACTGTTCTCCAGTATCAGAACTGTGGAAGTGGGAATTAAATGAATTAAGCATTAATTTTGCAGGGCTAGGATTCCATTGCACCTTTGGAAAAATAATCTTAAACCTAATGCAATTGTTCTAAGATAGTGAAAAAAAATAATTCCAAGTTATATTCATAGCACTTGAGCTTTTGATTTCATTAGATTGCATGTGCTAAGCAGATTCAGGCATAATTAGAAGTTTGATGGTAGACCTCAAAGGAAAACCCAGCTGCTGTAAGGAAAGTGGGGTTGATAAAGTAGGTTGAATCTGCCATGCACCCATACTGAACCCATTCCCAGCATGGGAGCAGTGTTGCTGTCTGAAGAGATGAAAATTCAAGGTCTTGTCTGGGAGGCTTGTCGCATGATCAGATTCCTATTAGGTATATGCTGCCTGCTTAAAAACTTCCTTCTAGGTACTTACAATATGTCATTTTCTGGCTTGAACCCCCTGATAAAGTTACTGGAGGATGTTAAACAGCTTTCACTGTTGTCGTTAAAACACACCAGTGAAGCAGAAAGTGATCCCAGATCTGTCAATGGATTTTCAGACCCTGCCGCAAGGCCTCCAGTAGAGAAGACCTCAGTCTATGAGGAAATCTGTTTGGTAGGGAGCGGCAGCTGGCCTTTCACACCTGTTGCATGTGATAAGGAAAAGTCTCCTCCCTAGGCATGTGGAGCAGCTAGTGTTCCCCTTCCACTGGGGGAGGAGTCAGTACTGATCAGGTCTGCAGCTCCACTGTATGTGTAGTAGTCTCAACTCTGCACCAAAACTTGTGTGTTCAAGTGGTTTACAACCTGCATATGAAAGTCTGATCTCAGGCAAAGTTCAGCTGATGTTTCAGAGCTCAAAAGAAAAGATTTTCAACTTTTGAACTCAGGCCCATTTACATTGGGTAACATGACTTTGCTTTTCCAAGGGAAAGTGTTGCTGAAACAAGAACACTGGACAAAAGCAGCTAGAAACAGACCACACTCCTCTCTTCCACCACTGCAGAGGTGAGTTCTCCTTTCTGTTCCCAGGCTGCTGCCCTGCATCTTCCTCCCCACCACCAAAAAAAATTAAAGGTTAATTTACCCTCCACTTTTCCCGAGGGGGAAAAAAAAAAAAGCCAAGAGACACAGGAGTTGATTCCACTACCCTTACACAGTGAGATTTGGCCACATTTCAGTCTTCATGCGACTGCATCTTAAAAGCAGAACATTCATCCAGCCCAGATTTTAATGAGCAGCTGCTCAGTGCTAGTCAATTACATGATTTTTTTAGAAGTAGAGGGGTACTTTATGCCCACTTTGTAAGAGGCAGTAGTCCTCCCCTTACTGTCCAGAACATTCACAGGCAACCTGACTTGGAGTACAGTTAAACAGGACTGAGGAAGCAATAGAACACGCCTCCGCTATCAGTTATCCATTTGGCTGTTAACTGTCTACATGTCTTTTTGCCACATGCTGACAACAATGGCTGGGTAACTAAACAGAGTTTCCTGTGTAGTTTAAGCCTCTTGAAAGTTTCAACAAGCTATTTCATTTGCTAGTTTGAGATGAGGCAGTGTCTTTTGGCTGTAGTATCACTGCACGAGGAATGACAGGATCTCTTAAGAAAAAAATTGGTAGCTGCTCCTGTTGGCCACTAATGAGCCCCTCTTCCCATTTCCTTCCCTTACAATCAGTGTCCAAACACCAACTCTGCTCCAGTGCAGCTTTAACAATTTATGTCCCTCTTGCAGCTCATATTTAAGCCTTTGCAATAGTTGTGTGGAAAAAAAGGAAAGAATCACTTAGTACCCAACCTGAGCAGCCACACTCAGATCTCTTATCCTCGGCATTAAAGCAGAGCCCATCTCTTCCTCTACCCACACTCAGCTTCCTCATGAGTGAGTAGACTTGTACCTAAAGTTTTAGAATTTACTTTAATGGGAGCAACTGCCAAAAGCTGGAGTTGCTTCTTAAAGCAAAGTTTTCTACAGCAAGGGATGAACCAAACATTTCAATTCACACTCAACTCTTCCACATACAAGAAGTTGTGGTTAGGACCTGGCTATTTTACAGTACACAAACAGGATTTCCATTTCTCAGGGTACATCTATACTTACCTCCAGGTCCGGCGGTAAGCAATCGATCCCGGAAGTGCTCGCCGTTGACGCCGGTACTCCTGCTCCGCGAGAGGAGTATGCGGAGTCGACGGGGGAGCCTGCCTGCCGCGTCTGGACCCGCGGTAAGTTCAAACTAAGGTACTTCAACTTCAGCTACGTTATTAATGTAGCTGAAGTTGCGTATCTTAGTTCGAAGTGGGGGGTTAGTGTGGACCAGGCCTCACACTCTACTAAAGGAGGACATTTTAAAAAATTGAAAGTGTAAATGTTCCGCAGAGAAGTTTAGTTTAAATTTAAATCCCTCTCCTACATTGTCAAGATTGCTGTTTTCAGTACAAAAACAAACTTTTGGGGTGGGCAAGCAAGGTACGGCTGTAAGAGAAATGCAAATCGATATTCAGACTGAAGTAAAGCAGAAGCAATCACACTTTGCTACTCCAATACCAAGGAACAATGAAGTAAGCGATAAGCACCTCACACCCAAACCAATTAGCAGTTTTCTTTATTTGTCAACTTATGAAAATTGCGGTATAACTGCTTAAAATATGCAAAGGTACATTTCACTCAGTGGAGTAGGGAAAGCAGCTTTCAAGTGTCTACAGGGGTTTGCTACAGATTTCCAATAGCAGACCATGTTGTACAGCTTACATTTCACTGTGCTTTCATGGAAAATTCTAAATAATCTTTATATACACATTTTAAACACTGTACTCTTGAACTTTATTGAAATCCCTTGAGTATAATACCATAAGCCTTCACACAGTTATCCCAAAAGGAGGTGCTGGAATCTGTAGCAAGATTCCAGTCCATTGATCTCTCCAGAGCCCCCTTCAATACCACAGAAGTGCAATCATTTCACACAAGAAAAAAAAAATCCATTTTTCCTTCAGACTCAGATGATCCTTTTCCACAGCAACATAAAACTGGTCTCTTCACAGCTACTTTGAGATGCTGTCATTCAGGACAGTTCTTTCAAGCTAAAGCAGGAAAATCCTCAGGGTCATCAGGATTTGGAGCAACGATTTGTGTCTACAAAAGGAGAAAGTAAGTTTAGAAAAATACGCATATCCAGGACACATCTGGAGTCTCCCATCTAACTCAGAACTAGTTCCATTTTATTTATTTGCTAAATTACATTAGAGGCATTTAATGCTTATTTCTAAACTGTTTTGTATCCATCATTATTTTTATGCAGGTACTAGAGTTGTACCTGTCACTGTGGTATGGGTATATTTATGGTGTAGGGATAGTGACTGAAGGGGAAGTGACATTTTCCTGATACTTCAGATTCTAGCTATTGGAAAGCTATAGACCAGGGGTAGGCAACCTATGGCACACGTGCCAAAGGCGGCACGCAAGCTGATTTTCAGTGGCACTCTCACTTCCCGGGTCCTGGCCACCGGTCCGGGAGGTCTGCATTTTAATTTAATTTTAAGTGAAGCTTCTTAAACATTTTAAAAACCTTATTTACTTTACATACAACAATAGTTTAGTTATATATTATAGACCTATAGAAAGAGCCCTTCTAAAAACGTTAAAATGTATTACTGGCACGGGAAACCTTAAATTAGAGTGAATAAATGAAGACTCGGCACACCACTTCTGAAAGGTTGCCAACCCCTGCTATAGACAGAGACAGGAAGCAGCTCACCATTCAAAGTGAATGAAGTCATTTTAAACACTGAAAAACTGAGGAGTTAATTTTTAGTTGTATGCAAAATGCTACAGTGATGCACACTTGATTTACTAGGTGTTTTCAGAATGTAGCTTTACCGAACAAAAGCACCAGAGGGATTAATTCCATATCCATTTTAAAGTTCCAAACGTTATCCTTGCTGAACTGAAAGAACCCTGGGGATTTTACTTAATTAAAAAAAATAAAATTCTCCATATTTGTTCACCTTCAAGCAGTATAGGGTTGCTACCAGCCCAGGTATCTCCAGGACTGTCCCTTTTTTGAGGTAGCTCCCCCAGGAAATCTGTATGGTGCTCAGCGCACACAGCCAGCTGCCCAGTTTTATGGACTCAGGATCGTCCCAGATGTTTGGTTTTTATACCTCAACGGTAGCAACCCTTGGCAGATACCAACTGTGAAAGAAGCAGTTCTATGAGGAGAATGGTTTTGAGTAGGTTAAATCAGGGAATCGGGGGTTTCTATGGAAAGTGGCAGGTACTATGATCATTAGTAGTTAAATTACTTTTGTTTTGAAACAATTTACCATATCTAGTCATTTATTTAATAGAGGATTGTACCTCCTGCAGGATCAAACATGCAACATTTATTAACTTTACTCTTGGTAGCTAGAGGAAGTATTAGAATCTTATTACACAGTAATTTTGCTTGAAGGCTACAGCCTTTAGTAATGTTAAGTGCAGAGTTATTTCCCTGATTTTATCAGAATTCTTTTCAGAAACCAGAAGTTACTTGTCCTGTACTACTCCTCCTAGCTGTCATAAGAGTGATCTGAACTTTGACCTTGGAATGTGAACTCTTCACAAATAAAAAAAGCTATTTGCAATCTGAATTGCAATTTCACTACATATAGCAACATACTATGGACTGAAAGCCTGGTACAGTATTGTAAGCAAACACTAACAAGTCCTCAGCAAAAAAAATAAAGACCTCGAATTCTCATGTCATTTAGAAATGTATAGCCACAAAATCAAATTACCACCACTTCTGGTCTAGGCCCAGTATCTTCGACTCTTTTGACACGTCCACGACCTCCTCGTGTTCCTCTGGCTCCACGCCCAGGACGAGGAAGATTCCCAAAGTTAATGTCCAGCTGAGAAGTTATATCATTAGCTGCTTTTCGGAAGATGTGGGAGTCATCCTCAAAATCCTCCTTTAACATCTAAAAGTGAATTTATCTGCAATTAGCATGCTGGTCAGAGCTTCAAAAAAAGTTACTATATTACAAACCAAGTAGCACACCAGTAAAGTCAGACTTCCTGGATCCCCAGGAGTCCCTAAATTGTGTGTGGCAGTGGGCGTAACAAGGGAGACTATGACAGCTCCTCCATTCTCAGGCTAGTTCTACACTGGCTCGGGTGCAGTTAAGCATACGCACATAGGAAACTGCTATGCCAGCTCTATACCACCAGAGAACTCCCACACTGAGAAAATTCTCTGTGGCAAGAGCTCAACAGTTCCAGAGGGACCACACAATCTGGCCCAAGGTGTTTACTCATGCGATACCCTCTATGGAAGGGCTGGAAAGGAAGAAGAATGGAACACTGCAATTTACTTAATTGCTACCACTGATCCATTCCGGTATTGGCCTTGCTACAGTTATAGCTCTAGTGTTACTGTAGAGGGCA
This sequence comes from Terrapene triunguis, assembly GCF_002925995.2. Classification (NCBI taxonomy): domain Eukaryota; kingdom Metazoa; phylum Chordata; order Testudines; family Emydidae; genus Terrapene; species Terrapene triunguis. Next base: position 21,276,805 of record NW_020664464.1, on the reverse strand, counting down.
ACAATTTAATTAGCATTAATATAGCTAGTGTACTAAAAGAATATTTTCCATAACAGCCTTTACAATACACCAGTAGTGCCTGGTACTGCTACAAAGGTACAGCAAATCATATTCCCCATGTACCCATTTTGAAGTCTAATAGATTGCCCATGTTAAGGAATACCTGTACCAGACAAGTCACTACTCCTCTAGGGCCCGTTTCTTGCCATACTAGGGCCCCTTTACTGCCGGCCATAAAGTCTACTCAGGAGTAAAATAAAATTTAAGGCATATTCTTCAGATTCTGTGAAAGACAGGTCCTAAACTCACTAGGCTTGTAATGGGGGAAGTCTAAAGCCACACTACAGGAACACAAATGTAAACAGCCTACTAAGTACAATCTGCCCAATAAGTTATCACAGTCCAACAGTGACCAATATATGCTAAATCAATTTTTTATTCAGATTCTTGGTGGGTAAGGCTCCCAGTCAAGGATTAAGCCCCCACCATCATGCCAGATACTGAACAGACACAGCGACTTCCCTTCCCTGAAAAGCTTACAGTCTAAGTAAGTCTAGGCAAGAATCTACGGTAGAAATCTGGTTCCACTGACATCAATGGGGCCAAGATTTCACCCTACAACTTTAGTTAGAACAGTGTAGTGGCTCTGAACAGAACAAGAGTTATGGAAAATAAAACAAGCTCTCCTGGATCTCTAAGAAGCAGAACTATAGTTCTCATAAAAATCATTCAGATGTGCTCAAGTGGTTCAGCGATAGTGACCAGATTCAGGACAACTTGGTATGATGCTGGGAAACTGAATTTCCAGTATACACAGATAAAAATTCATTAGTAAAGCGACAAGTAAGCTAAACACCAGGTGTATCAAAAAGTGATTCAAAGTTAAAATATAAAACATTTAGTAAATGGAGTTCACTTGTGCCTACAATTCAGTTAACAGAATTGTACATAAGGTGGTATAGGCAAGACGACAGACTTCAATCTCTTAAAACTTAGCCATAAAGTAAGCAGAACTGAAACTTTACTTGGGCTAATACTACTTGATATGTCAAGCGTTCCATGCTCATAATACAAAAGGGATGCCTGGAGACTGGACAAAATGAATCTGATGGGGTTTTTGCACACGATTACAGGAGCTTGAAATATGAATATTTATTTCCAGTTTGTTCAGAATCAGGTAGGAGCCAGTGTCTTAACCCTGGGTGAAAGCAGAATTTAGAGAATACTAAAGCAATGCTTACATCATCTCTATACTTTGACTTGTGAATCACCACTGCTTTGGAAGGAACAGTGGATTCTGGCTTCCGGATGTTGAATTCAGGCTTTGGTCGACTCTGTTGCTGCAGATTTTTCCACTCATCTAACGTCATTTCTTGAGCTACTTCTTCCACTAGCTCCCCTTCAGCAACTCTAGAGGTTTATAGTTGTAAAGTAAAAACCATTAGCTTGTTACATTCCAGGAAGAACAAAAAAACCTAAAGACAGACTACTTTGCGAAATACAGTATTTTGAATGCTTCAGATTCTCTGCCATCTCTGAATTGTATTTGAAGAGCTTCAATACTACAGAAAATACACCTGAAGCATAGACCCATTTACTTTTCATAATTTCTCATGCTATATTTGAAACCAATCATTAACTACTGCTGTGTCTAACTTCCCTTATCATGAAAAGGTTTGGCATAGCTGGGACAGCTAACAAGGGTCAAGGAACATGAACTCCAGATTAAGCCAGTTTTGCTGGTGGAGCTACTCCTAGCAATAAGTTCAGACCAACATGTCAGCAGGTTTGGACACCACTGACCACAAGGTTTTGTTGGCCAGTCCTGCCCACTGACAAGACTAGACAGACTCATGCTTCAGAGAATCACACTTCTCGGGGGATCCCAGGGCGTTGTTTTGGGTAATCACAGGATTCTACTTTGTTTAGCCCTTTTTTAAAAATGTGTATAGGAGACCGAGGGAGAGATATAATTTGGGCTGTGTAGTCATCAATATGCATGTAACATGCAGCTCTGATGTCAGACCCAGATGATGTGGTTCATTAACTGGCCAAGAAAGGCACGGATGAGATCAAGCTGGCTAAACGTCAATCAGGTTGAAGACTGACAATGCTGGTATGTCCCAGGAAGCATATAAAGTAGGACAGACTGACAAAAAAGCAAGCATACCCAGGCAGACAAAGTTCCTAATCTGAAAGGCTTCTATATCTCATCGTTTGTAGATTCCCCAGAGTGAGATGGTGGTGGCCGAAAGCCCCTTTCTATCAACACTTGGCTACACTTCCCACAATCTTTAAGATGCAGACCATGCCACAATCCAGACTGGTACAGCTAACTATTACAATACGCTCCATACGTGACTACCACTGAAGGGCACTTGGAAGCTATAGCTAGTGCATTGTTATGTGGTGGTAGCTGCAGAGAGCTCATCATATTAGTTTTTGGTTGTAATTCAAGGTGTTGATATAAATATCGTTTGGGTCATGACCATCTGAGAAGCTGTTTTTTCCCCACAATGCATTGCCACAATGTTAGAGATTAATTGAAGTGTTTTACGAACAAGTTTTGAATGTCCTAAAGCTTGTTAGGCCATTTTATGGTGAAAGGCTCTCAAGATCTGCACTTTGCTTCTCTTGTTGGCCTCAAGCACAACACTTTTAATCATTAGGGTTTGGCGTAGAATAGATTTACTTCATTTTGTACTTTGTAAATAGAAATTTGAAACAGGAAAGGGGGAACAGTTTTGTCTTGGAGGCATGAGGAGTCAGAACTAACTTCAGCAGCATATTATGTATTTGTTTTTAGATTATAGGAGTGCGTTCAATGAACATCTGATAACCGTAAATTTAGAGATTGTGCCTATTAGATTATATGAGAGAAAGGGCTTACTCCTTCTTTCAACTTGATCCTGCAGTAGAAGTCATAATGTTGACAGATCTGTCTCCATAGTAACAGTGTGTGTCACTTTACTGCAGGATCTAGCAGGAGAAACTTGGTAGAAGGAGAAAGCACTTAACTGAATATCAAGATAATATAGGAAAACAAGCAAAGGAAAAATTTTAATTTGGGCTCTCAGACTGAAGACCTTTTAAAATAAGGTTTCCTAAAACAAGTAAATCATCACTTAATAGTCATAAAAGAATTACATAAACCCATCTCTTGGCATGTCTCAATACTCTTGTCTAGGAACTTCGCAAATTATGTTCAGTTTACACAAGCCAAAAGTTGAGGGTAGTTAAAACAGTTTTGGATGGAGTGCTGAGAATGAGGATTTAACGGTGACCCTGGGACAATAAGTAGTATGGAGAAAGATTATATGGTGTGTTCACTATGTTGAAGAGGGATCTGATGGGAATCTATATAAAGGTACACTACCTTCAGGAAAGCAAGGAATGGAGAAGGAAGCCAATAAGAGTATTAGGATTCTTCCTGAATTCTTTTTGTATTTCAAAAATGCTACAGATTATAGTACAACAGGCGGAGATTCTACTACTTAAGTACAAATGGCCAATCTGAAGACTGCTCCTGAGTTCAGGGATTGACCATTTACAACGTTTGCACAATACCTTGCAGAGTCCCCGACTGGGGCCTCATTGCAGGACAGTAATAAAATAAGTTTGTAATTCGATTAGTTTGTTATCCCTGTATACATTTAAGAGGCTTTTAGTAATGCTGTACATTGCTTTTCAATTCTGCTTCAGTTTCTCTTTTCTATTTTTTTTGGCTATAGCCCTTTACTAAGCATTAGTTTAAAGTATCTTTTCCTCTTGGTTGCAGAGAGATTGCTTTGTTTGAATGAACAGGAATATACAGAAGGGGTTGGAGCTGGAATCACAAACATATCTGCCTCATAGCACATTACCAGTTCTAAAAGTAGCCAGGGACAAACCTTAAGAGCTGGTAAACACTAAAAACATGGGTTAGTTTGGTGACAGCAAAAACTTTATTTACTTTACCTTCAACTGAAAAGATTCAACCTACATTGTGTAACTAGCTGATGGAGGGTGGGCGGGAAAAATCAGAAAACCACAGCAACAATACATTTTAGTGCCAAAATTAAGGTTAAAATTAAGACAATTAGCCAAAGGGTTAAGAAAAAAGATTAATCAAGCTAATAAGTGATTCCAGAAGACCAACAACGCTGGTAGGTGAGACAATCAACACTATCAGTTTTGCAAACAAAACTGAGAAATATATTGAATGAAATGCTAATGAGGATTTGGTTAAACCTATAGATTAGCTGTATAGAGCTATTAAAATGGTAGCCAGATCAGCAAACTAGATGATGGAAATTGGAGGTTTCCTAAAGAAAGAATGATCAGAAGGAAATGTAGAACCAATAGTGGTAATTAACTGTGAATTTATTAGGTGCCAGAGAACTGAAAAAAAGACAGATTTAATACCAAGAGTAAGTAGATGATCAAGGAAATAAGTCTAATGTCAATAAGAGATAAAATAAGAAAATAGAGGAATATATCTGTAAATATTACTAGCTACTACTCAAAAAATGCTTTAACAACGTCCTAAACCAATTGTGCAGACAAGCCCCCTAGAAGTCTTCCAGGTAATTATAAAAATGGGAATATAAAGACAATTGGGACCAGTACTGTTTTTATAGTTTAATATATTAATTACATACTGGAACATGTTCATACTACAGCATGCATATAGCTTAATAGTGTGCACACTATGTTAGGAGAGGCTGCAAACAAAAAAGCTAGAAAGGAATCTAAACAATTCAAAAATATGGGCAAATAGAACTAAGATAAGGTTACACTTTGATAAATACAAGAAACTATGCTGCCTGGCACCAATATAAAAATGAAAGCTGAAGAACGGTAACATGGACAAGAATCTAGTGATAATGGCAGAAAAGTTATATACAGGCTTGCAGTGCAATACTATTAAAAGCCTCCCAGGTTATTAAATCCAATACCAGGAAAGTAACAATAGTTCTACAGCCTCACAAATGCTATACCCAATTTCTGGAGTCTTTTTCCAGAAAGGATCAGTTCTAAAACTGAGAAGGGAGGGAATGACTAAATAGTTAGAGCTTTCAGATGACACTTGAAACCAAGTGCCTGACTGCAAGTGGTTATTAAAAGGCAGCTGGAATCACTGAACTCTAAGAAGTCAAAATTAACTATTTAAGTCTGGGAAGATTAAAGCTATTTTGGGGCCCCTGTTGAGTTGCCTGACCAGGAGGCCTCTGTTGCTACTGCACTACCTGCCAACAGACTGCAACTCTGGAAGGCAGGGCCTCCAAGAGGAAGGGGAGCATTAGGCACACAGGAGCACCAAAACAACAAGTCATTTTAAACAGACTAAAACTAGTATTCTGTTCAACTAACCCCTGCTTCTGAACAGCAAAGGTCATAAATAAAGATACTGTCCCAGTCTGACTTTATGCAAGAGTGTAGGTGTTAGCAGATGTTCTGAATAAATTCAATCCCTAATTATATATTCTGCCTCTATTAGATATGGTATTTACTCGCTCTTCTGAAGTGTGGGCGCATTGTGCTACTACTTTCCACCAGAGGTAGTCACAGTGAGGCCCATATATTTAATACGTATTTAGTTTGCACACAGCTTTGAGAATTCTCAGGATGAGAGTCATTTACATTGATGTAAGATACTATACGATTATGTGCCTTTCACAGAACCTTTGTATATACTGCTGTCTTCCAGATTGCTGTGGACTTCTCCTACATCTAAACTTTCATCGAGGAGGAAAGTTTCTAGCCTTCCTGTCTGCAACAAAAGCCTTAGCAGGGTAAGAAAATAGAGAGCTATCTTATTGATTCTGCAGAGAATAGTCTGTTGCTATTTCAGAGTGATAAGCTTACACATTTAATAGTTTCATAATTAAAAGCCAACCGGATTTGCCCACTACAGTTGGATGTACTTTTTGTGTCTTTATGTTCAATAGAAAACTGAGGTTAGAACACATGTACTTACACAGAGAGCTAGGACAGCTGAATTTGATTTTGATTTCAACTACCATAAAGAGGAAAATTATGTGAGACACTGAAATATGACCCAGGATACTCAAGTAAAAAGACTTAACCACTATTTTTAATATTTAGCTCTGTTAAAGTGTATAGTAGTGCATACATATGAGTTATGTTCTATGTAGATTACCTGCACTGCCCACATGATTTAAGTCTGCTGAAAACTAAGTTTCTGGAAACTCAACATTCCTAACTTAAGTTTGTCCAAGAGACCCTCCTCGCCTCCAGTTACTTTAAACCATTGAGTAACCCAAATATGTTAATTGCGTAGTTGAAAAATTAGGTCAACTTAGCATCTTTTAAAATATCTCCAACTTGAACATGGATGTACATAAATCGTAGTGAAGTGGCTGGCAATAACTAGATGCCTTCAACTTTTGTCTAATGGCTGACCCAAACACAGTCAGATAGTGATATTCTTTTCAACTTCAAACGTAAAGGAATGTTGGCTGAAATATTACTCCTTACTTCAATGTCACCACCCCTTCACTACAAGTTATTTGTGTTGGTAGTGATCAAGTTGGAGATATTTAAAAACAGTTGAGTTGATCTAATTTCTAACTTGATAATTAAGATCTTTTGAAGCAAAATTAATTTTCACATTTGGACACTGATCAGAACCAACGACTGAGTATCAGGATGCAAACATCTTAATTTACCTTAGCTTTAACAACACAACACTCTTTCCAAGCAGTCATTTTTTAAAAATTGGGTTTGGAGGAGGAAGGCCACTCTTGCCCCATATGAATCTCAAGGGAGAAGTTCCTGTTGTATAGGAGACACCCCTGATTGACTGATGCATAAGGGAATTTTTTGTTAATGTATTTCAATCATGTTATCACTATATGGTTCCACAGGTACCTTGATGAGGGGTTGTTTTACAAGTAAAATGTCTGTTGTAATATATCTAAAAATAAACTGGGAACTACAACACCATTATATCATTTATATTCCTTATAGGGTTTAAGAATAACTTAGAGAGCACTCTCTCTCATTTAAATTCAAGTTTATATGTTACAGAATTTTATCATCTAAGTTACTGACCTAGAGGTTTTTTTTTTTTTTTTTTTTTTAAACAGGTTAATATTGCCACTACTTCGAATTAGTATGTATGTATTGTAGCATCTGAAGGCCTCAACTGAGATTGGAGCCCCATTTTGCCAGGAAACAACTTTTTTGTAGGTATATATTTCCATTTTAAAATATTTATATAGTGCCAAATGTCTGTTAAGTGCTTTACAGACACATTGAAAGACATGGTCTTGGAATGTCTCCCCACACGAATCAAGAATATTGGCACTGGCCAGTTATTTTGTTTGCATTTTAGAATTAAGATATTCAAGACAGACTGTACTTCGTCAGAGGTTCTCCTTCAGGTGCCCCTTGGTGATCCTCTGTTTCTGCAGTCTCTTCCACAGGAGCAGTCTGTTCCATCTCACTGCAAAATAGAAAGAAAGGGAAGAAAAAAAAAAAAAAACCACACACACACCATACCTAGGTCATACTGAAAGCTTACAGTTCAATAAACCCCATTCTTTGTAAATGTGCATATTTTATGACCAACTGAAGATCATACCCTTTCTGGAATTGTATAGATGAGTTCTATCAGAACTTGTCTGTGATCATAAGAGTTCCCAATCTACTGTTCACCCAAAAACCACAACAAAACCATTAAATGAGACTAGTTTAGTGTGCTAGTAATACAGGATTATACAGTGGGAAGCACTGGAAATCCTTGGCTGGAGGAAGTGGTATCCACAAATAGGTGAAAGTCAAAAGTGTGCATGTTCCGGATACGAGAAAATTCCACAGCAATCAGACCTAATGCATTTACATGAATTTTCTAGAATCATATACATCTGCCTCAACATCTTGCGGCCTTGATTTCCACAAGTTAGTTGTGTGCTGTGTAATATGTTGTATATCCTAATAAGCTTTAAATTTTATTTTTAAGTTTCAATAGGTGTTCCCTTGTTTTATGAGAAAAGGTAAACTAGAAATACCCAACTGACCTTCTCTATACCATTTCATATACCTAATTTCATTTTTATTGACTTTCAACAGCACTTGGAATGCCCAGATGACCTACATGCTTTTGAGAGAGACACAAGGTAGGTGAGGTAGCATCTTTTATTGGACCAATTTCTATTGATAGAAGGTACAAACTTTTGAAAGTTTTACCCTAAGCCTTTAAGATTACCTAACTGATTTATTGTAAGTTATAACTATCTCCCATTTTTAACCCTTGAAAAACTTGTTATTTTAAGTTCAAATTACAAAAATATGCCTTTGTGAGCTATTAAGTTGTTTATATATAAAGACGTAGCACGTTATTTAGACAATGCAATGAGTAAGAATAGAATTTAATGGTCATTACAGAGACTGCTATAAATTAGAAGTTTTGCCTCCCTTCTCCCCAGGGTAAACCAACTCAGGACCACCCAGATAAGCAACTTAGTCCTGGAGGAAAGCTGGCTTATGAATAATATTTAGCTGAAATAGCAGCACATCTCCAGCTGTGTCACGGGGTAGAAATGTGGCTTATGGTCCTGTTTCCAGTTTGAGGCGATTTCAAACAGAACCAGATAAAGAGTACAGAACAATTTTTAAGACCTAGATACTTGTTAGAATTGTAGAATTTTCCTTAAAATTGACACAGGCCAGTCACAGTGCCCACCATTTACTACACAAGCCCATCATTTACTAAAATAGGAAAGCCAATTATATTTCACTCTAGTCAAAAGGATGACTTGGCCTTAGGCAAATATATACTTAGAAGCCTGCCATAAATGAAGAATCTCCTTCAGGCTAGGATCTATTCAGTAAGCTTGAGCGAAAGGGCCATAACAGTTAAAGACAGGGTGAATGGATAAAGCTTGAAATAAAGGCAACTGTGACCAAGCATATTACTTTACAGAAATCGTTATAAACTAGAATGGGCACAAATTTGCATGTACCTCAGATCATCTTTAACTGTTCCCCAGTTGTGAGCTCCACTTCCACCCCTTTTGTCTTCTGTTCTGATTCCTCTAGAGACAGAAACAGTATTCTTCAAATTAAGAAATTCATCCCTCATTGATGTACCAAACCAAAAGCAGTATTAAATTGTTGAATATACTCCTTTCCCACTCCAACCCTTCAAAAAGATATTGAAATGTTTGAGGTATGTGTTTGTTATCAATATATTAGATGAGAGCAGTAGGTACACAAAGCACTTACGTTTTATCACTCCCACTCTGTCTTTCAAATTCCCGTTTCCCTCTTTGGTCATAGCCATTAAGACTTCTGTTCGTCCCACCACCTCTTCCTCGGCTTCGCATTCCACCTCTTCCTCCCCCACGACCTCGCATTGGTCTTTCCCGGTCAAATCTGTCAACTGGCCTGAAAGACAAGGAAGATTTCTAGTTAGACTACTTCTTCATAAAAGTTAGTAGGGGAAAATCTGGTGTTATAGGGATGCTTTAGTGCAGTTGTCATAATAGATGAATTATTATACTCACTCACTATTACTAGAAGTTTTTAGATCACATCTTACGCTAAACTGATCTTATGCCCAGACTGGTGCTCTTTGTCAGCATTAAAAACAGACAGAAGCTAAATGTGAGCAGAATTTTAGGTCTGCATTCTTTTATCCTTATGTCAGTAATAGTGACTATTAATTGTTTGCTTTTTTTCTAAATATGTCAAACATCTAAAAGCATTTTATTAGGCACTATTACTGCCCTCATATGTTAGATTAGCATGTAGCAGGGTGTAAGCGTTGGATTTTTTAAAGTCAGACTATCATGAGAAATAATTAACAAAACAGTTTCAACCCCATGAGTACAAGAAACTCAAGAGGAGTTCTAGTACAAACACAGAAAGCAAGACTGACTTATCTGAGTTCACTAACCAAGCAGCATACAGCATGGTCAGGAGTAGATCTGGTTTATTAACTAATGTGGGTATAAGTAGGGCCCCCCCATGTACTCTTGTAATTGTAGAATTGGGTGAAAAATCCACCCCTATCTGCAGGGTTATACTCCATAATCTCAGCTTTCATTTAATTTTTTTTAAGTTTCTAACCATTATGGCTATGAAAATAACCTTGAAAATGTGACTCATGCTTAACCGATAACCATCTGTGTCTGCAAGGAATCTGAAATGATAGCTCTGAAACATGTGAGCTGCCCCATTCATCTCACTTAGGGCCCCTGGACTGACTCTGTGCAATCTGGCATCCCCCCACCAAGATACCACAGAATTCAACAATTTTTACTGCAGCATGTGTTACTTTGCTGCAGCCAGGCAACCCACATTGTTTTCTGTCTCCCTGCCCTGCTGGGATCTGCCTGAAACTACCTCTTGCTCTGCATGTTTCCCCACAAGAGGGAACTGCATTACAGTGCATGCTCTTCACATTTCTTTTTGGGGAGAGAAGGAAAGAGGGGTGGTGGTGAAAAGGAGCCACAGCTTTCAGCCAAGGAGCAGGGGTAACAAGAAATGCAGGTTGCACAGCTAGGCAACTTAGAGGATAGAGCAGCAACGGAGACCCAGGGAACTGAGAAATGAATTGCTGAAGCTGACTACAAGCTCCCCACCCACCTAGCACTTGTGTGGCAGGAAGGATATTCTGAGCTTGACTGCCCAGACAACACTAACCACTGAAGCCCAGAGAGATGGGCTGTCTTGGGTGGGAGGGGGCAGCACACATGGGCGAGGGAGAAGGGGATCACAAACAGCCATTGCTGAAAACAAGCATTGACAAGTTGTACATCTATTATTTTTAGCTACGAGCTAGTTGTATACAGTTGGGCAGAAGTATTTCATGGAGATAAATTCTGTGGCAATGCTCACTTATTGTAAGGGTTAATGGAATTTGGTCCTATTTTGCTTCAGAGTCTATGGGGCCTAGATTTACAATTACTTAAAATCTGGTTGGTGATGTTAATACCCATATGCAGAAGTCATGAAACATTAAGTTCTATATGGCAGACACTGAACCCAGACCTTTAAACCAATTGCTTAACTACCAAAAAAGCTTGTATTATTCCATTAGAAATGTAACTGACATGAAGACACCAGACCCATACAACATTCTGACTACAGTATAATTTACTTGAGAACTGAGATTTTTTGTCATATCAGTCTTTATACAGCCAAAACTAGGCTACCACACTACTAGGTGTTAACTAAATAGTAGTCCATCAAAGCCTCTCAGGATATCAAACCCTTCATTGCGGGCCACCTTGCATCTTCTTAGAAATACATACTTTTCTACTGTGAACTCCACTTGTCTCTCCTTTTCATAGGGACGGTATTCCCTGAAGGAAGGTCTCCATTCGGCTTTGTCTTGTTTTACCTCCGTTCCCCTGTTATCATTCCATCCTTGTTGTTCTCCCCTTTTAGGAGCTCGCTTCTGACCTGCAAACAAAAAAATTGTGAAGAGTCTAAACATAAGCAGCATGAATAGATTTAGTTGCAATTACCAGACTACTGGCTCAAAAGAGATGACTATGCCACCATATAGTCCTCTAGTTTTGCACTTCTACCAAGTTACTATAGGCTGAGCTGATAGCACCACCTGTGGTCAAGGTTGCCTAACACTTCCTACTATAAAAGACCATATTTTCTGTTGCTTATAACTCCAAACTTTAGCCATTCAGGCTGAAATTACCATGCCAGGCATTTGCCCCAGGCTGAAAATTCTGGAATGTTTCAGCTAACATAGTGCAGCCATTTCAGAAAACAAGATTAGGAAAAATACCTCATTTTGCTCATGTTAAAAAAAAAAATGTTATAGGAACTTTGTCTCCCTCTGTGGTCACCCAGACAGCAAGATGTCAGAACAGCCTGACTGGAACACAGAGGGATGAGGAATGGGCAGAGGGGAAGCGAGGCTGCCGCAGGAGCCAGAGGATGGGGAACAGGAGTCAGGGAGCTGGATGTAAATAGGAGCAGAGGGGGACAAAAACAGGCAGATTTATACCCCTTAGAACATATTCCACCACAACCTGGAATTGAACCCAGGAATCCTCAGTGTCTACATTCCTCTACCATCAGTAAACAGATGTGAAACCCACTGACAAAGAGTCATCCCTTTCTAGTGGTGGTCCATAGAGAGTGACAATTACTACTGCTGTATGCAGTGTTGTTGTTGCCATACCAGTCCCAGGATATTAGAGACACAAGATGGGTGAGGTATTATCTTTTATTGGAACAACTGCTATTGGTGTGAAAGACAAGTTTTCGAGCTTACACAGAGCTGAAGCGGAAACTGTGTGAAAGCTTCTCTCTTGCGCCAACAGCAGTTGGTCCAAGCAAAGATATTACCTCACCCACTTTGACTCTAATTCAGGGGTTGGCAACCTTTCAGAAGTGGTGTGCCGAGTCTTCATTTATTCACTCTAATTTAAGGTTTCCCGTGCCAGTAATACATTTTAACGTTTTTAGAAGGGCTCTTTCTATAAGTCTATAATATATAGCTAAACTATTGTTGTAAAGTAAATAAGGTTTTTAAAATGTTTAAGAAGCTTCACTTAAAATTAAATTAAAATGCAGAGCCCCCGGACTGGTGGTTAGGACCTGGGCAGTGTGAGTGCCACTGAAAATCAGCTCACGTGCCGCCTTCGGCACGTGTGCCATAGGTTGCCTACCCCTGCTCTAATTATACAGCTATCAGTTACTCCGTTAGTTTAAATGGAAGAAGACTGTGCAATGGACCTAACCTGCTGATGAAACATGTGGGTGTGATTATGATGCCATATGTCAAGGCTGATTCCCCACTCTGGCACTTTGAGTGCAGAGGGTGGGGGCCTGCAAGGAAGTTAAAAATTAATACTGGCCACTCCAGGCTTGTATTAAACTCCCAAGCTTTTTTCTGACCTTGGCTTGGTAAACACTGCCACCACCCAAATGCCAAAAAAAAAAAAAAAAAAAAAAAAAAAAAAAAAAAAAAAAAAAAAAAAGCCCTTTGAACCCAAGAAGGAGCACTTGGGAATTCCTCCCTGTGGGGTACCCTCAAGCCCTTTCTCACACACCCTCCAGGGAAGAGCTAAGAAAGAAAACAAAGGAAATTAGCTGTGCTTACCAGCTAATCAAACACCACACACAAACCTCTTAGGACACCAAAAATCCAATCCTGTTCTTAAGAAAGGTAAATTTTATTAAAAACAAGAAAGAAAGTAAACATCTGGAATTTAGGCTTTTGCTAGATTTTAAAAGAGCAATTCCAAAAATCAAGCACTCAAAATAGCTTTCTTGGGGGTTCAGCTTAAAGGTTACAAGCAAAACAAAAGCATCTGGGGTTAGCACAGAGGAGTCCACAAGCCAATAAGAAATAAAAGAAATAACCCTAATTGCAACTTTTTAGACATTCCCTAATTTTACTTACATATCTGAGGCTCCAGATAAGTAGGTTCAAGGTATGAATTGATAATCTATAATCATACCTGGCTTAAAGCTGGTTACAGCATTACTGCCCGTGTCCCGGCTGCCCGAGAACAACAGACAAAGGGAAAGTTTCTTTCCCAATTTTAAAAAGTTCTACCTTCCCATTGGCACTTTTGGTCAGGTGCCCACTTTTTTATTTATTTATTTATTTATTACATTACACCTGGGGGATTTTTTAACCCTTTACAGGTAAAGCAAGTAAAGAACAGCTACCAAGAGGGATTTTACAGCTAACTGGCTGGCTGTCCATCAAAGGGAGCTATCCCCCCCTTTATTTATCACACCATACTATTAAAAAAAAAAAAAAAAAAAAAAAAAAACACTTTTTTCCCCCCTAAATTAGGAAATTACACAAAAATTACATATGAGAGTATGTAAAGGTTGCAAAGTCAAGCACTCAGGAAATGCCAGAATTGAGGTTGCCCATGCAATCATCATTTGCTCCCCTTTTATGTAAGCACCACGATACAGTCTTTAAATTACATGATCCCATACTATTTTTCTCATAGGACCCCTGCCTTACTCAGTGCACAGAATGCTCTGGAAATGAATAAGGCTGTTGTATATAGTATCATTGCCTCAATTGTTGCAGAAGTTGGAAGGTGTGTAGTGAATGAGGCAGGGGATCACAGAAAGCGAGAAAGGATGGTCTTGTAGTTAATGCCACCTTGGAGAACTGAATTCTATCCCTGCCTCTGCCATTGAATTCCAATGGGTTAATTGGCAAATCACTTCAACCAAACTTTTTACAGTTAGCTACTAGTGGTGTCTTTTTTTGAGTGCCCAAAACGTGACCGAAGGCCCAGATACACAGATGTGTTGAGCACACAAATGCAACTGAAGTCAATGGAAGATGAGTTCTGGACATATGAAGAGCTATACAAACCCTAAGTAATCTTAAAACAAACCAGAGCACAGGTGTCTCAAGGTGAGCATCCAAAATTAGTGGTCACTTGGCAATTTTGGCCTCTGTGCTTCAGCTCCCTCATCTATAAAATAAGGGTAATACCACCACTGAATTTAACCTGGATGTTGTGAGGATGAATTCATTAATCTTTATGAAGCACTCAGACACCATGAGGAGAGCTGTGAAACATGGCCAGAAAGGGTTAAGCAGCTCACAGGCTAATTGACCCAGGTTCAACCTTTAGAAGAGTATGTAAATGGTAAATTAGGGCCATTCCACTTTGGATAGACTTTGAAATGCAAACCTGTATTGTTAGAGAATTAGAAGTGACATTAATTGTATGTGTTTACTTATATCTTGTTAGATGTTAGCCATGTAAACAGACAGTTCCTGTCTATTACTATAGCTATTGATTCAGAGATCAAAAGGGAATATTAACATTTAGATGAATCTTGGGTGAAAATGTCTATATGTCTGTTTGAAGTTTGTAGTAAACTGTATATGAACTGCTTAATGAATAATTTACCTTATGTTAATCCATGTAGTTAATTACCGGTGATGTTTAGGAAATAGAAGGTTACGTCAAAAGCCTATTGTTCAAGAGGCTGCTAGAAAACTATATAAAAGACTCTTGGGACCTGATCCTTTGATCTCAGATCTTGAGGCTTTATGCAGGGGAAGCTTGAGTCCATAAGACAGACGTTCAGTCCCACCTCGATAACCATGAATATGAACATTGTACTATAACCTATGGACTAATTCTGAAATAATTCTTTGCAACTACAAAGCTCACCATCTCTACTATGAAACTGATATCAGAACTTTACTCGTGTGTATGTATATTGAGCTTTTAACCAATACTCACTCACTTTTTTTCTTTTTAAATAATTTTTAGTTTAATTAATAAGAATTGGCTGTAAACACATATTCATTATTTTGGGAGATAATATGTCCAATCCTTTGGGATTAGTAGAACTTTCATATTTGACTTGGCTGCCTGGGAGGGAGCCCAAAAACTGGACTGCTTTTAAGGGAACTGTGTTTTGACTTCTGGGTAATCAGTAAGGTATTATAGAAGCGGTTTTGTGCTGGCTTGATAAATCTAAGTATTGGAATATACACTAGCTTTGGGGATTGCTGCCCCATTCTTTGCAGTTGGCCCTAATTGACTAACCTCACTGTGGCCACCCCCTGGGACCCTGATCACCAGGGCACTATAGAAACACACATGGAAAATAATGGGTTCAGTGTAGGGTTTGCATGACAAGTGTTAAACAACACCTGGAGACACTCAATGAATGAAGCAGAGGTCCTGTGGAAAAGGTCATATATGATCACGTAATTCAGGACTTTCACAACACATGCACAGGAGGGGCTTGAATTAAAGTTCCACAGGCAACATCTTCATCAATTGTGGCTTATTTAAGCTATTCACATATCCCTCACTAACTTCCACTCTCTCACTTTTGGGCAGCTAATGTATGCCACAGAAATTTATGGGACTCTGGGAGTTCACTCAACCTTCCATAAAGGAAATATAATGCAGATTACTACACTGAAAATTACTAACCCAACTTAAATTGAAAACTCCAAACAGGTTAGGCTTAGAGCAAACATTTTATGTAGTATCTTTCCTACAGAATTGGAAAATAAAGCAATTTAAAAACTGTATATAAATCATTCTGCCCATTACTGAAGTGCAGCCAACAGATTATACACAACATTATATAAAACAGTAAGTGAAGAACACTACTGATTTGAAACCAAAGGGGAACATGTAGATATGCAGAATATATTTAGTAATGTTGGAATGTGGCCAGAAGCTGAGATTAACATCCCTAATCTAGTCCAAATTGGTTGCTAACGTTACATAAGACAAATGATCAGAGCCACACTATTACGTCCCATCTAACAGAGCAATTCCATCAAACTTAACACAGGGCCCTAAAAATGTGATGTGATTATGATCATATAAATTGCCCTGTCCATATATCTCAATTTGCCACAAAAATGAAAACGGATTCTTAAACAGTTAAAAACTTAGCACAACTAAAAAAATCTCTAGCTTTGTGTTATGAAGGTTAGCTTTCAAAATGCTAACTGATGTTGTGATATTTGCATGAGCATGCAGGCAGATCAAAACTAGCTGTGAATGGGGTCAGCTGCCCCATTCATCCCACTGGGCTGTTGACATTGAAGCCTAATGATAAGACTGCCAACACTTAGCTTTTTTCACTGCTGACCATTTTTGAAGAAATGTCAAGCTAACACACTTCACTGCTGTTGCATGTAGTAACAGATATTGAGAATGAGTAGCAGGGCAGCTAGTTGCTGTCATGACATTACGGTAAAAAAAAAAAAAAGGAATTAAAAACCCACTGTCTAAAGCCTTAAATGCCTTGTAGTTATCAAAACACAAAACCAACATCCACACTTAATAGGTGTTCCAACCCCTTCCCATCCAAATATTCCCTACTCAGTTGCCGAAACACCCAGCTATCATACCTCTCTCCCCTTGGCACTCGAGACTTGAGTGCCGTTTATTTTAAATATAAAAATCTATGGCACACAAAATTGAAAGTTTTGGGAAAGCTCAAAATACAATGAATTTAAACATCAAAGCAAGGTTACTGTCCTGATTGACTAGAATTGAGAAGGGGGGATGGTGCTCTAGAATTCAAAGGTCACTGACATAAGATATGGCACCACACAGGACATTAATTCATTAATGACTCAGGAAGAAGTACAGTTGTAACCAACAGATTTGTTTTTCATTTTTCCCTTAAAAAGGATAGGAAATTGCATTAAAAAGAGAACTATTTTTGATATCTATTTCATACAATAAACACAGTGAACTAAATGGAGATAAACTTCCACCTTGTGATCTTGTGCTTTCAATATGCCAGCATTCTGTAACGGAATCACCTACAGCTGTTTCCCCCTGTACAATCTCATGCCTATATATCTGGAATAATTATATTGAAGTTAGTTATAAAAAAAAAAAAAAAAAAAAAGACTGTGGTTTTCACAGCTACCATCATGATCTTCGATTCTTCAAAACATTCAGTGTCTTACTACCCACTAAAATGGTGGATGATAATACAATTAATCTTTTAGCAATCAGGGAAGATGTCTAAACTACACCATCTCCAAAGTGTACATGCTAAAGATAGGAAGCAATCACCTAAAATGTTCATAATAGGCTTAGAGACAAACTGAACAGAGCTTTTTATTACTGCAGGATCAGCAACTTTTATTTGCCTGGACTGGTAGAGAATGCAAGCTCTGCATTTCACTGGGCCCTTTCAATAAATTGCTGGCAAATGCAATTTGATCACTGTTTTAAGAATGGGTGAGCTGAACTAACATCAAGAGACAATTACAAAAGCTATAATACCTACATTTCATACCCCTCCCCTTGCCCTATCACCACACACAAAAAACAGCTCAAGGACCAAAGAACAAGGCATTTGCAAACAGTAAACATCCACCACTATTCTGAAAGAATAAGGAAGCACCAGAAGCTTGGTAGTCTGAAGAATAGAGATCTATTTCTTTTAAAAAGGTTAGATCAATTAACTACTGACAATGGTACTGCTCTTGTTATTGTGTCATCTAATTAACAACAAAGCCTAGAGAGAGAGTATTCTGGATTCAAAAAGATTTAATATTAAGCTGTGCAAGGCCAACACCTAACAGACAACTGGACTTGTGACTTCCATTTGCTTTACGAACCGCTCGCTTTCAGGTGAGCTCCACGATTAAGTGGGAACTCACTTAGGAATAAAGGTTGAGAACCAGTCAAGACAAAGAAAAAAAGGCAGCTGATTTACAGTAGTATGCAAATACAACAAAACCTCCATTCAAACCACACCAAAAAATTATATTGAAGAATATTACATAGAACTTTTGAGCAGAGCCTGACAGAGGGACAGTTTTACTAGTTGAAGATCTGAAGTCACAGGATGTCTAGACGAGTGAAATTCAAATCTTTCTGAAAAATGCTGAATGTTTATATTCAGATTTTACATGTTGCAAGGAACAGCTCTTAACTAGCAATTTTTTTCTAGTCAACCTACATAACGAAATAATTTAGATCAAGCTACTATAATGAAAATTGCACAGTAGTACTTTAACCCTAATACCAGAATCAGTCTTGGCTGTTCAAGTACTTAAACTTTTAATTTGCAAAGAGTCTAGTAACAAGTCCCTTGAAGTCTATAACAAGCCAATTCAAGAAAACACCTCACTTATCTTTAAAATAAAGCTGTACCCTTCAACACATGTGGGGATCATTAGAAAACTCTACAGTTTTGCCAAATTCAGCCTGTAAGGAGTTTAACAAGCTCTTGCGTATTCTTTTCTGCCAAATTGGTGATACTCTGGCTCCAGTACTGGGTCCGGCAGTAGGCTTTCAGTCAAACCACATCCAGGCAAGGCTCCAAAGAATTCTAATTGCCTATTAGGGACAAGTTTAGATTTTTGGTAGTTTATCATGAACCCTAATATTAGGAACACCCCAATGTTGATATAGATCAGTCATCCAAAACTCTTCAGAGTAGTGTCCTTAATCAGTCAATTGTTCAAGTAAGACATCATATGCCCTTCCTGCCTATGCAGATATGCTTGATTGTAGTTGTGGCTTTTGTGAAAACATATGAAGCCAACACTCTCCCAGAAGACAAGTCACAAAATTGGTAGCAATGTTCCTCAACTGCAAATCAGATTATGGCTGTATATATGCTCATAGAAATACTTCCTGAGCACTGAAATTAAGTCCAGAATGCATAGTCAGCTGCCTTGTTCTACAAGAGGCATGGCCACTCTCAGGGTGACCGTCTTCAATTTCTCTTTAACAACATACTGATTTAGTTCCCTGAAATCTAGGGTGGGCCAGAGATCTTTTGTCATTTTGATTAGCAGGAAGTATCTGGATCAACTAATCACACACACCCTGCAGGGGAAGAGGAAGCCCTGTCCCTCCCCAGCCTGTCCAGACTAGCAACTAGGAGCCCACAGCTGGGGCTTTCCCAGCAGCTTGGGGGAAGATCAGACCCACCTCTGAGAAGCTTCTTCAGCTGCAGGAAGCTCAGTGGAAAGAGGAAGTCCCATCTCTCTCCAGGCCGGCCAGGATTTGTAGCTGGAGCCCCTGCACAGTAGGAGCCCCCAGCTGCATGGGGGAGATCAGACCCACCTCCACGAGCCTCTTCCAGCTGCAGGATGCTCCATGGCTGCTGACTTCAGAGTACAGCTCTGAAGGCAGTGCAGAAATGATGGTGGCAATCCTGCAACCCCCCCTACAATAGCTTTGTGACCCCCTCACTACTCATTTTTGGGTTGGGACCCCACAGTTATATCATCATGAAATTTCAGATGTAAACATCTGAACACATTAAATTGACTGATTTTAAAACCCTCTGACCGTGAAATTGACCCTGATTTTGGTAGGGCCCTATTAGCTTCATGGCAGCCTTGCACAGGACTAGTTGTGAAGAGGCATCCCCTTTTGTTACTTGTACATGAACGACTGAGGGAGAGAGTCTAGAGCAGGGGTGGGCAAACTTTTTGGCCTGAGGGCCACACTGGGGTGGCAAAACTGTATGGAGGACTAGGTAGGGAAGGGTGTGCCTCCCCAAACAGCCTGGCCCCCACTCCCACCCTCCCACTTCCCGCCCCCTGACTGCCCCTCTCAGAATCCCCGACCCATCCAACCCCCCCCCGCTCCTTGTCCCCTAACTGCCCCCTCCCAGGACCCCTGCCCCTAACTGCCTCCCGGGACCTCACCCCCATCCAAACCCCCTGCTCCCAGACCCCTGACTGCCCCCCTGACCCCTATCCACACCCCCACTCCCTGATAGCCCCCCCAGGACCCCACGCCTATCCAACCCCCCCGTTCCCCGTCCCCTGACCCCTATCCACACGCCCACCCCCTGACAGGCCCCCCCAGACTCCCATGCTTATCCAACTCCCCACCCCCTGTTCCCCATCCCGACTGCCCCCCAAACCTCCACCCCTTATCCAACCCCCTGACCCCCCCCTTACCATGCCGCTCAGAGCAGCATGTCTGGCAACCGCGCCGCCCAGCCGGAGCCAGACACGCTGCTCTGCAGGAGCGCGGAACCCTGCTGCCCTGAGTGCTGCCTGCATGGCGGTGTGGCTGCGGAGGAG
Source organism: Terrapene triunguis (assembly GCF_002925995.2). Classification (NCBI taxonomy): domain Eukaryota; kingdom Metazoa; phylum Chordata; order Testudines; family Emydidae; genus Terrapene; species Terrapene triunguis. The sequence continues at coordinate 21,256,287 of NW_020664464.1, read as the reverse complement.
GGGGGACAGCAGGAGAGTGGCCTGGGGTAACCTCCCCGGCTGGGAGGTCAGGGGCCGGGCAGGACGGTCCCATGGGCCGGATGTGGCCCACGGGCCGTAGTTTGCCCACCTTTGGTCTAGAGGCTACAATGCAGAAACCGAGTAGTGGGGTGCTGCTAGCCACTCCTCAGTAACTCCTCCCTCTTTGGAAGAGACTGTCTCATCCTGTGACCTGAAGAGCAGTACCAATGACCACAAATGCCTGGCAGAGCCTTCGGCTCTGAAGATCACATTACCAGCTACTTTGATAGAAAAGCTGCCCTGCCAGATTTAACAGAGAAGAGTTGGGCCTGCACTGTTTAAGCAGCTCTAGTACCAAATCTTAGCACTCAGCAGTCTTGACCAACTCAAAGTTTTAACTTTAAGGAATTACCCTTCAAAGTAGTCAAAGCCAGCCTGGTGCCATTCTTACTGTAATCTCCCTGAGGTTTTACTGATGCTTCTTCAGTGCTCAGGGTGACATTAGCCCCCAGAGCATTTTGGTCAATTTCAAGGCAGACAATGCAACAAACATGGGTCTTTAGCACTATTCTGCCACAGACAGGGTTTGAAGTTGCAGAATGGCTCTCCTTCTCATTTGAATCTCTATATGCATCCGAAGAAGTGGGTTGTAGCCCACGAAAGCTTATGCTCTAATAAATTTGTTAGTCTCTAAGGTGCCACAAGTACTCCTGTTCTTTTTGCGGATACAGACTAACACGGCTGCTACTCTGAAACTTCTCATTTGATGTCATACTTGAAAAGAAAACAACTGAAAAGAGGGATTTGTTGTTTATCCTTGACTGGAATTATGCTACAGCACCAATGCAGGCATGAAACAAACAGATCTGAGCTCACAAAGCAGGTGCTGCTGTGCTCTTCAAAAGTCTAAGTCAGCTCTCTAGCACCTCAGGTGTGGGGAGACTGCAAAACACTAAACTGGCCAAACACGCTGAAGGACTGAGAAGACAAGCACCACACAGAACCACCCCATGGTGTTCAGTTTACTAACCCCTCAAAGTAAATCAACTACTACTATAGTGCTCCAAAATATAAAGAATCCATTGCAATATCTAGAACCAGATATACAATATTTACATTTGCGCAGCTCATTTTGTACTGGAAACAAATCACAGCCTTGGCAAGCCTGTATCTAAAGTTGTTCTATACATAAGGTGCTCAGGTACTACAGTATTGAAAGCAATATAAGAACCTATACATAAAAAAATAGTGAACTTTCAGATGCAGACTGTCCTGGCAGGAGTTCTGCAATACTGGACTTAAAAACAGAAGTGACATCCTGGCTCCATTAAGCTGTTCATGTTCAACTGATGTTATATAACTGCAGTCTGATTATAGGATCCACAAATGCTTGTTATCAACTTTGTTATTTAGTAACACTAGCCCTCTTCTTCTAAATCACTTTACAGATATCAGGAGTTTCTCTTTACTAAATTAGTTCCTTAAATCACTGAGCTGTGTTTGTTTCATCAGCATCCAGGCTCGCCTCCAAAATGCTAAAAAGTAAAGACAACCTAAATAAATGCTCAATCGCAATGTCACCACTCTCCTAAATTATTTTGGCTCATGCACTTGAAACTGTGTTACCTCTACTTATTTTAGTTTCAGTGCTATTAGAGTAGTTTCACTACATTTCTACCAGAAGCACTCTCGCCATCAAAGAGTGGACTTACTTATAAAATGTAAAGGGTTTAAGTCACGCCACCACAGTTTAGACTGTGCATCTGATTATCTGCTATCTGAACAATTTTTGTGTTCAGAACAATAAAAACATTAAAAGTATAAACTCAATTGTACACAGATTTTAGCCCTAGCTGGTTCACCTACTGCTGAACAACAGTATAACTTCATTTCTAACCTCATTGTTTTAATGCTGAACCAAGATAATCACTGGATCATGTATTTTGACTTAAATGTAGCCTCTTTAAAGTCACAACCAGCTGATCCCCAAGTTCTTCAGCTCTCAAACATCAAGAGATGATTGGAGGAGAAAAGCCTGGGGAAGATAAGATAAGAGACAGCAAGGGAGGGCCAGTCCTGTGGTTCGTGTCAGGCAGGGCTGGAAGTCAGGCAGTGTGTTGTGGGCAGCTCGCCAGACTCACTAGGTGACCTGGGCCCAGTCACTTATCCGCGTCCTCCCGTTCCGCACACAGGCTTCCTGCCTACCTGCAATCGCTGAACCGGTCTCGGAAGGCCAATGGCCAAGCGCTTCCCACCCTCTGCTGGCCAGCGCTGCACCCCAGGCTCACAGCTACTCTGGCAGAGACTCCCCGCGTTCAGCTAGACACCGCCCAGCACAGGGCCAGGCGGTAACCGCTGCCGGTCCCAGCCCTGAGCAGCAGGAACCCGCCGCTCCGCCCGCCCATGCACGCACTCTCGCGCGTCCTGGCCCCCAGTGTTCTCCTACCCCCCACAGGGAAGAGTTCAACTGCCTCCCGCCGGCCGCGGTGTGCGCGGGCCGGGCCGCTCCCCGTACCGGGCTGCGGCGGGGCTCCGGGCGCCGCGGGGCTCTCGGGCTGCAGGACCTTGCGCTCTTTCTGGGACTCTCTCTTGCCGGCGGCGGGGCCGGGTCTTTGGCCGGGGCCGGTTTTCCTGGCGCCGGCGGCCGCCGCGGCCTCATCGCGCTTCCTGCGCTGCTGTTGGCGGCGCTCGGCCTCGCGGAGGACGTCGAAGGGGTCGGACTCATCGTCCAGCAGCTGGTGGAAGCGGTTGGCGACGGCGCAGCCGAAGCTCTCCTGCATGGCGGCGGACACCGGGCTCCCCAGCGCCCCCTTCATCATCGCCGCGGCCGCCCCGCCACCTCCGGGCGGCGGCAGCTGCGGGTGCTACCAGTGCGCGGGGCGAAACCAACCCGCGCGGCAGGGAAGGAACAGGGGACGGGCAGAGCCGGGCCCGGCTCAGCAGGGCCCAGACAACCACGCCATCGCCGCTCGACCCCTCCCTACACCCCTGAGAGCGCCAATGACCAACCAAAGCACGGGCACCCCTCGCGGCCCACATCACAACCAATCAAGGCATTCAGCCGCGCCCCCGCCGAGCTCAGACAACCAATACCAGCCACGGCAAGCTCTAGCAACCAATCAACACATTTGGTCCAACCTGCTGCGTGCCGTGAAAGCCAATCAAATCCGTAGGATGCCACCAGTCAATCACACGCCACCGACCAATGAAGTTTAGCGACTATGTCGTCGCTGCAGGTAATTTTGCCTCAGCTGCTCCCCGCCTGCGTGCTGCATTTAACCATTTTACCCCCGTGGTAAATCGTCATTAATTATTTATGACGTTGTTAATTATTCATGAGCAGATGTGGCCCGGAAGGGGCTGGGGCTGGACAGGCAGAGGCTGGTCTGAGCACAGCCTGTGTGTGGTTGGTGGGGGTGCATAGCAGGGAGGGGCTTTCTGTGGCCCCACCTCTAAGGCATGGTGTACAGTACACCTAAAACCTAGGACCTAGGTCAATCTTGCTGCCACTCTCAGGGCTATGAAAAATTTTGCTCCTAAGGCAGCCTAGCCCCCTCGTAGATGAAGCTAGGTACAATGAAGAATTCTTGCATCCACCTACTACCACCTCTGGACGGGGTGGTTCTACTACTGCAACAGAAAATCCCTTCCATCCATCTCTGAAATAAGGGTCTGCATCACAGCGGAGCACCACAGCTGGGCCACTGACACTGTTGTTGTAGTGAGGGCCAGATTTCCAATTAGGCACAGTAGGCACGTGCCTAGAGGCACCTAAAAGTTAAAAATGGGTTAAAAGTTTCAATCATTATGAAAAACACAAAGGTCAGCTGTAGGCAGAGGGGGTGCTGAAGATGTTGTACCTAAGGGCGCATAAGGTGTAAACCTGGCCCTGCTTGTAGTGCAAACATACCCTCAGTAATAATAATTAGTCTGGTACTAAACTGGTACAAGGTTGATGCTGCTCATCTTGCAGTACATTATACCCAGTTGTATAGAAACTCTTTCCTTAACCTTTGTATTAGATAATTTTAATATTAGCTTTAATTAAAGAAATTATTCCTGTAAGATGCCATAGGTAAAGGGGGGGGTGTCACCTTTGCAAAGGCCAAAACAGAAGACTCCAGGGCACCCTTTCACATTAACTAATGAAATAGTACACATTAATTGAAGTCAATGAAGTTCTGTCCGATCAGGCTAGGGCTGAATTTGGCTGTAAAATATTTGCTATTCCTTTTCACTTATGCCTATTAAAGATTACGATGCCAGCAAAATGCAGCAGAGTGTAAAGCACAGGCATATGCAATGCATTACTTGATTAGTTTTTCTTTACACAACAATCCCAGCAAGCTGGCAAATGTGCAGACCCAATGAATGAGAAAATAATGCTATTATTACTCAAGAAATCAGTCGTTTTGGTTAGAGGATGGTTGGGGGAAGCAGAGAAAAATAGAATGCCTAAAAGTTGTTTCTAGAAAGTCTAAAGGCTTCTGGTTGAAGTCTTCCGGATATCTTTACACAGTCAAGTTAAATTGAGTATAAAACTGAAGGGCTGAAAATAGAGGTTAAAAGGAGGAAATAGGGATTCCTGATAAATATCCTGGGAGGCTGACCAAAATAATGTTTTTCCCACCTTTCTTGTGAGGAACACACACGGCTTGACTTGGGCTAGGTAATGCCAGATTGGCAACCTAGTTGGCAACCTAGACTGACATCTCAGAATTGCTTTCTTTAAGGGGTTGTCTACATAGAGAAATTAACCAGACTAGCTACTGGACGTGAATTAAGATAAACTGGGAAGAAAACACTTTTTCTGGAATAAGAGTGTCTACATGGGGAGCTATTCTGGAATAGCTATTGCACTTTCAGTTCCCCTACCTTATTCCAGAGTAACCTTCCTATATAGATAAAACCTAAATCTCCTGCCCTTATGTTTGCAAAGAAAACCATGAAAAAACATAATCTGAGTGAAAACCAGTGCAGTGTTCACTGTCTGCCTGCATCTGCTGATAGCATGAAAGAATAGCTCTAATGGGGTGTTGACTCAGATGCCCAATAATGAAAATTTAAATGTCAACATTAACTATTTCACTGCAGATCAAAGCATATATGAAAAAAAGAGGAAGAATCATATTATTAAAGTTTGCACAATTCACTATAAATGTAATTTTATTTTCTTACTACTTGGGCAAGTACTAGCACATTCTGTCCTGTAGTGCTAATAAAACAGATTAGAGAAGAAAGCATCTAAACCTCACCATGAGGAAGCCAATGCAGCAGAGCCCCACTTGGCATCCAAGCCTTCCCAGACCAGCATACTTGCTGCCCTCACCTGCATTTACAAAGACTGAGTGCACAAATCATATAAGTAGTCATGAAAATGTTTTAGTACACATAATGCATGTTTTATTCGCCTTATAGTAAAATCACCAACAAGGTATACAATTAGAGATGGGCCCAGTGGATCTGAAAATTTCTCTAAAGTTTGGCTTTGTTTGGATCTGAGTTTCTGGGTCATTCTGTTTTAGAAAAGTGGCCTCCCACAAAGTTCTGATCTGACGCTGAGCTTCACCACCCTTTAGGATTCTTTGAATGTTGGGGTTTTGGTTCAGGCTCCCCTTTAAATAAAAAATACTAGAAATAATCTTAGTAGTAATTATCAAATATTATAAAATTAATTGAGGTGGCATAGCACCACATCAGCAATGAAAATTTGTATCCCATGAAGTTGATGGCAAAGCTCTCATGTAGTAATTCAGTGTAGTAATATTCAAAATCAGAGACAGAGAGAAAGCTGAGTTACTATATTGTTAGTACTACTGTGGTACATTTTAGATCCCTGCATGGGACTATTCTTTAATCCCGCTCCCACTATTATTGCAGCGGGTCGTGCGGGACCCACAGGATCCCAGTCCCACTGCAGGGCTCTACACTAGTCCCATGCAGGGCTCTAGTACATCTAGCCTGCTGCCTATAGCCTGTCTGAAAACCTTGTTCTCCCCCTCACACTCATCATCCTTACATTCCTAAACCTGGCTCACATACTGCATGTTTAAGAGATTTTTTTTTATTGCTCACAGTAATTTCCACTTGGCTGCTGGCTGGCTGGCAAGTGGTACACAAGTACTCTCTGCGCTGCAAAAGCAATTTGATACTCACTATACTAGTTGAAGGAAGAGTGCGAATGGGCCAGCAGTGAGGGATGTTGGCAGAGCATAAGGAAAATGGTACTAGTACTATAACTTTTTTGTTGGGCAACTGTTTGTGACAGATATGGCAATATCCTGAACAAACCTTCTTAAATTAAGTTAATTTAAATTAAGTTACTATTGAATAAAGTATTTTTAGAATTTCATTGTATTACAAATGAAAATATTTATGTTTTAGTGTGACATTGTATGAAACTTCTTTAAGAAGAAGACAGAATTAATACAATTTCTGGGAAGTACTGTGGGCAGCAGAGAGTGAAAAGAGATCAGAACGAGAAGGAAAGACTGAGTAGAAGGAAGGAAGGAGGAGATGGGGTGCAGCGGAATTCTGGACTCCCCTTAACAGACACTGACCAAGGGACTCTTGGAGTGAGGACACTGTGGCAAGGATGTGTACAGGTTTTGTTGTTTTCCCACACAGGTGTGTATCTCTTGTGCCTCTCTGCATAAAGTATGACTGGTTTAGAATTTCTTTTTCAGTCTGTGTATTTTTGCTTCAACTATCACATGTTCCTGAAGATTTAAACAGTACAACAGATTGCCCACAAAGTGGAGCTCTGCCTCTGGGAAAGGGAGTGCTTAAGCTACTGGAATGTAGAGGGTCAGCACTGGTCGTATGGCCTTAAGGCAGCTGGGCTATGAGCTACCACTTCCAGCAGGGGTACCAAACAGAGAGAGTGTGCCAGAAAGACTAATGGGAGAGACTGAAGCCTGCCCAGACAAAAGGGAGCTTAAAAGCATATGGGTCCAGTGTGTGGGAAGTGAACCAAATACAGCAGCCTGGTGAGTGTTCAGAAGGGGGAGTTTGACTAGACCTATGACAATGAGTAAAGAAGGAATGCAATTATCCTTTTCTCTTCATCTGTTAAAACATTTTCTAATATTAATGCTGATTTTTTTTATAAGCGGGATAGGTAGTATTTATTATGTATTAAATATGAACAAGCTTCACAGGTTATGTCTTCATGCTTCCCAGTTTTGAACCCTTTTTAAAAAAAAACCCACTTCAAATGGATAAAGTAAAAGCTGATGCGTTACAGACCCAGGGCCTGTAATGCAATCTGCTAGTGTGGATTGCTGGATCCATGTGGAGTAGTATTAATTTTAATGAGAATCTTCTGGGATGTAAGTGTCCATGCTAGCAGATGCTCAGATATGTTGGCAATGGTTAGATCGGTTCAACCAATTTTTTTACAAAAGTAATTATGGTGTAATGCTAAATTATCCAAGAGCAATTTCACTATCTATCTTCAGACAATGTATTGCTACAATTTACATATTGGATGAAACTTGGGAATCTTTTTGGTTAAACAGAATCATGTGCTCTCTTGCAAAGATGGAAATTTTATTACTAATTTATGTTTTGGAATACAAGGTGTGTGTTATACATGTCAAAGAAAGATCCCAAGTACTTCAATCAATACTGGAGAACTTGTATTCAAAACAACGTATTTTTCATATTTCACCTACTGATAGAATAACTGAATCAATAAAATTGGATTAGAACCCTTCAATATGCTGTGTTACTGGGAAGATATCAATGGACATATCAAGAAACTAACTCTGCAGCTATTACTCTGCAAAATAACAATGCAAGAAATTGGCTACATGCCTAGAATCTTAAGTATCACAGAATGGAACAAACTTGTCTGTATATTTGATTAGACTAGAAAGGTTAACTCACTCAGCAAATAATTCTCGATATAGATTACAAACGATGTTCACCTTAGCGCACATGGAACTGTTAATGCCTAAGGAAATCAAATACTAATACAATTCCATTGCAGCTATGGGTTACTTCTGACTCAGTACCAAATAAGAGTTCTGAATCATTTAGGATGCTCTAACTAGAGTTGTACATCCCAATGGCAAACTGTTCCCCCAAGTATATTATGATGAGGGCTTGTTTCTGGTTGCTGAAACTGACTTGCACAACTTTAAAAAAACATGTTAATTAAAACAGATGAAGACAGGGCATATGACATGCCTGATATGCAGTATGTAGGAAATTATCCTAATTGGAGCCTTTAGATGCTATTGCAATATGAACAGGAATATCTTTAAAATGCAATCTCTGACTGTGGTGAGATATTTGACTTTAAGCTGAGAGCACAGGGTCTTCAAAGCACAGGCAGATTTTTTTCCTTTTGATAATGCTGTTTTCCTAGGACAATGGTTCTGACTCTTGAAAAGCACACACCCACTTCTGCATGGAAGCATCTACAACGACTGGGCAGTTTGCATCAACCAATATCTCGATGGTAACTATTTACTCTTCTGGTTAACATTTTAAAGTTTGTTTTAAACGAAGCCCTAACAGCGTTGTAAAATGCGCCCTCCATGTCTCGGGGCAAACACAATGTTAACAAATATTCCCTTGGGGAACTTTGTTTTCTAGGCAGAGCGGAGAAGGCAGCAGTCCCGGCCGGCCCACCAGAGCCTGTCAGGACCTCCTCTTCAAGCCCCAGTTCCCAGCGCTAAGGGCATCCTAGGAGGGTCCGGCTTGCCCGTCTGTCTAATGAAAGTCAGGTTCAGCCTTGCAGGTTGCAGAGAAAAGCTTGCGAAGGGTACCATCAGAAGAGCGCCCGCTGTGCTTGTTGCGGGGCGCTGCCACGCTGTTTGGGGCACTAGGTGCCCGAAGTCAGCAGACGCGGCGACCCCCGCACCACCGGGGCAGTATGCAGGCCGCCCGCTGGGCCGGGTACGTACCGGCGCTTGCAGTGGCCCACGGGCCAGTCGGGGCCTAGCCCAGCGCGGGAGAGCCGGGCTGTGCCCGCAGCAGCAAGCGGGACCCTGGCACGGAGCGAGGCGGGGGTGGAGCCTGGAGCGGGCGGTCGATGGTTAGCAGGGCACTGGGGGAGGGAGGAAGGAGGAGCCGCCACCGGCCCCAGCAATACCTCTGCCTATCCCCTTTAAGATGAACAGGTGACACAAAGCAAGAGGCGTCATAAATGGTGAAAGCGCGCGGGAAACTATTCTGCCTCCATGATTGGCCAGGAGAATAAGACAACAACAGCGCGCGCCAAAATCCGCAACCGGCCCGGCCTCTGTACAGCCCACCATAACGCCACGATGGCCCCGCCTCCTTCCTTCAGCGGCCCAATCAGTACCTGACCAGCTTCTTCAGAAAGACGCCCTTACTGCAGGGCGGAGCATCGCTTGGCTGGCCGCCGCTGGCCCGCGATCCCAAGAAGTTTCGAATTCTGTTGGCCGGAGAGCGCCCTAGCCAATGGCGGGGCCGGGATGTGACCTAGCCCCGCCCACATGGGCGTGACCGGCCACTTTCTCACAGGTGATTGCCTGGACTTGGCTGTCACTCCATTATGTATCAACGGGATTCGGTGATTGGTTCCGCCCAGGCGCGAAATGTAACGCGGGAAAATCTTGGGCTCGGCAGGGGCCGGGCTGCCTGCAGGTTCGGAGAGGTCGCGGCAGCGGCTCGGGTTCTGTTCTGACCGAGGCCAGGTTGTGGAGCCGACACCGCCGCAAACGAGAGAAGCGCAAGTGCGGCCGCTTCTCCGTGGGCTGCTGCCATGGCCGGCGGCCGCCGCTGACACGGCGCATCTGCAGGTCGGCGGCCGGAGCGGGAGGGGAGACACTGAGACCCGGAGAGGACCGGCCGGCGATGAGTGGCTGAGGCGGATCGGGCGGTGACAAGCGGCTGTAGGGTGAGATCTCCGCGCCCGGGAGAGCGGGCCTGAGCCGCCACGGAGATTCCCCGCCCCGCTGCCTGCGAGGGGCTCGCGATGGCGGAGAGGCCGCCCCCGGTGATCTTCTGCCAGGATTCCCCGAAGCGTGTCCTAGTCTCCGTTATCAAAACCACCCCGATTAAACCGTCCCGGGGGGGCGAGGAGCCGGCGCCCGCCCCGCCCGTCCCCACCAGCCCCGGCTTCAGTGACTTCATGGTGTATCCCTGGCGCTGGGGGGAAAACGCGCACAACGTGACCCTCAGCCCCAGTAGCGCCGCCACTCCCTCCTCCGTCCAGCAGCCTCGAGTGGGGGTGGTCCGAACCTCCAGCGGGGAGGATGAGGAGGCGGGCAGCCCGGATAGCGGCGGCAGCCACCTGAAGGTGAGTCCGGAGGGAACATGCCAGGGAGCTGGGCACGATAGGGTTAAACCCTCGCCGGGCCCATAGGAGCTTTGGGCCAGAGCGGGGATGAGGGAGGCGCTGCCGCCGCTGGGCCCTAGTGGACGTTGCGCAGGGCGGGCGCCGGGCGTCTGTCGGGTTTAAAGGGTGAATCTGTGGCCACCACCCCCGATTTAAAGTGAAGTCACTTCCGCGTGCGGTTTGTGCGCCGGTGACGACACATTCGCGCGCCAAAATTATACCTGCCAGACGCTCGCTCGTCGTTTGCCTGTGTCACATGCTGGCTGGGGAGGGCGCGACAGCGCTCCAGCTCCACTCCTGTGCGCAGGCGCGCTGCGGAATGTCCGCCTGTAAGCCTAGGGTTCGGCCGGGGGCGGGGCTGCCTGCAGTCTGGGCCTTCGGGGCTCGGAGCAGAGCTGCGGGGAACGTGGGCCAGTGACTTGACACCCCCTCCGTAAACTGGGTATGGGGGTCGTTACAGTGGTGGAATCTCACCTGTTTGCAACACGTGGCCCTTTGCAGCCTCTGCAGTGCTGTCCCGCCCCGCGCAGTGCTTCTGTACAAATGCTCCGTGAGACACTGATCCCAGACCACATGCTCAGCTTCCAAGTAAAAATGCTTCTCCAAACTGCCAACCCAGCAAAGCCAGCCCGGCCCTGAGAGTCCGGCTGTGCTCCTTACCAAGGCTGAGGGTGGGAGGTAACAGCTGAATCTGTATGGCAGCTAATGATCTCTGTTGTACTGCAACCCGTGCCAAGTGTAAAGTGTGAGGAGGTAATTTTGTCCGTTCAAACTTCCTTTAAACTCCTGGTTGCAATTGATGGAATGTAGATATTTAAATACATGATCCTTCTACAAATCGGCTGGCTGGCTGAGTTCTTTCAAGAGTCAGTCCCCTCTAAAACAATCTTTTATCTCTTTTATGTCCCAGTGTTAAAATAGGAATCCTCCAAAGTGGGCATTACTAAAAATATGGATTACAGTGATAAAAATGTAAATAGCAACTTAGCTGAGTTGTATAGGTCTCAGAACAATGCATTCCAAGACTTCTTGTGTATTACTTACTCATACAAATGCTATTGCCACCTCTTTTCTGGACCTGAAGTTTTAAAATGTGCTCAAATCAATCTGTCAGCTAAGAGGACTATGCATGATGTGGTAGTTCTCTTTCCTTTTTCACAAGTGGAGCTGTTCAGTCCTGACAGATGTTGCCTCTTGTTCTGTTATGTGCTAACTGATCCAAAGTTGGAATGGCCTTAATACTTTCAATAATAATTTCATGCTGTCAGTAGCAGGGAAAGGGAGACTCTCAATCCTGATGCTCCCTGAGATAGGAGCTAGATTAGTCTAATATATTTTAAAAGTTATAAAGTCTTTCCAAAATATTCTAGATCATATAATATTCTTCCCTCTGCCAAGATGATAGTGCTGTGCAAGTAGGTTTCATCATGGGAGATGAAATAGTGATGTTTTTATTTACACTATATTCATTAAGAGTACTCAAGCAGCGCACAGGCAATCCTCTTTTTCAGGAATCTAAGCCCAAACACCAATGCCTGGTTCCCAGGGAGCAACTCTGTCCCAGGAATTTACTTACCTTAAAGAGATTAAGGCAGAAAGCAAATTGTGCTGCTTTCTTCCAGAAAGAAATTACATCCCAAAATTAAGAACAATGTAACATTTATTTGAAAACTGAACAGAGCTCATATGCTGAGAACATTTTTTTTTAAAACTATGTAATAGGGCCATCTGGTGACTCCTACCATAATAAGATACTTTAGGGTGCCAGATATTCCCAGACTTCATATTTGCTGTTCTTTCATGATGTACTTATTTTTAAACAATTGTTCATCATGGCTGTTCAGACAAACCAGTTCAAGAGTTAATGTTAAATCTATGTAATCCCTGGGTCCAGCTCTTTCACTCTTCATTACGTGTGTGTGTGTGTGTATAACTTGAATGCTATTGTTGTGTTTATGCAATGACATCATGTTTCTAGTATCTAATTACTTGTGTTCTTTAAAAATGACATTTAACCTGGAGCTTTGTGATTAACTTGTTTTCAGGAAAAAAATAGTTGCTATGGATTTAAATAATCTCTTGATGTGGTTCTTTTAATGCTTGGTGAATAACTATGATGGAGGAAAATAAAAGCTATTAGACAACTGTATTTTCCTGATGTGCTGGTACATACTTTCTTTCGAGAAAGTTGCTCCTGTTTAGAAAAGCTTCCCTTGGACTGAATCATTTGTGTCCGCAAGTACTATATTGATATTTTTTAAACAAACGGTGCAGTTTCTTAATAGTGTGGGTTTTTTAATAGGATGGTATTAGACGTGGCCGACCAAGAGCAGAGACAGTGCGAGATCTAATAAGTGAGGGAGAGCATTCATCCAGCCGAATCCGTTGTAACATCTGCAACAGGGTGTTTCCACGAGAGAAATCTTTACAGGCACACAAAAGAACTCACACCGGTAAGTAAAAGGAATGTAATGTTGTGCATAGAAAACATATTTATCAAGTAGTTAAGATTTTAGCTTGGAACTTCTCATTCTTACAATTAGTATTCTGGTCTAGTTATTGAATGGACTACTTTTTTCCCCTGAAGTCTGTTAGTGTGGTCAAAAATTCAAAAAAAATGTCATCTTTGTGTAACTGCTTGTGTTTATACTGGAGTAATTGTGGCAGAGCAACCAGTATTGCTATGGTAAAAAGAAACATTTAGAGAGGTTTCCCTCTGCTTTAGTTACATGTTACACTTAGTAACTGAAAAAGAGAGAAGAGGTTGTGTGGTTTTTGTTTTTTGTTAAGTTTTACTCTATATATCTGACAATACTTTTCACTTTCTTTTCTCTGTTTCCCTCTTGTGTGGGTCTTTCACACAACAAGGTAAGGGTGAATGCACAGAAGGAAAATAAATCTATAAAAATTGTCGGGAGCTTTAGGCCAGGTATAATATTTTGAGCTTAAAAAAAAAAATTTAATTTACTAGCTTTAAATAGACCCTGCCCTCTCTCATTTTCTTCATTACCACCCCTTATTTTTGTATTTATTATTTGATGCTAAAATATGTTTCTGGCTTAAATTTAAGGATAAAATCTCTTCCTAGGATTAGTTATTTAATAATTATGAAGTTAACATGCATTTAGATTAAGGGAGATCAAATTTTTTTAAACTTTCTTTATCTAGCTGCTCTGTTTTGCTCAGTTCTTGCTATTAGGAGGAAAAAACTGCTGACTATCTTAACACAGACCTTTGACCACATGACTAGCACCTAACTGCATCTTTTGGGGAAAAATAATATAAGTGTTACAGAAAAATGGCTAATTTTTTGCTAAAACATTATGCATTGACAAACTGGACCCATCTTGCTTTTGAAAAGTGAGATTCATTGTTCCCTTATACTAATCATAATTTAACAGATTTTTCTTATGTACATGACATTGTATTCTGCAATAAAATGTCACGATACTTGATAATACCTCCAAAATAACTTGCGTCCTGTGGTTTATTTTTCTGGATCAAATAAGGCAATTCTGCCTGCCTGCCAGTATTAAACACCAATTTCTCTATTCTTTTTGGTCACACACAAGATGTTCTTGTATTTCATTTTCCTGGTAATGTTAAACTTCCATCCCTGTAGTGCTAACCGCGTCAGATTGTCTTAATGATAAACTCGTTGGGTAAGATTTATCCCTGGTGATGACACTCCATTGACTTTTATAGATTTACTACAGTACTAGATTTGGCCAGTTACATCTCACAAAAAGACTGTTTGCCCATTTTATTTACTTGTGAAATTTCACTGTAGAACAGAAAGGCAGAAATTATTAGCTGTATTTCTTATTTGCACATTTTTCTTCAGCTGCCCTAATATTCTGCCTCTAAATCCTGATGTCCTTTCTTAGGCAAACTCCCCTTGACTTTAGTGGTAGTTTGCCTATATAACTGAAGGTCTTAACACTTTTCTGTGGACAGCAGGCAGCAAATAGCTGGCAAGAGAAGAAATTCTGAAGTTCTTTTTGCAGTCTTCCTGGAACTGCCCCTCCTATCCCTAGCTATTGGGGCTCTGTAAAGGGTAGCATGAGTAGCATATAGCATGAGTGCGCAGCTCCACGCCCCAGAGCACTGCTTTACTGCGTTACTGCGAACCCGTGTTATATCTGGGTAGAAGTGTATGTGACTCACTAACATTGGACTCCATTACTATTAGTATCAGACTTAGAACTGCATTGTGGTGGTGAACCTTACCCTGCTTCAAATTTCATTGTGGAGGTTTAGGGGAAGCAATACTACAGTCCGAAGCTGTATTTCCTGCCTCTCCAAAACCTCTGGCAGATACTACTAAGCAGTCACATAGCAACCCAACCAGTGGTAGAATGGATCCAAGAATGCTTCTGTCCTTTAATAGGAGTAGCATATTGCCAACCCCATTCACAAGTCACTCCATCCAAATCCATATCAAGCTCTTGCTTCTGTGCAAGTCCATGAAATGCTCTGCGCAACCCCGTTTTCTCTTTGAAAGGGTAGGATCTGTGAATTTCTGTGCATGGATCAAGGGTGATTTGGCTCCATGTATGGACTTCAGGATTTGGCCCTAGGGACTTAAGCCCAGATCCCCAAAGGTATTTAAACTCCTAACTTCAATTGTAATCAGAGCCTTATTCCTGAAATGTTAGCAATCATTTCTTTTGGCCAATATTGCGTCTTGTATTTGTTGAGTATCACCTAGAGGTGGAATTGTGAACTGTACTACAGATTTAGAACATAACTTCAACAGAGTGCCGTCCTTCATGTACTAGACAACAGGGGCTGCTCCAGCCTCTTCCCAGTGCGGGGTTGAGGTGGGCTAGAATGAAAATTGGGATGGCGGGGTGTGCTATACATTTTGTGGGCACACATGCTTATTTATTTTTTTAACAAAACATTTTAAGTGCATGTTATCCTCAGAAGGGGAATAAAAATATATACAGATTGATTGGTTTTAAACTTCATCTAAAGTAGCTCACTTGTGCAACATTTATTTACAGAAAACCAATAGGAAAAATAATTAAGCCAATAAAAAAAATAAACAAATGCAAACTTCTGGGGAAAAAAAATCACTGGTTAAATATTAATAGCTAATTACCTGAAATTGGAGAAAGTACTGTATTTTAAAATTTAGCCATTTGCACATGGTAGATTAAGATATTTGGAGACTCAGAGCCATGATACAACAACTCAATCTGGAGCAGGGGGCCTCAGTGCGAGAAAGAGGTAATTGAGCACACAGGTGCTATAGAAGGCATTACCTGGACACCTTCTGCTCTGTGCTCCGTCTATAGCCAGTTTGCAAACCGAAATGTTGTTGGCCTGAGCCGGAGCATGTGCAGCTGCAGCAGGCAGGGAGCCACACTCTGGGGATGTGAACCATGTAGGGAGGAAGCAGGGGTGCCATTTCAGATTTTGGTGGTGGTGGTGGGGCAACTTTTACTACTATTCCAGGGGCTACTTAGACACCTGAAAACTCTAGGGTTTTGTGGGTGTTTTTTTTTTTTTTTTTCTGGCAGATCACTTAGAAATTAACTGATAGGAGCAGTGTCTAATTCCTATATAAAGAAAGGAAAAAAACCACACACACAAATTAAAGCCATATTTTAAGTTTATATGTAAGTTTAGAACAATCAGGAGATAATACAGCGAGAATCCCAAACCTTGAGGTATAAATTTTCGAGCCTTAACACAGATATCAGAAACACAAGTTAGATGAGTTGAACGCTATCTTTATTTTCTCTAACAGATATACTCTGTGTTACTGCTATTATCTACTCTATTTTAGTCAGTTATTTTTTATTCCACTAAAAACATTTACTTAATTTTAACATTATTTTTTCCCCCTTTTATTAAGAACAGGAATTAATTTTAATTATTTTGGCATTTATGTTTACCGATCACGATCATGTACACCTCTACCCAGATATAACGCGGTCCTCGGGAGCCAAAATATCTTACTGCGTTATAGGTGAAACTGTGTTATATCGGGTAGGGAAGGCTGTGCCTCCCCAAAGAGCCTGGCCCCGCCCCCTATCTGACCCCCCCCCCCACCTACTTCCTGCCCCCTCAGAACCTCCGACCCATCCAACTCCCCCTGCTCCTTGTCCCCTGACCACTCCGCGAGACCCTCTGCCCCTTATCCAACTGCCCGGCCCGACACCCTTAACAAGCCACTCAGAGCAGCATGTCAGAGCCGTCCCTAGAGGGGTGCAGGGTCTGGGACAAATGAGCCTCCCCATTAGTCTCCTCACCATCCGCCCAGCGCTCCCGCCCGCCTGGCCGCCGCTCGCCTCCTCTTCACATCTGCCTGCCTGCCGCTCGCCTCCCTGCTAGTCTCCTCACCGTCTGTCCGGCGTGCCTCCCCCCGTCTGCCACTCTCCTGCTCGCCTTCTTCCTGCCCACCTGCCTCCTCACCCCCCTCCTGCCTGCCACTCACCTCCCCATTCCCCTCCTCACTCCGCTTGCCTGCCCGCCTCCCACCCTTAACACGCCGCTCAGAGCAGCGTGTCAGAGCTGTCCCTAGAGGGGTGCGGGGCCTGGGACAAATCAGCCTCCCCGCTAGTCTCCTCACTGTCCACCCAGCGCTCCCGCCCGGCCATCGCTCGCCTCCTCACCCCCAGCTACCTGCCTGCCGCTCGCCTCCCTGCTAGTCTCCTCACCGTCTGTTCGGCGCGCCTCTCCCTGTCTGCCCGACCACCGCTCTCCTGCTCGCCGTCTTCCCGCTTCCTCATCCCCCTCCTGCCTGCCGCTCACCTCCCCATTCGCCTCCTCATCCCGCTTGCCCACCTCCCACCCTTAACACACCGCTCAGAGCAGCGTGTCTGAGCCAGACACGCTGACCCGCCGGAGCGCGTGGCTCTGCCCCCCAGAGCACTGCTTTACTGTGTTACTGCAAACCCGTGTTATATCGGGTCGCGTTATATCAGGGTAGAGGTGTATGTGACTCACTAACATTGGACTCCATTACTATTAGTATCAGACTTAGAACTTGCATTTATTTTCGTACACATTTTAAGTTACTTTACAAATATAATTAAAAATACAAATTGAAAATAAGTGACCTTCATCTGCAGTGTTTAAAGTTATGTGTTTAGCTAATGTGTTTTTTTTAAAACTTGTACTGCTAAAGTGAGTACAATCTAAATTTACATTCTAGAAGGACACTTGATTGTACCACTTTGAATAATTAATGACAAAGCACAATAAGGTAAAAGTAGTAATGATAATTACTCCAGCCAGGACAGGTTAGGTATTTTAGAACTCACTACTCAAATAATTAAATTTAAGCATAAGAGAAATACAATTATGAAATGCACGGTCCAGTCAAAAAACTAATTTAACAGTACTGTAATCCTTAATGAACTTTGAAAGAATAAAATTAGAGAATATATGTGCATTTCGACAGGAAGTACCAAGAAATAACAATACTACTATACATGTGCGTGAGAGAATATGTGTTGGAGGAAGTGTATGGGAGATTGTATGCACCTGAGAGTGTCAGTGCGCTGTCTCTTTAAGCCAAGCACTCAAGAGCCTGAACAATTGTTCAGTGCAGCAGCTGCAGCTATCACACCTGAGCCAGAGGCACCAGCACAGACAAGTTCCCTGTCCCCCCAGCTCAGCGGAAACCCACTCAGGCACAGCCACCTCTAACATTGGGCAAGCTCCCACAGCATCCTGCCAGCCATGGATCAGCTTCCCAAAGAAGGGGAGACAGCAGCCAAGACAGCAGCTGGGTGGCTGGAGATCGTTGGCTGCTGGCCAGGTGCCCAGTTCTGAGAGGGGTGAGGGGGCTAAGCCAAATTTTGGAGTGGCTGTAGCCTCCGCAAGCCCCCCAGCCCTACCCCTTCTAGACAAAGATTAAATCGGTCACCCCATAATATAAACATCTGTTGTGCTTAATATCCAAGAGGATTTCTCCATTTTACCACAACATAATCACTTCTGCTGTATTAGGTACGCTCACATCTCCCTTCTGTCTGAAAATTACTTATTGTTATAAGTAACACCTAAGATTGTTGCAACTGAAGGTTGAGAGAATATTTTTCCTCTAGTCGCTGTTTACTTTGTGTTAGCTCAGTTTATTATTCCTTTATATTGTCACTTTGTTTCTCATTTGTGTGGGTCTTTTCACATAGTAACATGGGAAAGGCTGTGTAAATTGCAAAATATCATTGTAAAATCCCAATTGTTAAGAGAATTAGGGGAAGTGTAGCACCTAAGACTACTTGAACAGGAACTCAACTGACTACATTTCAGTTTGATGTCCTTGTGGAAGTGGATTTTTGCAGTTTCTGGGCTATGATTATCTTTCCACAAAGGATTTATTTTTTCATCTTTGATTTAGCAGAAGCACTGAGCCATGGACCATCACTAGATGGTGTCCAGACTTTTTAACTCTTAAAATTCTACTCAATTTTTTTTTTAGGTGAAAGGCCTTATTTGTGTGACTATCCAGATTGTGGGAAAGCCTTTGTTCAGAGTGGGCAGCTCAAAACACACCAACGTCTTCACACAGGAGAAAAGCCTTTCGTCTGCTCAGAAAATGGTAAGCCATCAGAAAATAACTGGCAGTATTCAGAGCTTGGGCAAGTTTGGCTGTAGTATTAGTACTACCATCCACATGTGCCCTGGATCTCAATTTTAGATACTCTTTTAAAAGGGGGGGAAATAAATCTGTGTGCAACCACATAAACATTTGTCAGTTTAAAAGCAAAGTTCTTAAAAGTATAAGCAGGTTGTTTAAACAATTACTTAATTTTTGATTATAGGGCATTCTATGCCGAATTGAATCCAGATTTTAGAGAGGGAAGAAAGTTAATTTAACAATGACAGTTTTTTAAATTTTGGGCTTACGTGTTGGACAGCTACTTTTCTTGATTATTGTCCTTGCTTTTTTATTAAGGATGTTTAAGCAGATTCACACATGCAAACCGTCATTGCCCCAAGCATCCCTATGCAAGACTGAAGAGAGAAGAACCCACAGGCAGACTGAGTAAAAAACAAACAGCTGACAATAAAGCTGTTGCTGAGTGGCTAGCAAAGTAAGTTCTCTTAAGCTGTGACCATCTAGAATTATTTATTAATGCTGAGAGCACTGATTTTTGAAATGTCAGCAGAAGCCAAAAACTTTTACACTCATGGTGTTTTTTGTCATCTCAGACTATTTTTAAATTCCTCTTGAATTACAATACTTTTTATACAACCTTTATGTGAAACAATTTTTAAAGACTCTGTCATCATTTCTCTGGGTTATATTTACCTTGCAGTTCTTGAATGTATTGATTCCTTCACAGCTATGCCACGAGAGAGTTAATCTAGCAAAGGTTAATCCATAGAGCCTCTGAGAGAATTAAAATTATCAGTATCAGAAACTGACTTAGTACCTTTCACTGGTACAACCACCCCAAGTCAAACTTCTTCTTTAAGGCACTTCTCGTGACATAGTTTCTCAGAAAGTTCTTAATATTCCCCCCATGGCTACACAGATGTCTCATTTGATGAATGTACTACTATTGCGTGCTCTATAAAATCATTGTACTGTAAAGACAATACAACACACTTCCTCTGTTCTTCATTTTCTCTTCAGGCTGAATGATTCAGCTGTTCCCTAGTGTGCTATTTGTTTAAATTCCAGAGGTTAGAATTAACTTCTCTAGTGGTAGTTGCTTCAGCTTTCTTTCTCATTGGGATGGACTTTTGCCTTCTCGCCCGTTCTCCCTTCTCGATACGATTTCCCCCTTTGTGTGGCTCTTTGCTTATTGCAGCAGCTGTTAATACAGTGCTGTCCTTTGGTGCTGCAGTGTTCATGCTGTTGAATACTCATGTATGAGGGAAGGTGGTGGTAGGTGTAATAAGAGCTGATTGACTCTTTGGAGAGAGAGAGAGAGGGGGGTCTTGTAGTGGACTGGGACTTGAGAATTGAATTCAGTTCCTGACTGCCACAGACTTCTAAGCTAGTCATTTAATCTTAGAAATTTTAATGTCTCAGAAACTATCTGTAAAATGTGGATAACAGTACTCCCTATCTTCCTGACTTTGGAACAGTGTACATAGGGTTGCGGTGGATTTTCCATCACTGGCAACTTTTAAATCAAGATTGAGTGTTTTCTAAAAGATATTCTCTAGTTCAAACAGGAACTATTTCGGGGAAGTTCTCTGGCCTGTGTTTATTAAGGAGATCAGACTAAATTATCACAGTGGTCCTTCCAGGCCTTAGAATCTATGATGGAGGTGTGGGAACAACACGTAGAAAGGATTTGCATTGTAGATGTGTGTGAGGACAGGGAGCTGAATACCATTTGACATCTTCCTGAGGTGGAAAGCTTTCTGTTTGTTTAAATGCTACAAAAGAAGGACTGAGAAATTAGCACTTGGAATGAAATGAATGATCCAATCATGTTTTAAGATTCTAGTTTGGAAGATTCTTGTCAGCTTTCAATGAAACTTGTTGTGCAAGTTGGATGATGCTTATAAAATATGTAAAACTTTGACTTCACAGATATTGGGAGACTAGAGAGCAGCGCACTCCTACTTTGAAAAGCAAAACAGCTCAGAAAGCTGACCAGGAACAACAAGATCCCTTGGAATATCTTCAGTCTGATGAAGAGGATGATGAGGAAAAAAATAGTGCTCCCTCAGCTGCCCGCCGTAGCCTTCAGGAGCAGCGTGAACGCCTGCATGGTGCACTGGCTCTTATTGAGCTTGCAAACCTGGCTGGAGCACCACTGCGACAGTAGCATAGGAACTGAATCTGCCAGTATATTAAAATGTACTGCCTGGTGGTACTTAACCAGTTAGATCCTGGGCATAAGCTAAGCACCTTATTTGCTTATCATAGGCTGCTATTCTGTAGAATTTATGAAGAATGTTGTTGCCCCACAAGATGGGGTGAGAGAATTGCACTTTTTTGTATGGTAAAAGACAGATGTAAAGTTTTTAAGTATTTTGTAAATATGGGACTGCACAGTGCAGGGTCAACAAATTGCATATTGTGGAAAGTTAAGATTTTTGCAAGGTTAATTCATTCATTTGAAGCAGTTCTCACAGGAAGCACTTTCTGAACATAATGCTGTATGAATAGGAGAATTGTACAGGTAACAAGAGGAGGATTATTTATCTGACTATTTAAACAAAATTACATTTAGTACGTTTGATAATACTGTAAGCAGTGATGCAACCGAGTCTTTAATGGCAATATATTTTGCCTAGTATCACTGAGAAGAGGGCAAAGGTTCTAACTTGTGGTGGGGAAGAAACTGGTTATGTAGAAACTGAGAGTTCAGGATCTTCACTGTGACTACCCAAAGTATGAGACTGACTTCGCAATCATATTTTAGATTTGAGATTTCAGTAGAATCTCTTGGTCTGAGTAGCACTTGTTATTCCTAGCACATGATGTTGGGAACTTTTGCACATTGTCGGGCTTATTTGAAGATGAATGATTAGCCTTGCAAAGTCTAGACATAAAGGTAACAATTGGTAATATTTCTCAGATATTTTGGACCCTGTAATGAGATTTGGCACTTGTTTTGTTAATAAAGTGGGTATTTACAGGGTGGTATTGATTTGTAGTAAACTATTTAGACATCTTATTAGCTAACACTACGTTTTAAAGTTCTGCTTTTATATGAATATTAGCAAATAGAAGCCTCCATATTCTTTTTTTAATTGCATAAAGCCACCTTATTGCTTTACTTCAGGATAAGATGTCAAGTTTGTGTTCACTAAGTGTAGTACAGCTATCAGTTAAACACGGCAGAAGAATATTTGCTGTTCAACTAGAAAATAGGCTTCCAGAGATAGTTGCAAGTGTGTTTAAATTGTGTGGTTTCATATATCTTTCCCAAATAAATGAAGTTACAGAACACGGCTTAGTGATCTCAAGCACAAAACGAAAAGTAAGTTTAGCAGTACATCCTTATCACCTCATGTTTTGTATTGGTTTTATCTGACTTACAATACAACCGGCTTGTCTCATGGTCTTATTTTGCCTTTCTTTTGAGCAGCATATAACCAGAGATGCATAATATGCTAACAGATAATAAATTTGGTGAATTGGGCATGCTCCTGAATATTTTTTTTAATGTCAGGCTGCTGATTTAGTGGATATTAACAAAAAATCCAGTTATCTTCAAATTTATTGACCTACTGCTTCTGTAGATCATAACATTACCCAGGCTATAGACTCCTCCCTCTTATCACAACAAAACCAGAAAATATAGATGTGAAGGGGAGCCATTTTTCCTGTTAGTGTGAGAGGGAGGAAAAAGTATTTAAGACTTGAGTAATTTTTTAAAAACTGATTAGATGAGGACAGATGTTTCAGAAATCTAACATGATTACAGCAGAGAATGCTACTCTTGAATTCAGTTTCTAATAACTGATGCCTATAATGGCATGAATTTTATTAACCTGGTACGTGTTTAGAATTGAGTTGGTGCACTTAACTAAACAGTGGTTAGAGAGATTCTAACTTAAGTGGTTGTGATTTTTAGACTTACCAATATAGTTCTTGATTTCTTGTGTTCATTTCCTTGTTAATTTATTTGGCCTCAAACTTAAAAAAAAAAAAAAAAAAATTAAAGCAAAATACTCTTCTGTGGCCACCTGGGACATTCTAACTACATACAACTACTTGGCAATTCAAAGGCAGTAGCTGTAAAACCTCTAAGTCTAACAGTGTTGGGCCTTAATCCTTCAAGTTGCTGGACATGGGCAGACCCCTATGCATGCCCACATGGAGCACCACTGACTTTATAGGCACTCCATGTGGACACAGATCTGTTAGCAGCCAGTTGCAGAATCAGAGCCACGTATTGGGGGCGGGGAGGAGAACCTGTTCCCCAATCAATCAATTGTAATAGGTTCAACACATTTACAGTACTGGAAGAAACTTTCTACAAATTATTCAATAAACTGAATTTGGTCTAACTGTAGACACATTCAAGCAGCTTACCCTGTTTTGTTATACATTTTGGGAAAATACCAACTATAATTGTTTGAGGTGTTGAAGACTGCTTTTGGAGTATTTAATGTAATTTTGAAGTGTTCTGTGCTGCATAAGTGTCAGTTGTAGTTTGGCATGACTTAACAGCAAAAGAGTAAAAGTGCTGTAACTTTCATAGGTGCTCCAAATAAAAGTTGGTTTAATTTTAAGTTTTAAATCCAAGTGTTAGCAGTGGTAATTTTTGATCATGGTTTTTAACTGTATTGTGTCAAGCTAGTTGCTCTAGACTCCCACAGTTCAATCACTTTATAAAACTATTCCTTGACCCTTTAAAAGGGTTTATTGCCCTGACCAGTACACTGTTGTAGAAAAAAAAAATACTTTTGCTGTTTACTTCCTAATCTCCTAACTTGAAATTGGTTTCTGAACTTTATTACGGTATTTGATGAATTCAAGATAATTCATTTGAGTAAGAATCCTGTTTGGAGTAATTATGGTAGCCCAAAATGAATAAGCATGGCGAGAATACATTTTCTTTAAGTAGTCCAAGCTAGTGAAGTGTCCTACTTCATGACCAACAATTCAGTTTGCAGTTGATCCTCTGTTCATTTTCAAGTTCTTATTCTTTGTCGGACATGATAGGTGTGAAAGAGCTTATCGGTATCTTAGATTAAGGTATGCTGTGGGCACTAGAAAACTAATGATATGCAACTGGAATTGTCATGCAACATTGTCCAGACTACTTAAGTGGCAAGACTGGTTAATAACACAAGCTATAGTTTCATCAGACTTCTATACTTGGTTCTCTGAGGGGACAAAATTGGTAAATAAAAGCATTGCTTCAGGAAAATGAAATATTTTCTAAAGATAATTCCCTCTCCTGAATGAGGAGGAAAATTCATGTTACCTTGAAGTGACTTTTTGTAAGTTATTAGCAAGGGTGGCAATTGGCATGTAGCCTACCCAACAGGAATTGAATGGAGGTCACTGGAGAAACTGATAGTAACCATTCCTATGCACTACTGATCAAGTCCATAGCTGAAACAATTACCAAAAATGAGCAATCTGCTTAGCTTTCTTACGAGGGGGCAGAACCTACCTAAAAGTCTAACCCTGGAATTTGTGTACACTCACTTTCTAACAGGTGCTCTTTTGTGAGAATTTTGCATTACTATATAACAGGCTGTACAAATACTGTACAGGAAATTGCAGAATTGAGTCTTATTTGCATGACAATACCACCTAAAGAAGAGCCCTGTGTAAGCTCAAAAGCTTGTGTCTCTCACAAAAATTGGTCTAATAAAAGATATTAAGTCACCAACTTTGTCTCTAGTACCACTTAATCACATTTGTGAAGGTACTGATACAATTTAGCTTTATCAAATGCTTTCTTAAGTGGAGGAAAGAGTGCATGTAGATGACCAGAGCAGTGTATGAATGTCCTCAGCATATTAGTAGTCATATACCAGCACCACAATAGACAAGATTTCCTCCATATCAAATTAGCAAGAATGAAAGCCAAGAAGACTTAGAGATTTTGATTAAGTGTAATATACATGTTACACAATGAAAGTGGCCTGTGCAGTTATACTGGGGAATCAGTTTGGTAATGCAGAATGATGGCCTTCTGAAATAAAAAGGCTTTAGAACTAAGGGTTTGTCTACACTATGAAATTAGGTCGAATTTATAGAAGCCGGTTTTATAGAAATCGGTTTTATACAGTCAATTGTGTGTGTCCCCACATAAAATGCTCTAAGTGCATTAAATCGGCGGACTGTGTCCACAGTACCGAGGCTAGCGTCGACTTCCGGAGCGTTGCTCTGTGGGTAGCTATCCCACAGTTTCCACCGCCCATTGGAATTCTGGGTTGAGATCCCAATGCCTGATGATGCAAAAACAGTGTCGCAGGGGGTTCTGGGTACATGTCAGGCCCCTCCCCCTCCGTCAGAGCAACGGCAGACAATCGATTTGTGCCTTTTTACCTGGGTTACCAGTGCAGACAACATACCACGGCAAGCATGGAGCCCGCTCAGCTCAGCTCACTGTCACCATATGTCATCTGGGTGCCGGCAGACGTGGTACTGCATTGCTATACAGCAGCAGCTCCTTGCCTTTTGGCAGTAGATGGTGTATTACGACTGGTATCCATTGTTGTCGTATTCCTCAGTGAGTTCGATCAGAGGCACCTGGGCAGACATGTTTTGTCTCCTGGAGACTCAGTCCTGCCGGCAGTCCTACTGAACCGTCTTGACGATGATGGCTAGCAGTCGTAATACAGCATCTTCTGCCAAGCACCCAGAAGATGCCGATGGCTATCAGTCATGCTGCACCGTCTGCTGCTAGCCTAACGTGTAAAAGATACATGGACCAGATTTGTTCTGTATTCATTTGCTTCCCCCTCCCTCCGTGAAATCAATGGCCTGCTAAACCCAGGGTTTTGAGTTCAATCTTTGGGGGGGCCATTCTGTGTGACAGTTGTTTGTGTTTCTCCCTGATGCACAGCCACCTTTGTTGATTTTAATTCCCTGTAAGCCATGTCGTCACTCACCTCTCCCTCCGTCAGACAATAGTTTTGCGCCTTTTTTCAGCCCAGACGCCATAGCACTGGGATCATAGAGCCCGCTCAGATCACCGAGGCAATTATGAGCACTATGAACACCGCGCACATTGTCCTGGAGTATATGCAGAGCCAGAACATGCCAAAGCAAAACCAGGCGAGGAGGCGATTGCAGCGCAGCGACGAGAGTGATGAGGAAATTGACATGGACATAGACCTCTCACAAAGTACAGGCCCCAGCAATGTGCAAATCATGGTGTTACTGGGGGAGGTTCATGCGTGGAACGCCGATTCTGGGCCCGGGAAACAAGCACAGACTGGTGGGACTGCATCGTGTTGCAGGTGTGGGGCAATTCCCAGTGGCTGCGAAACTTTCGCATGCGTAAGGGCACTTTCATGGAACTTTGTGACTTGCTTTCCCCTGCCTTGAAGCACCAGAATACCAGGATGAGAGCAGCCCTCACAGTTGAGAAGCGAGTGGCGATAGCCCTGTGGAAGCTTGCAACGCCAGACAGCTACCGGTCAGTCGGGAATCAATTTGGAGTGGGCAAATCTACTGTGGGGGCTGCTGTGATCCAAGTAGCCAACGCAATCAAAGACCTGCTGATATCAAGAGTAGTGACTATGGGAAACGTGCAGGTCATAGTGGATGGCTTTGCTGCAATGGGATTCCCAAACTGTGGTGGGGCGATAGACGGAACCCATATCCCTATCTTGTCACCGGAGCACCAAGCCACCGAGTACATAAACCACAAGGGGTACTTTTCAATGCTGCTGCAAGCCCTGGTGGATCATAAGGGACGTTTCACTAACATCAACATGGGATGGCCGAGAAAGGTACATGATGCTCGCGTCTTCAGGAACTCTGGTCTGTTTCAAAAGCTGGAGGAAGGGACTTTCTTCCCGGACCAGAAAATAACCGTTGGGGATGTTGAAATGCCTATCGTTCTCCTTGGGGACCCAGCCTACCCCTTAATGCCATGGCTCATGAAGCTGTACACAGGCAGCCTGGACAGTAGTCAGGACCTGTTCAACTATAGGCTGAGCAACTGCCGAAGGGTGGTAGAATGTGCATTTGGACGTTTAAAAGCGCACTGGCACAGTTTACTGACTCGGATAGATCTCAGCGAAGCCAATATTCCAATTGTTATTGGTGCTTGCTGTGCGCTCCACAATATCTGAGAGAGTAAGGGGGAGACATTTATGGCGGGGTGGGAGGTTGAGGCAAATCGCCTGGCCGCTGATTACGCGCAGCCAGACACCAGGGCGGTTAGAAGAGTACAGCAGGGCGCGGTGCGCATCAGAGAAGCTTTGAAAACCAGTTTTGTGACTGGCCAGGCTACGGAGTGAAACTTCTGTTTGTTTCTCCTTGATGAACGCCCCCCGGTTCACTCTACTTCCCTGTAAACTAACCACCCTCCCCTCCCCCCTTCGAGCACCGCTTGCAGAGGCAATAAAGTCATTGTTACTTCACATTCATGCATTCTTTATTAATTCATCACACAACTAGGGGGATAACTGCCAAGGTAGCCCGGGAGGGGTGGGGGAGGAGGGAAGGAAAAGAACACACTGCAGTTTAAAACTTTAACACTTATTGTAGGCCAGCCTTCTGATGCTTGGGCAATCATCTGGGGTGGAGTGGCTGGGTGGCTGAAGGCCCCCCCACCGCGTTCTTGGGCGTCTGTGTGAGGAGGCTATGGAACTTGGGGAGGAGGGCTGTTGGTTGGGGAAGAGGGCTGTTGGTTACACAGGGGCTGTAGCGGCGGTCTCTGCTCGTGCTGCCTGTCCTGCAGCTCAACCATAAGCTGGAGCATATCAGTTTGGGATGATCACTTCACCCCTCCCCCCCATCACGTGGTTAACGGCGGGGAACATTTCAGTTCAGCCGAGCAGGAACGGGCACCTCTGAATGTCCCCTTAATAAAATCACCCATTTCAACCAGGTGACCGTGAATGATATCACTCTCCTGAGGATAACAAAGAGCGATAAGGAATGGATGTTGTCTGCATGCCAGCAAACACCAGGACCATATGCTGCCATGCTTAGTTATGCAATGATTCCAGACTACGTGCTACTGGCCTGGCGTGGTAAAGTGTCCTACCATGGCGGACGGGATAAGGCAGCCCTCCCCAGAAACCTTTTGCAAAGGCTTTCGGAGTACATGAAGGAGAGCTTTCTGGAGATGTCCCTGGAGGATTTCCGCTCCATCCCCATACACGTTAACAGACTTTTCCAGTAGCTGTACTGGCCGCGATTGCCAGGGCAAATTAATCATTAGACACACTTGCTTTTAAACCATGTGTAATATTTACAAAGGTACACTTACAAAGGTACTTCCTTTGTGTGCCCTCAGGGTCTGGGAGCACGCCTTGGGTGAGTTTGGGGGTTATGGGTTCCAGGTCCAGGGTGATAAACATATCCTGGCTGTTGGGGAAACCGGTTTCTCCGCTTCCTTGCTGTGAGCTATGTTCCTCGTACCCCGAACCCGCTTCCCTGTTGCGTGATTCTCCATTGATGGAGTCAAAGCACACAGTTGGGGTAGTGGTGGCTGCACCCCCTAGCATGGCATGCAGCTCTGCGTAGAAACGGCATGTTTGCGGCTCTGCCCCGGACCTTCCGTTTGCCTCTCTGGCTTTGTGGTAGGCTTGCCTTAGCTCCTTAATTTTCACGCGGCACTGCTGTGCGTCCCTGTTATGGCCTCTGTCCTTCATGGCCTTTGAGACTTTTTCTAATATTTTGCCATTTCGTTTACTGCTACGGAGTTCAGCTAGCACTGATTCATCTCCCCATATGGTGAGCAGATCCCGTATCTCCCGTTCGGTCCATGCTGGAGCTCTTTTGCGATCCTGGGACTCCATCATGGTTACCTGTGCTGATGAGCTCTGCGTGGTCACCTGTGCTCTCCACGCTGGGCAAACAGGAAGTGAAATTAAAAAGTTCGCGGGGCTTTTCTTGTCTACCTGGTCAGTGCATCTGAGTTGAGAGTGCTGTCCAGAGCGGTCACAATGAAGCACTGTGGGATAGCTCCCGGAGGCCAATAACGTCGAATTCCATCCACACTACCCCAAATCCGACCCACAAAGGCCGATTTCAGCGCTAATCCCCTCGCCGGAGGTGGAGTAAAGAAACCGGTTTAAAGGGCCCTTTAAGTTGAAAAAAAGGGCTTCGTCGTGTGGACGTGTCCAGGCTTAATTCGATTTAACGCTGCTAAATTCGACCTAAACTCGTAGTGTAGACCAGGCCTAAGACAAGAGTAGCCCACTCAAGCAGCTTGTAAAGAAAGTCTGTTTCTGCAGACCCGGCCTCCATTCATCTGTACTTTGAGGCAGCTGGTGGTATCACTGCTTTATTACAGTAAGGATTATAAATGTTTGAGGTAAACCAAAATTGTAATCTGTGCTCAGTGAGATGACCCTTTTAAAAAAAAAAAAGTTGAAATTGCTCATTAAACGTATCAGAAAGTGTGTGTAATTACTTTTTTGGATACTTAAAGTATCTGTAAGAAATATGACTTTATCTACCATGAGAAAGTTGCACTGATTTATCTTAAATCTGATTTTAAACTGGTTTAGTTAATCTGGTGCAAAGCCCCACGCAATACTCTTATTTCCGTCTGAGTAGTTCATTCTGATTTAACTTAAACATATAGGAAATAAACCTTCGCTAAACTGCAATAAGTGTCCATACGCTGCCTTGGTTTAACTAAATCAGTTTGAAAACACACCTTAAGTTAAATGGATGCAACTCTTGTGTAGAGAAAGCCTAAATAGTCAATCATTGCTTTTCAAATTCTTTATATTTAATTCATGTTCAACACTGGTGAATATCTACATAGTATATATTTCTAGCCACTTAATTCTGCATAAAAAAAATTGCCACACACGATGCATATAAAAACAATCACTGAACTCTAGATTTGAACGTCCTTTTCTTTTTTTTAAATCATACCTACAGGCCCCAGGCTTACATGCACCTTTATGTGCATCTCACACAAACGTAAGAGTGAATATGTACCTTAGCGAGAGGAAGGCAAAGAAGCCCACCTGACTGGGACGCGGGAGGAAACCAATCAGCTCGTGTCACCCCAGTGCTGAGCCGGGACTGATGAGGTACTAGTCTACCCAACTTTTCCACGCGACAGCCTACGAGCTGGAGCTGCTGTTCTCGGCACCTCCCTGCTGCTTGGCTCCATCCACTCAGGGGCTCAGCCTGAATCAGTGCAATGGGCATGGCTGGGATCCAGCAGCGCACCTGAACGATGGGACCTTGAGCCCGGGCGCGCCCTGCCCCAGCCACACGCCTCCGAGGTTTCAGCAGGCGAGAGCCAGAGGCAGCAGCGAGGCGCCCCGCTGCTGAGGGAGGGGACTGGCTGGGCGCGATCTCTTCCTGTTTCGCTGCCTTGGTGCTGAGGAGAGAGGGGCTGGGGCGGCTGCACTTGCCCTGGGTGCTGCTGCGGGCTTGTCCGGCGGCGCGCCTCGCCGCTCTCCAGTGGCTGGTTTTGTTGTCTGCGGCACAGGCACCTTGCACGTACGAGGAAATGAGCGCTAGGCAAGCCGAGGAGGAGCCGGCTGCTGCCGCCCATCCACCCCTGCCCAGGCTGCTTTCCGCCTTCTTCTATGGGACCTGCTCTTTCCTCATCGTCCTGGTGAACAAGACCGTGCTGACCACTTACCGGTGAGACGAGGGGCCAGGGCTCAGTTCCCTCGGTCCGGCTCCTCCCCAGCTTCACTTCCCGAGCTGCCCCCCCCCCCGGAAAACGCCACTCACGCACACGCGCAATTTGCCAGCTGCAAAAGCAATATTTATGCTGGGGCTGCCCTGAATCCTCCAAAGTGGGAGCGGGATCCAACCTCAATCCCAGTTGCTGCCACCCTCCCTTCCGCCCGCCCCCCACCCTCCACCCCAGGGCTTCCTTAGTTCTCCGTCCCGTCTGCAAATCCGTGGGTAGGAATAGCCAGGTTTTGGTGGGGCCGGAGGAGGGATTAAAGGTGTGTGCACCAAAACATATATATATAACGAGAGTTAGAGTTACACTTCCTTAGTTCAGGGTATGCTGGCTCACTGGATAACTTGCTGTGGTGCAGACACCATATACCTGTACTTTACATGTTCACT
Source organism: Terrapene triunguis (assembly GCF_002925995.2). Classification (NCBI taxonomy): domain Eukaryota; kingdom Metazoa; phylum Chordata; order Testudines; family Emydidae; genus Terrapene; species Terrapene triunguis. The sequence goes on along the minus strand of NW_020664464.1, from coordinate 21,225,337 downwards.
TTCATCCTGAAGGATCCCAAAGTGTACATAAGGACCATAAGTGAAATAATGGAGCCGTATCTCCAGTGAAGGACAGAGGCAACCAGCCAGTGAAGTGCACTACTGGGGAGGGGGAAAAACATACTTGTATATAGAGAAATATATTAAGATTTTACTTATATGCCAGACAACTCTACCTGTTTTAATGGGAGACACCAACATCCAGGGTCCCCATAGATTATGTAATCTAGTTGGCCACCTACATCATCTATGTCTAATGCTGGTTCTATACAGAGGATAAATCAGCAGTAAATTACACGTGCTATGTTAAGGAAAGTTTATGTTCTTTGATTTTCACCTGTAAGATAGTGTTGGTCAAGTGATACAATTCAAAGCTTGTCTTATCAAGGAATCTCTAGAGTTGCAAAGGAAACACTTTTTCCATTGCAAAGCAGGTTGGTTTACAATATCCGTACAGTCAAACGATGTTCACAGTAATGTTTTCATCACTGTAAACGATGTCTGTAATTTTGAGTACAATGATGTAGTTGTGATGCTGACCGAGCAGGTGCCAGCTCATGCCCAGGCCTCACTGAACACGTACAAATGCTTAGCTCGAAACCAGTCTTGTTTACCTGTGTGTTAGCATCATCAAAATAGATATTAGATATTAAGTTGATAAGATATTAGATGTTTTGTGTTTATACTTCATAAAATGCTTGTAGGATGCTGCATGTATTGATCTCACTTATAAGCTCTATAGCCCATGGTGTAAAGCTATATTGAGTGCTTGCACTGTAAACCTCTGTAATTGTGTATCTCAACAAACCGGAAAAGAAGCATTGATTAAGGTAAAGTGCTTGCCCTGCATACAAGAATGGTCCATTGAAAGCAATTGAAAGTATTCTGTAGCATCAGAGGGCAGAGACTTTGTTGATTGCATTCCTAACTGCCTCCCAAAAGAAGAGAACATCAGTTTTGGAGAGGAGGGGATAAAAATCCCTGACAAGGAGAATTTGAATCTCTTGTATGCTATCTGGACTCTGAGTGGCAAGGATTCCTAAACATAAGTAGAGCGATCCCCATGCCGCTTGGCATGGGTTAGCCCTGAAAAAAGACATTTTGCACTACCAATCACTCTCAGGCCTGGTTGGCACCAGGGTTGGTCTGCACACAAACTTTCATTGTGGTGTCATTGTACTTAAAGGGGCAATGCACATCTCTCTCTCTCTCCCACACACAGGGTATGTGTCTCTGTCTGTCATGCTGTCTTCCCTCCCTCCATTTGTGCCGCCTTGTAGAGTGTGAGGCTACATTAACAATAATGTGTTAACCCTTGAGGGCTCAGCCGAATGCTAGTTCATCATTTAGTAGTAAGGCATTCCCTGGAAAATATCCCACCCTCTTCCACCCTCTAACTTCATCACCTCAACCAAGCTTCACAATCATCATTGCTGTGTACAGTATTAAATTGTTTAAAACTTATACTGTGTGTGTGTGTGTGTGTGTATATATATATATATTTTTTTTTTTTTCCCCTGTGAAAAAATTTCCCCCCGAACCCCCCCCCCCCCCCCCCGCATTTACATTAATTCTTATGAGGAAATTGGATTCGCTTAACATTGTTTCGCTTAAAGTTGCATTTTTCAGGAACATAACTACGTTAAGTGAGGAGTTACTGTATACAAAGGAAAATAGTTGTAAAACTAAAAATAGACTTCTATTAAATTAATAATAAACAAAAGATATTATATCTTTTGGCTTGAAACAATAATCACATTCAGTCACAGTCCTCTTGGCCAGATGTTACTTCCGGGATTCCTCAGCCTTAGCTAAAGAATATTGCTGTCTTTACAGAGCCCAATCTCTCTCTTTTAACTTATTTATTCCAGTATTTATCAGAAGCTGGGGGAAAAAAGGTATACAATTTCTCCTGCATTTGCTAAAAGTTAGTGCTCTTTGAAACAGACAACTATGGTCTATTATGTGTCTCCCTGATCTTGATATAATACAAGCTTTCATTTGTTGTATAGATGAATACAGACTATGTACTAATATAGTGATGAACAGAATATGTAATACATCTATCAGTAAATATCCTATCTCTTCCATTCTCTATTTCCAGAATCTCATCTCTATTTCCCAGCGGTTTTATCTCTTCCGGACCTTCTTGGTTTATATTATGGTTTCAGTATAGTTATGACATTCTCTCTTTATATTATGGTTTCAGTATAGTTATGACATTCTTCCTGCTCTGTTCAGATTGTTTCTACTGCTAACACCACAGTCCTGGTCTGAGGTCACTCAGCTGAGAAGGGTACTTCCTAGTACTTGCTCAGTGGTGCTGTAACAGTTTTTTACAACCTCTATGATTCATAATCACATTGTCATGGAGTGCTGGACACTGGATGCCTGCAGTTAGAAAGCTTGCCAAGAAATCAGATGCTTGCTTTCTTAAGCTACATGCTGACTTGCACCAAAATAGGGTCTAATACATATGTTCTGCTATTGTGGTGAAAGTTTGTGTGCAGACCAACCCTGGTGCCAACCAGTCCTGAGAGATGCTAAGTGCCTCCTGGGAAGCAGTGACTATTAAATTCATGAAGAGTTGAGGTCACTCAGCACTTAACAAGTTTGCACCCACAGATTCCAGCCTGTGTTTCTATGGGATAAGAAGCATCTGTAGAAACTTGTTGCTAGACCCATCTCCTAACATCAAGATACCCATGGAGAATTAGTGCCTTAAAATTTTTGTTAATTAATTTATTATGGATTAAAAAAAGATCCTTGGGGGCTTTATGATTCTACAAATATCCTACTCAAACTGCATCCCTTCCATTGAAGTATCTTTGCTTTGGGCTGAAGCCAATCCACAGGGTGGAGAAATAGGCTTTTTTTTTTTTTAGCAGCCAATGTATGTTTCTGCAACATTTATACAGCCTGATGTATTGCATTTTGGGGGGTAGGGGGTGGGGGGAGGAAATTGCCTTTGACTAAAATAGTGCAAGATTACCTGGGACTTCAGTGACAGTTGCCGGTTGTTCAGCACTTTTGAAAATTTGGCCAGTCATGTAGGTATCTAACATGGATTTAGACACCCATTTTTGATAAGATTGGCCTAAAGGAATAGGAACCCTATTGCTTCCTCACACTTTTGTTGTTGTGGTATGTGTGTTTATAGTTCTCTTTTCTTTTCAGATTCCCATCTCCAATGGTTCTTGGAATTGGACAGGTATGTTCAACAATAAAACTTAATATACTGTAGTTAAGATTGATAATGAAATTAAGTGCTTTCATCTTACAGTGCAATAATACTGTTATGGAAGAAATCACTCTTCCTCACAGTTTATCTTTTTTTAACAACCTGGAGGAAATTAGGATCCAATTCATCCCTTATGTGGGAAAACCCATGTAGAGGACTGGAAATGCTACAAACTTTCTCTTGCAAAATTCAGTCAACAAGATGCTCAGACCTCAAAATCTGCTAGTTCCCCAGATCCATATGGATCCCAGGGGATCCACTGAAGACCTGGGATTTATGTGTGGTGGCACAGTCTCTGCATTCCCTCATAGTTTTCTCGAATTCCCTTGCAGTTTGCTAATAGGGATCCACATAATATTTGTTCTTTGACTACAGAGGCTAAGGGGACAATAAAGCTGAGCACAATGGTGTAGCAGGAGAAAGGGAGAAATCTTTGTTGAAACTGAAAAAGAGATATCTAAACATTTGTCTACACTGGGAATGAAAAGAGTTGATGACTCAAAGAAGGAATGGGTGGGAAGAATAGAGCCCGAGAGGGAAACAGTTATTTTATATGTAAGTTTAAAATAGCGTTTGGCTCTTACATTGTGTCTTGCTTTTCTTTTCTTTTTTTAGATGGCAACCACCATACTTATTCTGTATGTGTCAAAATTAAATAAGATTATTCACTTCCCTGATTTTGACAAAAGTATCCCTATGAAGGTATGAAAAGTCTGGATTTTGAAACTAAAAGGAAATTGTACCTTTGTCAATAGTCTTCTTACTGTGGTTTTTCAAAAATGTTTTCTTTGGACAGAAGGTACAATGGAAAAATTGCAAACATTCTGATTTTTCCAGATGTTCTACGAAATTTTGATTTTGTATCTTTATTTTATTAATTTGTTGTAAGTAGATAATTTAATTTCACTATAACAATCTTGCATTTTATAGGGACAGAATTAAATTGCAGTTTGATTATATAGTTTGTGTTTAGCATGAGGGAGGATGCATTTGAGACGGTAGTGTCTAACAATAAAATTATCTTCTCAGATCAGCCCCACAGTTTGACTCCAGTATTCTGCAGTGGGAAAACACTATTATTATTTATTATTTATCTGTAAACAGGACCCATTGAACTACCTGCACTACATACACATAGTAAGAGTGCTTATAGTCTGAAAAAACAAGACAAAGGTAGGGTGACCAGATGTTCCAATTTTATAGGGACAGTCCCGATTTTTGGGACTTTTTCTTATATAGGCTCCTATTACCCCCTACCCCAATCCCGATTTTTCACATTTGCTGTCTGGTCACCCTAGACAAGGGATAAGAGAAAGGATCTATTATCTCAGTTTGTCATACTGGGAACGGAGGCACAGAGTGAATAAGGCACTGATCCTGCAGTGAAATGCACATAGGCAGACTGTTGCACCACTGCAGAATGCCATGGAAGTCACTGGGACTTTGGATGGGTGCAGAGGTCTGCCCGTGTGCATCGTTTTGCAGGATCAGGGCCTAAATGCTTTGCCCAAGGTCACACAGGAAGTCTGGGTTCAATTCCCAGCTCTTCCATTGATCTCTTCAGTCCCAGTCTGGTACCTTAATTACAGAACCATCCTTCCTATAGGGCCTAAGAAGTTTTACCATGAACACATCTTACAACTAAAGAGCCTGATCCCATGAGCCTTATTTACGTGGAATTCCCATTGAAATCAATGGGACTTCTGTGTATAGAAGTCTTGCAGGAACAGCTATGACCAGGGGGGACACCTGTCTCAGTGGGTAGGTTGGTACTAAGGGGCAGTAGCGCAAATCTCAGAAATGTATTGGATCCTTGAGACCATCTTGTTCCCAGGGCCGGCTCCAGGCACCAGCCCACCAAGCTGGTGCTTGGGGCGGCACCTGGAGGGGGGCGGCGCGGCGCTCCGGCCCCCGGGGAGAGCGGGGCCACGGCCGGGCTCGCCGTCCTCCCCCCGGGGCTCCGGCTGCCCTCCCCCCCCCCCCCCGGGGGGGGGGGGGGGGGCGCGCGGCCGGAGGCTTTTTTGCCTTGGGCGGCAAAAAAGCCAGAGCCGGCCCTGCTTGTTCCCCATCCATACTGCTCCCCACATACATTCTTTCCATGCTGTACCCTTGGTGCCAGGCATTCCTTTTATATTTTTCAATATTAATGCTTTGGAGGTTTTCTGGGACTATATCTTGAGCAATCGGTGTTGCAACATTTCAGCAGTTATTTACCAGCCGTAATACCGGATTTTCCTAGTCTCAGCACATCAGTTGCATTTATATTTGTTGATTCTTTTACTTTGTAAAGTGTGTTTAGGCTGTAATTAACTGTAGCACAGTTAAACTCCCTTTCACTTTCTCTTATGTCACTGTGGCTTCTCATTCCCAGCATAGAGTATTCCAGCATTGCTCTTATCCATCATGCTGTAGGAGAGCCAGAGGCCAGAAAATGAAACAAAAAGGCCTCCTGCTAGATGCCAAGCACTCTCCGCCCCTCTAGAGTTGAGGGTGCTCAGCAGTTGGAGTGATTGGACCCACATTTGAGATGGAGAATCTTTAAATTGCAGATAAATTTAATCTGAACTTTGAATTTGAGACCTGAGCCTGCAAACTGCTGATTTCAGTGGGAGAAGCTCTCAGTATTTGGCTTTTGTTTGGCTAATTTTTCACTGCCCTCTGGGATTGTGCAAGGTGAGCTGCAGTTGTCTGTGGTTTTTCACCATTACAATAAGTGAAAATATATTCTCTTTTCCATTGCACTAAGTTCCATTTTCACCCCATATCTAAAGTTCTCTTTCTGGATAACATGCTGCAGCAGGGGGTTGTTATTACTAAATGTTTGCAGGGTCATGAGAGATTTATAGGCTATAAATAAACTGTCGCTCTTTTCTGCCTCCGTCTCCTTTGTTCTTCCCTTCCACTTGAGAGCAAATATGGCATAATTTAAAAAATAAATAAAATGTTGATGTCTATATGCTTTTGTCACATAGAGCTTTAAAAGCACAGAATTCAGTGTCTCTTGGGGAACACACACAGCAACATCAGGCATGGTTGAGGCATGTTTTCCCCCCCCCCCCCATGCCGGTCCAGTTCTGCTAGCTCATGCAGAGCCAGGCCAGAGCTATGGCTCCTCTCCATCCCCTCTGGTTACCTCTGTTGGCTTTAGACTCCCATGGTCTTTCTGTGTCAGGGATACATAGCTCCTTGCATGGTCTTTTCGGGCTAGATGCAATCTGTTGTTATTTGTTTGTATTGTGGTAGGGCCCAAAGGCTTCTGTCAGAGTCATAGGGTTGTCAACTTTCTAATCACACAAAACCGAACACTCCTGCCCCGAGGCCCCGCCTGTGCCCCGCCCCTTCTCTAAGGCCCTGCCTCTGCTCACTCCATCCCCCCCCCCTCCATTGCTTGCTCTCCCCCCACACCCGACCCTCACTCACTTTCACCGGGCTGGGGCAGGGGGTTGGGCTGGGGATGGGGTTGGGTTTGAGGACTCTGGCTGGGGGTGTAGGCTCTGGGGGTGGGGCCAGGCATAAGAGTTTTGGGGTGCAGGAGGGGGCTCAGGGCTGGGGCAGGGTGCAGGCTCCAGGAGGAAGTTTGGGTGCGGGAGGGGACTCCGAGCTGGGACGGGGGTTGGGGTGCAGGAGCGATTTGGTGTGCAGAGTCCTGGCAGTGCTTACCGTGGCTCTCAGGAAGCGGCCGCCAGGTCCCTGCCATGCAGCCCCTAGGCACATGAGCGGCCAGGGAGGCTCACGCTCACAGGTGCTGCCCCCGCAGCTCCCATTGGTTGTGGTTCCTGGCCAATGGGCACTGCGGAGCTGACACTAGGGGAGGGGGCAGCGCCCGGAGTCTCCCTGGCTGCCCATACGCTTAGGGTCACAAGGACCTGGCGACCACTTCTGGGAGCCGCGTGGAGCTAGGGCTGAAAACTGGATGCCTGGCAACCCTACAGTGTCAGGACCACATTGTTATAGGTGCTGCCCTAAAGGGCCTACAATCTAACCTAGCCCTAAACATTTAATTTTTCTTTTCAGCAGTGTGTATAGTTTATATTATTGTTCACTAAGACTCCTCAATAGCTGTACTTAAAATAATCTTTTTCTATACATAGTAGTATATGCTCCTCTGTGTACTCTATTGTGTCCTTACAGAAGATCAGTCGTGCTTTCATTCCACCTGCTCAATTGCTTTCTGTTTTAAATCTAAATAAAACCAGTAGGTCTAGGCTAATAATCAAGTATTAATTTTGCATTAGTGAAACCAGTCAAGTGCTGAGTATTTCTTTTTTAACATATATTGGGCCATATCCTCAGCTAATGTAATTCAGTGTTGCTCTATTGGAGTCAATGGAGCTATGCCAATGAACACCAGTCAAGGATCTGGGTTTGATAAAGTCAATGGATGTGAGGTTCTTTTTCCCCCCCTAAGAAAAAGAATCTCTTTTAGGAATGAAGGAATTTTACACTATTAAAATAACTCAAAGTTCCTCAATAGTAAAGCATAGGTCTAATCTGAATTGTGCTCTGACTTTATTGCAGCTGTTTCCTCTGCCTCTGCTTTATGTTGGAAATCACATAAGTGGATTAACAAGCACCAGCAAACTAAGGTACAGTAAGCACAGGTCGTAGCTACACCATTTGGTTTTTATAATTTTATTCTTGTAGGTACAAAGTATAAGGTTAAAGGTTAAGATTTTCAAAGTAGTGCCGGGGACTTAGCTGCACATTAATTTTAATGGATGATGTATGACTAAATCCCCTGCACTGCTTTTCAAATCTCAACCAAAGCAGCTGATCAGTTTACAATCTCTGTGCTGCCTTTAGGAGAGATTAGCATGGTCTGTACCAACAGAGAGTGTGAACGCAGTTTCACTGCATAGATGAATGTGTTTGTTAAACGTTTCCCTCTCTTCATGTGAATGGCCAGCATTCCATGGGTAGCCCAACAAGTGGGGTGAAACCTGTAAGAAAAATGCCTTTACGTGCATATGAATAGTTTTGAGATCTATGGTGAAAAGCCCTATATAAGAGCTAGGTATTTATTTATTTATTATTTTCCTTTGTATACAAAAGTCTTGCGTGAGTTACGTAGAATGGTACAGGGGAGGGATGGAATTCACAGGTAGTAGGAAGGGCAGGCTGTGGACAGGACATACAGAAGGCATACATACTTACATTTTCTACTCCATGGTGGTTGCCTTCACACCAGGGGTGCAGGTATAAGGATTATTGGCAGGACTGAGATGACCTAGGATCTGCTATATGAATTGAGTGACCGAGCTCCCTGTGGAAGGGGATCATAGGCAGCGTGGTTGTAGTAGCACCTGAGGCTGTAGTAGTGCCCAGGGAACAATTTCCAATAATATTATACAGTCCCAAACTGTAGTCTATGGAGCTGGGGCTGATGGTCCTTGTTTCCAGCTGAGAGAAACAGAGTACACGTGAGAGGGAGATGAAATGAAGAACAAAAGCAGGGGTTAAATTTTCTCCAATAGAACTAACCGCTTAATGCATAGAAGACCACTAAAAACCACAAATACTTTCCTTAATTAACTTTTCCTTGTGTAAGCAGTAGGTTTGTTTACCCCTTGAATAGTATTCAGTTGTCACTGGGAGGGGAAGTGGTCTGTGTGACCATAAATGGGCAGGGCAAGTGTTCTGTGAGAGAACCTCTGGTAAAATGTGGACTACACTTTGAAAAAAACATGAAAACCCCCATCATAAACCTTTCTGTGTTTTACAGTGTTTTAATTGTAAATTAAATTAGATTAAAATTAGGAATTAAAAAGAGTTTGGATGTGTGTTTCATACATTTGAGAGGCTTTGGTGGTGTGTATATATATTGCTTTTTTCTTTTTAAGATAACAAATTAATTTTCTATAATTTAAAGAGACTGAGGACCTGATTCTGAAACCCTTTATCCATGGTGTGTAGCATGTAATCACCAATAGTCCAATTAAAGTGACATGGCAATTTTCCAATGTGACTGATCCTTTTATAACTGTTGTATGGCCTGCAACAATATGGTATTTAATAATTAATTTGCTCATGTGAATTTGGAATTGCTTTCAGCTCAACAAAATCTAACAGTGAGTATTGTAGTTTGGTTCACAAATTATTTTGAAATACAAAGGTATTGGTCTATTATAATTTCAAATGCAAGACACCCATCTCCCACTGCAAAAATATACTTTTAGATTTATTCATCACAATTTTGCGCCATGATTTCATATAATAACATAAGGAATACTGCAGTGTTTTAATAGTTAATATGTAATTCACCATATGGAATTTTCCACATCTAGTTTTTGAAAGAATATGTCCTGAAGACAAGATATAGATGTATAAATCCAAGATTTCAGTGAGTTGTAAGCCTGAAACTAGGATTTGTATAATTTTTTAACATGATCACTAGTCATTACCTTGTAAAAGGGATTAATTGGTCCAGATGGCCGAGGTATCTAATTTCCAAAACATCAGCTGCAAAGGCATTATCAATAAACACACAAGACCCTATAATGCATCGTTCTGTGTATCCTAACAATCTGTTATTCAAATGCAACAATTTTTTTTAATAGACAGGGTTACTACCGACTTACATGATTCTAGTATGTTCCATCTTTTTGGTTTTGTTTCATTTTTTAAACACAAAACCTGTTTGATGTTAAGCACAATCCCTTGAATTATATTTCTTTTATTCATTTATAGAGCCACATTCACTGGTCATATTTAAACTTTATAATAAAGGCCCTCATTATTTATTATAACCAAGATTTCTACAGAAAACATCAATTCAGAGGGGCTGCATTAGGTAGAATTTGAAAATAATGATTTCTATTCCTTTTCCTCTTTTCGAGCTCTGAGGAGCTTTGTAACAGGTAGCCGAGTTTTGTTTGTTTTGAAAAATTGGCAGGACTCTTTATTTGCAGTGATTATGTTATCTAATCTGACTCTGGTGTCAGACTGACATTTTTATGTGTGGTAACAGGCTGAGAATTCGTTTTGCTAACTTCTTAAGGCTAGTCTATTTAGTTCATCTTCTGCTTAGTGAATTTAGGTAAGAATTAAGCGAATAAAAATGCTTTGCATTTGACACAGTGCTTGGATCATTTTTTTTTTTCTTTTTTCCTTTTTTTGGACAGTTTGCCGATGTTTACAGTGCTCAGGAAGTTTACCATTCCACTTACATTACTGCTGGAAATCATCATACTTGGGTGATTTTTGTTTGTTTGTTTGTTTCATTTGCAAAATACCTTTTATTTTATGTCATTACCAAGTGGAGGATTTGTGGTATTCAGTCAGGATGTTGCATGGCTGATTTTCACTGATTAGAGAAACTCAGAGAAAAGTATAGAAACTAGTTAGAATTTATTTGTGAAAATAAAAAAAATATACATTTTTGTGGATCTAGGACAAAATCCGCTCACCTTAATTCATATGAGTGAGTCCAGTGACTTCACTTCGCCTGAGTAACATAAGCAGGGTTTGGTCCAAATTGTTGTTTGTTAGGCTAAGGTCTGCTCTTTTTAGACACGAATCCTGCAGACTGCTTCAAACAGGCAGAGCCTTGTGCCCACATGGAGCCCTGTGGAAGTCAGTGGAGCTATGCAGGAGGCTGCTCATGCAGAACAGCTTGGTGGGTTGGGCCTTAAAATGTACTTGCTCAATAAGGCAAAGTGGGCATCTACCAATCTGTGTAAACAGCATTCTTTGGCCAAATTAATTAAAAATAAATCAGTTGTTTGGTATAAAAGAAATTAGAGTTGTAATAACCAGCCCCAGAATCAATAAACCAAATCATACTGTCAGTTACACAAATGCCACCCCATTGAAGACTGCGGTTGCATTAGTGTACCTGAGGCAGACTTTGTCCCACTGTCACCAGCATTGAAACATATTTTTCTTGGCTTTACTTTGGAAATTATCTAGCAGCAGAGGACCTTTGACAATTTGTGACCCTGTTTATCGAGCTATGTTTACAGAACCCAAAGTATTAGAGCATTAGCATTTTGTTACAATAACAATATCTCAAAAAAGACTATATTTAAATTATGACAAGATTAGCAGAGTAAAACATTAATAAGAATCTTGTCAAACTGCAGATTTTATTACTTACTGGTTTTATATTTTCACAGGGTCAAATCCTGAAGGCCTTACAGGCAGAACTCTCCTTGATGTCAGAAAGAACTTTGCCTGCTTAGGGCTACCAAGATTTGTCCTTCTGTTAGTTATTTTCCAAATACTAATTGTTTTTGAAGCCTTTTAAATGGACTGGAAGCCAGTTAGTTTCTCTTCTAATATTCTAAATATGAACTTGTCTAATTTTTGTTACAGGAAACGATATTCACTGGGTATTATAGTCAGCGTATTTACCATCATTCTTGGGGCTTTCATAGCCGCTGGGTAAGGCTTTCATTTTTTCTCATTAAGTAATGTTTGAAGTTTATTTTTTTCTTTGTTATTAAGGGGCAAATCTGCCCCTAGATGAGTGCAAATCCTATTAAAGAAATAAATTAGAGAAGAGATCTACTAAAGTGGGGGGGGGGCGGATCACAATCATATAAGGGCAAAATCTAGTTCTTACTGAACAATGTTTCTGTTATCTAAATTTTTACTAGGTTTTGCATATACATGCTAATTTAAATAACACAACAAGCCAAGAATACACAAGAGCAACTGTTTTTCCTTGATAAAATTCTAAATATATCATAATCAAACATAAGAACTCCCCCTCCCCCCACCAATGCTTGAGAGAAGGTGGGTGGTCTGTTGGTTGTCATGTAATTAGAGTAGGCAGTGTTCATAGTTCATATAATTTTGGAGAAGTTTAAATTTGAGATGGATCACTGTGGGAGGGGCACGGGCGGCGGGGGCTGTATTCTACTGTCTCCTCTGCCTTTCCTGTTAGAAAATTATTTTATTCGGATGGAATTCCATAAGAAATGTAGCATATTTTGGTTAGCTACATACAAAGTATAAAGCAGTTAGGTATAGTTCAGTGAATAATTTCCATCTGGCATGAATTTAATGTCTCCACCATCATTTAAACAAATTGCCCTATTTGAGAATAGTAACCAAACAAAACTGAAGAGACACTTATTTTCCATCGGATTCTACTTATAAAAATTGGTTAGATTCTAAATCGTAGTTACTGCTTGTGTGAAAAAGTTCAGTAAGTATTGGACAAGTTGTCAGGACTGAGCTAGATGGAAAAACAGGGCAAAAGTAGAATGGAACAGTACTGACAGTCCTTTATTGCATGAATTTCTGTGAAGAGCTGACTTGTTTGTAATATTGATGTTTGTGGAAATGTAAAATAGTTCAGCGTACAAAAAAGACTTAAGGCAAAACCCTGAATTTGCTGGGGTTTTCAAGGTTTATATTCTTGTGTGTGTGTGTGTGTGTGTGTGTGTGTGTGTGTGTATATATATATATATATATATAGTAACTCTTCACTTAAAGTCATCCAGGTTAAGTTGTTTCGTTGTTTCGTTGCTGATCAATTAGGGAACATGTTCGTTTAAAGTTGTGCAATGCTTCCTTCTAACGTCATTGGCAGCGGGGAGCCCCGGGCCCTTTAAATCCCCGCCGGAGTTCCGGCAGCTTAACGTCGTTTCACTTAAAGTCGCATTTTTTCAAGAACATAACTACAGCGTTAAGCAAGGAGTTACTATATATATATATATATATAATTTTTTTTTTTTCCAGATCAGATCTCTCTTTTAATTTGGAAGGCTACACCTTTGTGTTACTAAATGATATCTTCACAGCAGCAAATGGAGTATACACTAAACAGAAAATGGATCCAAAGGTAATTTTGTGGTGATCAGGTTGCACTTAGTCATTTTGTGCATGTGATAAAGGAAAGTCATCTACTGTTATGTGACTTCTTGCGTACGAGTGGGGTAACACCAAATTTAACAAAGAGCGTCAATTTCATTTGCCTTCATGTTCCAGTTAATATACATACTCTAATATCGATTGGCTTAGGGAGAAGCTGTTAGGAATTTCTCAGCCCACGCATGGGTGAGTAACGTGTTTGATTTTCACCCAGTTTAGTCTTTGAGGCAGAGTGTAACATAATCTTGTTTTACTAAAGAAGGAAAAAATAAATTTCACTTTCCCAAAAAGTAATTCTATCCAGAAACTAGAGTAAAAGCAAAATGTGTTTACGATATCATGCATATCTGGAGGAGAACAACTTTTTGGCCACAAATGATCTTTATCAAAGCAAAAGATTATATAAAATGAGCTGGGAGTGATGTTAATCTCAATCCAATTCTTAGTAGCCAAGTGTTTTATATCACTAAATGTGCCAACTGTTGTGGTGATGCTGGTATAACAGGTGGCTTTGGAGAGCCCCGGAACTGAACGTGCATGGAAAATGAACCATCTTGCCCCAGTGGGTGGTTCCACAAGAACATAGCATGTAAGTAAGGACTTTGTGGAAGGTTGCCTCTTTCCATGCTGTATCCACCTGGGTGGTATTGTGATCCCATTAAGCATTTAATATCAATCATTTTACACTTTTTTTTCCAAACTAACAAAATCTTTGAATTTTACCATTGACTTCACTGGGGCCAGGATTTCATCCCTACAATGGGTATATGTCCTTTAGTAATCAAAGAGGTCAAACTGAACCTATTCTGTACATTGTACTCCATCTATTTCTGCAGAATTTAAGCTTTCATTTTAAAGCAAAAATTAAAACCCAGATATTTGGCTACAGTCAGGGACCACACAGTGTAGCTAAAAGGTGACCTTTGCACTCCCCTGATTCTTGGCTTCCCCTGTACCAGGCAAATCCCCCAACAAAATATTCAGCGGCCTCAGGATTGCTCTAGGTTACATCAGTTGCCAGTGACTCAAAGCGCTCCATATTACCACCCTGGGATCATCCCTTTTCTCCTAGTCACACCCACTACACCGGGGCTGGGGAGGTGATGTAGGAGCCACTGTGTCAGCCCTACACTACTGAAGATTTACCCTATGCTAGATGTGGTGAGTTCTCTCATGGACAGCTATGTCAGGCTAAATCCTTCAGCTGTGTGACACAAAGCAGTTAAAGATTTAGACCTAACTGAGTTTCTAACTGTATGGTTATGGATATATATGTTTGAATGTGAACCAGTGCAGTGTTGCTTTACTGAGTCTGCAGACAGGCTAACTGAAATGGTAGTTCAGCTCAGTGTTTAGTTTTGAAACCCAATGGTAACAAATTTGTCATTTAAATTGTACTGCATGAAGTTTTTCACATTCATAAATAAATTGCCTGAAGGGATGTTGGTTGTTACAGGGATGTTGGTTGTTATCAAATGGTCCAGGTTTACAAAAGGTGTGTTTCATTTTTCACAGGAGCTGGGAAAATATGGAGTCCTTTTCTATAATGCTTATTTTATGGTGATACCCACAATGATTATTAGCTTCATCACTGGAGACATTCAGCAGGTGAGCAGCACCATTAGACATCTCACACTGGTACACTTCCCTAATTATTTTAGTTATTTTGCAGTATCTAGAGTTCCTTGGAACAAAATGCTCTAGCGCCATTCTCCAAACTTAGGGCCACATTCTGCCCTGAACTACATCCCCGTGCGATCCTGTTAATTTCATTCGGATTGTACATGGTGTTAGTCCAGCTATGTTCTGGCCATGAATTTTTTAGCCAGCTAGGAAGATTTTTTTTTTTCAATGTAGTGAAGTTCAATGACACAAAATGATGAGTAATCACATTGTAAATTCACTTTCCCACTTTTTCTCCATGATAAAGAACAAATAAAGCTACACTAATTAGCACAATAGTCTTTCCTTTTGACCTTTTCCCATTACAGTTAGAACTTTGAGGTTACTGCTCTCAGTATCTCTCATTTTGACTCTCTACTTCATGGGTTTTTACAAGGCACCTTTCCCTCTGTATTTGGAGGCCAACATTTGGATTCCATATAGCGTGGGCTTTTTCTTCACCAGAAAGATCCTGCAAACCCTTACTATAATTAGTGGTCCTTAGCCATAATACTAGTCCTCTGTCAGTCAGTGTGCAAAACTTACTAATGACTAATGAATAGCAGCTGGAATTACTTACAAAATAAGGCCCAAGCTGTGTCATGTGATTTATGAGCTTTCAGTTTTGCCAAATGCTCTAAAATGAGGTTGAGAGTAGCCAAAGCAAGCAACTTCCATGCCATCTATTCTTCTATCAAAGAGAGAACATTCAGAATTAGCTAGACCCAATCCCCACTTGCGACCTACATATCACTTAGTTATAAGCTCATGATAGCTCAGTGGCCCTTCATAGATAATTATAGCACATCAGTGGAGGCAGTGTTGCACAGTGGATAGAGCACTGGAGACCCACTTTCTATTCCTGGCTCTGCCACTGGCCTGCTGGATGACCTGGGGTAAGTCACATTGTCACTGCTCTGTGCCTCAGTTTCCCCATCTGTAAAATGGGGTTAATGATACTGACCTCCTTTGTAAAGTGCTTTGCGATCTACTGCTGGAAAGTGCCATATAAGAGTTTATGTATTATTATTATTTATTTATTATTATTCATTATATTGTTCTTTGCTGCATGTTATTGGGCACCTCGTTCTTTGTGACATTCATATTGGTGTGTTCTTAAAATTCTGCAGTTACCTGGAACATTGTCACCCACTACAAATATATTATGGCTTAGTTCAGTCCTTTGTGCAAAACATCATCTTGTGGCTTCAGTCCAGTGAACCCGTGTCCCCATCACAAAAAACACAGCTGCCCCCCTAGTTGGCAGTCTCAGTGGAGGCTAAGCTTATGTGGTTATTGGGATTGAACTGCTCTCTCACACTTAGATGTGATCCCTGTAAGGCAGGGTTGAGGCATTTTGATGGGAATGCATGAGGAAGTCTGCTCTGCTGCAGTCTGCGCTATGCTTGTTCTGCGAATAAATCAAGGATTTCATTGTGCTGGGCTGTTGCTCTGGCACCTTTCACAAGCAATTTCATGCACAGTTTATTTTTAAAAAGACCCCGTCCCACAAATGTATCATGGCTATTGACAACACATATTTGTACCTATTAGAATTAAGTTCCATTACTATGAATAGGAGACACCTGTATAGCTGACCCAGCATGATGAATATTTACTTCAAATAATGGAAAATGCCATGGTAATGTAGAAACATTGATGAATAATCTGTAGATTACGGGAGATACCTGTTTTTACCTGGTTGTCATGTAACAGAAATTTTTGTTGCTTTGGTGCTACATTACAAGGTTTTCTGCTGTAATTCAGCATGGGCACTGTGCAGTCTGTGCCCTGTAATGAGAAGAGACAACCACATGCCAACCAAAATATTTGTGTTCAATCTGTGTGGAATGGAAACTGTTCCCACTCCTGCTGATTCATACAGATCTGGTAGAGTAAAGCATCCCATAGGCTGACTGTGAGGAATGGGTAATCTAGGAGTGTCTTGTTATTAATTTGTCCTTAACACAGCTGGCTGATTGATTGTTAGTGGAGTATGAACTAACAAAACAGAAATGAAGTGTCTTCAGTAACTGTAACAATCATGATTCCAGTTTATCATCAAAGTTAATGCAAATGAATCTTATTGACACATTTAGTAGTGACTGATATGTGAATTTTTTGTTTAGTTGTGTTTCTTCCCAAGGAACAACCTTCAGAGTGATATATGAGCCTTTTGTTTGACTAGATACATGAAATTTTTCAGATACGGAGTAGTCCTGCCCTTGCACACTGGGAACAAATCTTGTTAACATAAGCGAGTGTTTTGATCTCCCCCATACACAATTGCATATTTTTAGGGAGCAGAGTAAGGGCTTCTTTTCACCTCAAAGGCAAAAACATGTGCACTTCCAAGAAAATATTGCCCAACACACATATGTGAAAGTGGTAGAAAAATGAGTGTTCAGTATTGCTAGCCCTCCCTTTCATACGGCTATGCATAATGGGTGTTGATAGGACAGAAGATCAAACAAACTATTGTTAATCCCCAAAGCAGCTACAGCTAAGAATCCAAACAAGTCACTTGGGGGGTCTGATTTTCAAAAATGTAGAGAGGTCAAATTGCAGTCCTTCTTTGCGTGCACATTTACCATCTGTGCCCAGTAACTGGAGAACTGCATGTAAACAAGGCTAGCAGGTGCCTGCCTGCTTGTATGTGCGTAAATTCCTGCTTTCCATGCAACTTGCAGTAAGTGTGCTTGTAAAAGAAGATGTGGATCTTAACTCCACTTATGAAAACCAAGCCCTGGTTTACATCTATAAAAGATAGCATAAAAGAGGGTGGGTTATTTTAATAGTTGAGGACGTTTCCAAAGGTAAAGGTTTTTCCCTCTCTAAATTATACCTTACTGTTTGATACTGTTGCCGACCCCCAACAAGACAATCTGCATGCTGAATACTGCAAACACTTTCTCATATGAGTGGTCCCATTGAATTGTCAGTAGTCCTTACCTGGGTTGAATAGAATGGGTCTAATTAAGTGAATAAGGATGATTTGCACGATTGGGGCTATAGTCCCTTCTATCCAAGGATCTCCTAGTGCTTTACAAATTTTAGTCACAAAACTCCCCTGTAAGATTAAGAATTATCATCTCCAGCTGTACAGGCAGAAATTGAGGTCCAGGCAGGTTAAGTGACTTGCCCTGGGTCACATCAGAAGCCTGTGGCAGAGAGGGGACTAGATCCCAGAGCTGCTTATATCTAATCTCATGCTTGAAAACCTTCTAAAAGACACATTCATTTGTAAAATCTCACTGAAAAGAAGGATTAGGGTCTGATCCTGTATCCAGTAATATCTGTAGCAATGCTCCCTTTGCTTTCAGTAGGTGCAGAATTAGGCCCTAAAAGCTGTGAATATGCAATACATTGATATAGAATAGGTGTCTTTTCTGGAGAAGGTTTAATTCTTTATCCTTTAACTAGTTTTAGTGTAAATTCTAGTTTGCTGCATATTAATGATATGCACTATTAGGCAACAGCATCAACAAATGAGAGTTCAAACCAAGATTCTGTATAAAGAATTATTCATTTGTTGCATGGTGTTTGCAACATGCAGTCTAATGTGACTGCTCTGTAAAGATTGCTATACCAGACAAAATTAAAGAATATGTTACAAATCAATTGTACTGTTAGCCTGCTAAATGTATAAATCTGTCTCCCAGGTGAACATAAACCTTCCATAATTCTAGCATGAATTGTAATCAGTTGTTTTTCTTATTTTGGATATTTTCATTTTAACAATGTTTCCATGAATGTATATACTGTATTTAATTATACAGTATTTAATTGCATATTTCTTTCTTTTTAATAGGTCACAGATTTCAAGCACTGGACAAATTTTTTATTTCTCTTTCAGTTTCTTCTCTCCTGCTTCTTGGGGTAAGAAGGCAGTGATATATGAAGAGGTTTTGGCAGCAATTTTATTTCATCTCTCAGAAATGTAGTTAGGTAGAAAACAGTAAATACTCAAGATAGTTCTCTGGGAATTTCTAGGAGAATGTATTTCATTGAAATGTAAGATGGTAAAGCTCAGGAGATTTCTAAGAACGTGGACTATGATCAGAACACTTGCTGGCACTTTTTTTTTTAACTGTGGTGGTCAGAAACATGACTCTAAAATGTCATCTCCAAATTATATGAGCTTATTGCACTGAGTTTAATAGATTGCATATTATTTAGGGTAGGGACCATGTTTATTTATTCTTTAAAGCACCTAGCACAATTCAAGTGCTATACAAATGATGAATATGAATAAAACATGAGCCTTTGCTACAGTTAGCAGAGCAAATAAAAATATAGGAAAGTGAGCTGGATTCTATTCTGTCTCACTGCATCTCCAAGCAGTGTCAAGTAAGTACACATAACGAAATTGGTACTACTGGTGGTGATTTAAGAGGCAGAGAAGATGCAGCCTGATGTGCATCTCGGGTGGGGCTTGCACAGCTGACATTTATAAAAATCATTTTTAGACTTGTAATCTGAACAAATTTGGTATGGGAGTCATTAAAAGAAACTAAACCCTAATCCTACCTAAGACCTACTTCTGTTAGTCTTAAAGGTGCCACAGGACCCTCTGTTGCTTTTTACAGATTCAGACTAACACGGCTACCCCTCTGATACTAATCCTACCATGTCTTTTTTAGAGCTGTTTTTTCAGAATGCTCAATGTACTTTAAAGGAACCGATAAGTTTGAGGACTTCAGTCGGGCTTTGATCATGAAAGGTCCTGAGCACTTCAAAGTGCTACTGAGCATCCTTGACTCCCATTGATGTTAATAAGAGCTAAGGATGCTTAGCACCTCTGAGAAACTGTCCGTGCCTTGAAGGATCAGGACCTAGGTCAGTTTAGGGGTAGTCCAAAACCTATGGACAGAGATAGAAACACAATCTCTATAAAAGAAGCTATAGCACAATTTAACACTAGAAGTGCTAATGTAAATCTTACTATCCTGGGTCACCCTGAAGTGGGGCCATTCAGTATTGTACTTAATGTAACCCAGTGTCAGTCATATGTTTTTTACTTTAAAAGTCATAAACCTTTTACTTTTGATTTAACTGGAATACCATTGTATAATGTTGAATTGTTTAATTGTGGAATGAATTTACTAAGATTTGTTTCTTCACCTTAGGTTTCTCTTAATGTATTCTACAGTCTTGTGCAGCCATTACAATTCTGCACTTACGACATCAGTGGTTGGTGCAATCAAGGTAAGTGGTAGCAGGAAAAAAGAGTGAGAACACTGAAATAGTGAAGAATATTCAGAACACGGTGAAGAGTATTCAGTCACCAAGTGTCTTGCTGATGTTGTGAGTGTATGTATGAGCTGGAAACACAACAAATGGCTAATCCATGTCTTGGAGGCAGTGCTACATTTGCCAGTACAGGAGATCCACATTAGGAGAATGAGTATAATTTCTCCCAGGACTAAGTGAAGCTCAGATGTATGGTAGAAATGAACATGACTCAGGCCTTCCCTGCTTGATAAAGCTGCACCGGTGTAATTAAAGGTGTGATTTTAAACTGATTTAATTAATCTGATGCAAGCTCCTGTGTGAACACATTTATTTCAGTTTGAGTGACTTATTTTGGTTTATCTTAAACCGATTCGTAATTGACTTAAGATAATACAAACAAAGCATGGTTTAACTAAACCAATTAAATAAATTAAATTAAATAACAAAAGTGCAACTCCCTCATGTAGATAAGGCCTGAGTGTCCATGTGAGAAGGTCACTGACTGCACAATTGACTCCTCTTGCCAGCCAATTCATGGAGGAGAACACAAGAGTTGTCAAATGAAAGAAGAGTACTGATTTAAAAAAAAAAAAAAAAAAGCCTGGTAAAATGGTTCTCAGTCTGAACGAAGGAGAGAAGATCCTAAGCATCTCCTCTAGAATTGCCTTGGTCGGACTGGATGCAAAAGCTTAGAGAAGCCCCGATTGGATGGCTCCAACATGTTTAAATTTGTCAAAGGAGCATTGAAGTCGCTGTCTTCTGAATGTTTTCTTTTCTAATTCCTGCAAGCATTAAAGTGGAAACCTTATCTCTCAGATCTGATCCATGCATTGTTGTTTTAAATTTTGTACATTTGCCCTGAGACATCTGGATAGGGCACATTACAAATCGAAAAATAACTAAAGAAATGCGGATCATTACAGGCACAATAAAATCAATGCCACAGACATTGCTTTCTATACTGGTTCACATATACCCACCCCAAATTTGAAGTGACATAAGAATCCTTTAGGCGTTTCATCATAAACAAGGGAACAAAGGTCTTCCAATACATGAAGACCCAAATAACATACCAAAATTTGGTCAGTATAATAATGCCTGCATCTGTAATTTTCACTCCATGCATCTGAAGAAGTGGGTTTTTTACCCACGAAAGCTTATGCCCAAATAAATCTAAATAAATCTTTAAGGTGCCACCAGACTCCTTGTTGTTTTTGTGAATACAGACTAACATGGCTACCTCCTGATATCGAAATTCTGATTCAAATCTACTAAATCTTTTTGGCTTGCACTGCAAGAGCACCGAAGACTTGGATTTTCCCTGGAAAATCACTGGTGAGCAAGGCGGAAGGATGCCAAAGTCCTGAACAAACACTTAATCAAGGACCCAGTGGCTTTTCACTCCCCTAGGAAATATGGTCCACTTTGAATCGCATCCACACATCACAAGACAGATGCTCCTACCTTCCCCATAAATGGGGACTGAATTACAATCCTGTTTGTGACTGTAGGGAACACATAATTAATGTCCCAAATGATCTGATCCTGGTGATATCTCTGCCATCCATTCTACGTCACGTGAAGCAATTAATTGGATTGCCAGTTGAGACTTGGACAGCTAACATTTCTGTTGTTAAGCCACACGAAAGAAGACAACGACTAAATAAAAATAGCATAACTAATTTCTGAAAGGTTTTTTGAATGTTGAAAGGCACTTTGTGACTCTACTCCCGATAGAAATGAGGTCATTGACCGAACTAGATGCCAAAACTTGTGAAACAAAAGTGTTGGCAAACTGAGCACAGTACATAATACCTTTCCAGGAAAAAAATCATTTTTTGAAACTTAATTTTTTTTTTATTAAAAGATGTGTCCATATTGACCTACAGCCAAATGGTCTGACTGCCTTTTAATGCTGCAGAGCAAAACACTGAACCTTGTAGAAGAACAATACATCATTTTTTAATTTTTTTTTTATTATTTTCCAACACTTCCCCCCACCCCCTTTTTGGAGGACATGAGACCTATTTTCAGGAAATTGGAAGTGAAATGAATCTTAGACTATGTCTTCACTGTGAGAAAGAATGTGTTCTTAACTTAGGCTAGCTAATCCATGTTAGCTAACTCAACCCTAAAATGGCAGTGAAAACACGGCAATTTAACTTTTAACTCAGGTTAGCAGTGCGAGTTAGAGCCTAAAGGGGAGGCTGGCATTGAACTTGAGCTTCTAGCCCAAATTAAAGGCTGAGTTGCTGCTGCATCTTCACTGCTATTTTAACCTGAGTTAAGAATACACCCTTTTGCAGTGAAGAGGAACCCTCCTTACATCGCAAAAAGTAGCATCCATTTTTTTGGGGTGGGGAGGGCCCAATTTGTGCCAACAGTTGAATAGCCAGTGCAAATCTGAATGCCAGCACTTCTACACAATTGCAGATGTAAATCAAGACACAATAGACACAGATGCTGAGATTTTCACCTGAAAAAGAGAGGTTGGGCTCAGCTGAAAATGTACCCTGCAAAAAAGATACACAGAAAAGTATTAAAGAAATAGTCCTTGGAATTTCTGGTCCTTCAAAAACATTCTACCTGAATCAGCTTGTAGTGAATTGTTCATATTTGGGAAAATTGATGAATGTTTATTATATATTGCTTTTACATTAGCGGTAAACTTGCCACACTGTGAAACTGATTTTAGTAATAGTTTTTGAAAGTACAACAGCTAAAAATGTTCAAAAGCAAATTAACTTGATGACATTTAAGTTTTCAGAGGCTAAAATTGTTTAGTAAATGCATGGCTTTTGATTTCTTTTCAGAATATATCCATTGCTTATATTGGAATGTTGGTTGGTGGAGACTACATATTCTCTATATTAAACTTTATAGGGCTAAATATTTGGTAAGTGGAATCTGAATGGTCTTCATTTGGTAAAACTGAGAAACTATTCCTTAATAAGCACTAGTTTGTTTTTGTTTCAGTTGGCCAATTTGGCTGAGGTAATTTTGAAACCTGTGGCTGGGCAAGTGCTATATGTTGCCTCAAGATGTAAAATGAATTAGGATCAGTTCTAATTTTTATGTCTATTTATGTTTGTTTCTGTATATTTATTTTGTCATATTAAGATTGTAATTATGTAGATATACCTGCAGTTTTACTACTAGGAGCTGTAGCTCATTAGTTTTTATGAGCAGAGCTGGGTCTTGTCAGTTTGGGGATGAGACATCTAAGGAAACTCCAAGTATTGCAGGAAACGGGAATGTTGATTCAATGAGATGTGCTCATCCCTGTGACTTGTTACTGAATCTGTGTGCCAGGATGGTGTACTTTCAGTAGGTGTAATCATTTTTCATTTCCAGTTCATAAAATCTGTTGTGTTACCTGCATCCCACCCCATATGGGTGCTATAGAGTGGTTATTTATTGATTCCCCCTTCCCCCGTGTATTCAGGGCCAGATTCTCTGCTCATGTAAATCAGTGTAGCTCTAAGCTATATAAATTTACACCAGCTGAGAATCTGGCTCTCTGTCTGTAAAGCACTTTGAAATCTTTTGGAAGGAAAGTTGTTATATACATATATGATTTTTGTCAGCAAGTATTCTGACCCTGTGTCTGCTCTCTCTTCTTTAGCATGGCAGGAGGACTGAGATATTCATTTTTAACATTAAGATACCACAACAAGCCTAAGCAGCCTACAGATGTAGAAAACACGTCTTGATTCAAAGAGCTAGCAAAAATGAATAACGTGAAAGGCAGAGAAGATGCAAGCTCACTAAACAGCACTGCCATGAAGTTAATCAAGCACACGCAGCAGGAATGTATCTGAAATGAGAAAACTACCTCAGTTACCATTGCGCGCACACATCGAATAGGCTCAGAAGTGTTCTTACACACAGTGTTGCCACTTATTTTTGTTTTATTCTTTTACACCAAGACTGACTTATAATATGGGAACATCTATCCAAAGTAATTAGCTAGTTGTGACTGTCTTTATTCTTCTTGCCATTGACAATATTTGTACTCAGCCAAATCTTAAATTTCTTACTCAGTTTTCATCAATCCTTGTGAGGCAAAACTCCCACTAAGGACAATGGGGGTTTGATTCATTTCTGTCCTGTACCTTGCAGACTTTTTTACACCTACAAAGAGGGTGTACAATGCTACCAAATCAAAATGGTTTTACACCCACTTTGCACTAGTGTAAATGATTGCACAACTGGATCCTGGCTCACTACAAAAGCAGTTTTCCCTCTTTTGGTATTGACACCTCCTCATCAATTATTGGGAGTGGACCACATCCAATCTGACTGAATTGGCCTTGTCAACACTGGTTCTCCACTTATAAGGCAACTCCCTTCTCTTCATGTGCCAATATATTTATGCCTGTATCTGTAATTTTCACTCTATGCATCTGAAGAAGTGGGTTTTTTTTTACCCACGAAAGCTTATGCCCAAATAAATCTGTTAGTCTTTAAGGTGCCGCCAGACTCCTCATTGTTTTTGTGGATACAGACTAACACTAACACCTTCTGATACTTGGATCCTGGGTGTTTGTTCTGGATAAGGAGTGATTGAAAACCGAATAAGGAACTCAGGGTACAGCCCAGTATGTTTTGAATAAGGAGTCCTCTCTTATCCTACCAAATCTCTGCTTAATTCTTCCAAAGAAGCTATCATCCTCTGTGGTATCACAGTCTGTTGCCCCAATCATGATTGTTTTTTCATCAATGGATTTTTCTGACTTTCTGCTGGATCAAATGAAAGGAAGAGATGGGCAGCGAGAGAAATATTTATTGTTTAAAGAGCAATACCTTGGCTGATTAGCCAGTACTGCATGGAAAAATACAAGAGAGACCAGAAAGGTAAATTCATTTCTGTTCAGGTATGCATACCTAGATATCAAAGGTTCCCCTCTGCACATTGTTTGTCAGTGCTTAGCTTGGAACACTGGACAGCAAATACTACTACTGTGTACTGACTGGAGCAGAAAAAAATGAGTGGCACACTGAAGACTGACTTTATGCAATAATGTTTCATTGATGCAGAATTGTTGATGTCCCACAGTGTGCCATGTACGTAATGATAGCTGAAACCACCTAGAATTCATCTGGTTTTGTTCTGTACTCTAAACTCAGACTGTGTTCCCAAAGATTCACTGAGGAGGGGAAGGATAGTCCAGTAGTTGAAGTACAAAACTTGAAATTGGGTGATCTGGGTTCTGTTCTTACTTCTGCCATAGATGTTGGACAATAACATAATTGCTGTCTGCCTCAGTTTTCTTATCTGAAAAGGCAGAAAATATATATTTACCTACATCACTGGGTGTGTAGTTAAGTTAAATTAATCAATCTTTGCAAAGCATTTGATCCTCAGATGGTGCCATAGGAGTGTACAGTGATTATTACTGTTAGGGTTCTCAATTTCAGATACACACAAGCCAAGTTATGATTTTCTGTTGAAATCATGAGATGTTCAAATTTCACAAGGTTTTGACATGGAACCAGGTAGATCTGGATAGTATTGATTGACTGAGTTTTAGTTTGAGGTTCAAACTCAGCAAAAATTGGGGAGTGCAAACCCATGTGGACCATAGGAAGTGGTATTCTGGGTCAGCAGCAATGCCTATCTAGTTCAGTATCCTCTCTGACACTGGCCAGTACCAAATGTTTCAGTGGAAGTTGTCAGAATCCCACAGTGTGCAAATGTGGGATATCTGCCGGTCTCACCCTGATCTCTAATAGATAGAGGTTGGCTTAAGCACTGAAGCACAAGGTTCCTAAATTTTTGTTGTCATTAATTATAACAATGGATATTCTTGATAGCCATATAATTATCCACTCTCTTTTTGAATCTTAAGTTCTTGGCCGCAATGACTTCCTGCAGCAAGAAGTTCCACAGCTTAATCAGGTGTTGTGTGAAAAAAGT
The DNA here is from genome assembly GCF_002925995.2 of Terrapene triunguis. Taxonomy (NCBI): domain Eukaryota; kingdom Metazoa; phylum Chordata; order Testudines; family Emydidae; genus Terrapene; species Terrapene triunguis. The sequence goes on along the minus strand of NW_020664464.1, from coordinate 21,199,460 downwards.
ATTTCCTTTTATTGGTTTGAATTTCTCACCTTTTTAGTTTCATTCACTGTCCCCTTGTTCTCATGTTGTGTTGTGAGATACGGAGAACAGAAGACCCCGATCTACCTTCTCTATACAACTCGCTCTTTTATACAGTATAATTCCAATTATCCAAATACCCTTTTTCCAAAAATCCTAGTTTATCCAAATCCACGGTGTGCCTCCTCCACCCCCCATGTAGCCCTATGTTAGTGAATCACCCACTGATAAGTTCTCGATTAGCCTCTTAACACCCACTAGCACTACTCAACAGCTTTATATTTGTATAGTGGTTCTTATTGGTTACTGCAACTAGTGAGATCTAATCTTGTTTGCGCAGCTTGGCAGGACAATGTAAAAAAAAATATATATATATATATCTGTGTTTGGATCTCAAGCAGCAACAACAGATTCTCGAGGTCCTAGGCCTGGCCTACACCTAAAACTTAGGTCAACCTAGCTATGTTGCCCAGGGCTGTGAAAATTTTCATGCCTTCAGCACTATAGTTAGGACAACCTACCCCCCAGTGTGGATGTGGCTAGGTCAACAGAAGGATTCTTCCATCCATCTACCTACTGCCTCTTGGAGGGGTGGATAACTACACAGATGGAAAAAATCCCTTCTGTTGATATAGGAAGCATCCACACTGTGGCACAGCTGCAGCACTGTGCCAGCAATGCCCCTCTGCCATGTACATTGGCCAAACCGGACAGTCTCTACGCAAAAGAATTAATGGACACAAATCTGACATCAGGAATCATAATACTCAAAAACCAGTGGGAGAACACTTTAACCTGTCTGGCTATTCTATGACAGACCTGCGGGTGGCTATCTTAAAACAGAAAAACTTCAAAAACAGACTCCAACGAGAGACTGCTGAGCTGGAATTGATATGCAAACTAGACACAATCAACTCAGGGCTAAATAGGGATTGGGAATGGCTGAGCCATTACAAACATTGAATCTATCTCCCCTTGTAAGTATTCTCACACTTGCTTCTTATCAAACTGTCTGTACTTGGCTACCTTGATTATCACTTCAAAAGTTTTTTTTCTCTTACTTAATTGGCCTCTCAGAGTTGGTAAGACAACTCCCACCTGTTCATGCTCTCTGTATGTGTGTGTATATATATCTCCTCGATATGTTTCACTCAATATGCATCCGAAGAAGTGGGTTGTAGCCCACGAAAGCTTATGCTCTAATAAATTTGTTAGTCTCTAAGGTGCCACAAGTACTCCTGTTCTTCTTGTAGCTGTGCTGTGGCTGTAGTGTAGATATACCCCTAGATATGTCAGCATTACGGGCCGGATTAACCTTTTGTGGGCCCGGCGCCAAACATATTTGTGGGCCCCCATGGAGGCAATGGAGCATGGCGCGGGGAAGGTCAGTCCCCGGAGCAAGGGGCCAGCCAGAGGGAAAGGGGCACGGCATGGCAAGGACAGCCCTACTCTGCCCCATGCGAGGACACTATTTACAAACTGGCAGTTGCCAAATGCACAGTGGCCTGCCCGGCCCTGTGCTGGCAGCATGCCTCTTCCCCTCGGGGGTGGGCCTATGCTGTGCCACACAGCCCCCTCTCCTCCCGCCCAACATCCTCTCGACTCCCTATGGCCAGAGGCCCCCCGGACCCACTGTGGCCAGCACCCACTCACAAATGCACAGTGCCCTGTACAATACTACCCCTGCCCACAGCCCCACCACAATTGCCCAGCACCCCGCACAGAAGCCCCACTCCCTAGTGCACCAACACTCACAGATCTTCCCTGCCCCTTCACAGCCCAGCTCCCCACCGACCCACTCCCACAAACCCTGCCTCCCAGCCGCACTCACCAGCCCTGCTGGGAGGCGACTGTGTCTGCCAGGGCTGAGCTGGCAGCGCAGCCAGGGCCGGTCCCAAGGCTGGGAAAAGCTCCGGTCCCTCAGGAGTGGCACGATCAGCCCGGCCAGGGCCTGCCCCAGCCAGGGTCCCTCAAGATGCACTGGCCTGGAGGGGCCCAGCCAAGCCTCCACACTGTCTCCCCATCCACCTGGCTGAGACTGGTCAGGCTTCTGCACCAGTCCCAGGCGGCTCAGCTCCGGGGAGACAAGTGGGCCCCTCAGGTGGTGGGAAGCAGAGACTGCCCGGAGCCGGAGGTGCACTGGGGTCTGGCCAGGGGGCTGAGAGGAGCAGGGGGTGAGGCCAGGAGATGGAGAGGAGTCCTCGGCCAGCCGGCGGGCAGGCCGAGAGGAGCAAGTGGTGGGCAGGGGGAGCCAGTGGGGTCTCGGAGCGCAGTGCAAGTGGAGCAGGCCGGGGCCCCTTCTGAGCATGGGCCCAGCTCTATGGAGCCACTGGAGCCATTGTAAATCCTGCACTGCCTGTGTTCCCTGTATTTCTAGATCTGAAACTGCAGCTCGGAATAGCATTTTCTGTTTATCCAAATGCCCAGTTATCTGAAAGTTTTGGATGTACCCCAGGCCATTCAAATAAACAGGAGGGTATCGTATGCTTCATGCCCCCATTTATTCATTTCCTTTCTGAGGTCTGTGTGGATCAAACCAAAAATAGTGTTTGTATGAAGCTTTGTAAAGTGAAACCACCGCATTTTGAACAGTTCAAAGAACAGCCGAAGAGCTTGTCTACACAGCTAAGTCAATAAGTTTCCCTATACTGGTATTATTATATTGGCATAGTTATCCCAGTAAATTTCCATGTGCAGACAAGCCCTAATCCAGAAACCAGTATGTGACCTTTCCATCTCCATTCTGTGAACTATTAAAGAAAAGCAGAACAGGTATTGAAATGCTGTTTTATCATTATGATGTTCAAACAACACCCTGGTATTTTGTTAGTATTAGAGAGCCATGTATTATGGATATGGATTTCAAACATGCTGAAATTTGGCGGGCATTTGTTTCCATGGTTATGTTTCAGCCGAGAAAAACGGAGGTCATTTGCAAAAACCAGAGCCAGGTTTGGACTTAAAACCCCAGACGTTGGGGGTGTTGGATGGAGCATTTGGACTCTGGTCCATCTCTAGTCAGTGCTTTTGCTAACTTAATTTAAACTATAAACCATGCTGCTTGATTATTGAAATCTTTTTGCAGGGTATTTAACCTGCTCATGAATAGTTTTTAGCATGAAACTGAAAAATACCTCAAATTCTCACAGGTACTGTATAACCATTTTCTGCCAGCCCTACATCTAGGGCCAGACTGGAGAACAAAGAGCCTCTCCCTGCTCAAGAGTCAAACACAAGAGTCATCCTTGCGTTCCGAGGACCTGTACCATCGTAAGGGCAAGCTTCTCCAAAGTGAGGAGAGCAGAGACACTGCATCTTCCCCAAAAGTGGCACAGTTGGTCTCTTTCTAGCTCTGGAAGGTATTTTGCCTGCTAGAGATACAATATCTTTCATCACTCCTGCTGGGTGATGCAGCCCTGCACTTCCACTGTCTGGAGTTGGGGCTGCATGCCACGACCAAGCCTTTATTGTAATCCTACCTTTCATATTCCAATCCAGAAAGCAGCTATTCTGGTTGAACTAATTTCCCTTAGGGCTTGTCTACCTGCTAGGTTACTGTGCAGTAAACCAGGGTGTGGATCCACAGTTTACCAGTTGATTGCACAGTAATGTCGCACATGGACACTCCTACCGTGCACAGAGGTTATGGCTATGCTGCAATTAAAAACCCGTGGCTGGCCCATGCCAGCTGACTTGGGCTCGGGCTAAGGAGCTATTTAACTGCAGTGTAGACATTTAGGCTCAGGCTGGAGCCTGTGCTCTTGGCCCTGTGAGTTAAGAGGGTCCTAGAGCTCGGGCTGCGACCCAAGCCTGAATGTCTATTTCACAGTTAAACAGCCCCTTAGCCTGAGCCCTGTGAGCCCGAGTCAGCTGACCCAGGACAGCCACGGGTTTTCAGTTGCAGTGTAGACATACCCCAAAAGTCCCAGAGTGTGACTTGGTATACTATTACTTGAAAGCATGTTCATCACTTTCACTTTTACCTTCTGGCTATTATGATCTAGTACAATTCTGCCAATTCAGGGAAATACTTTAATTTTTAAAAATGTTTTCTTATATATTTTAAAAAATTCTTGAACATTTTTCTGTTCATGTTGTCTAGTAAAACTCCCTTTGCCCCACCACTACCACCAGAATGTCAAATTTGGGCCTAAACTACCTGACCATTCAACTTTAAGCAGGTGGGCAAGATGGCAGGATGGCTTTCACTGATAATCAGAGGATTAGCACAGCAATGGGAGTACAATACTGCTTGATATATAGCAATTGCACCTACTGAAATGAAAGAAAGAAAGAAACCCTCAAGGAAAACAACTCTGTTCAACTTGGTATGTACCTTAATTCTGCAATATTGTTTGCTGTATGCTTGTAAATAAAGAAATGCAATTATTGTTACTATTTTTGTATTTTTATTATTGGGTGCAGAGGAATGATACTTCTAAATCACAAGTGAACCCTAGGTCAAATACATTACAGTAAAAAACCAACAACATCATAGTTGAAATAATTTCAATTAGCCAATTATGCATAGCAGGCTTCTGATGAAGTCTTTGAATTTTGGGTTGCGTAGCTAAAGTACAAACCTTGATCATTCTTATACATATGTATGTTTTATTAATCAAAGTAGATGTAAAAGAGCATTAAGAAATTAAGACGATAAAATAGGTGATTCTGTGGTAATGTTTGCAGAGTTTATGTGGATTAACTTAATGTAGGATGTCAAAACTTATCAAGAAGATATCAAATCCCAAATCCAAAGTCTAATCACACAGTGCCAAACAATAATCTATTACTTTCTTTCTATATAGAAAATTTTGATCCCTAATTCTAGTGCTTATCCATTTGCCAGTCAAGTTTTAGATCAGTGAAAGCTACAGGAATGTCAGAGACTGTTCAACCAAATGGAATTCTTAAGTTAGAAATTTAAACAAGTATTGAATTATTGAAATGATAATTCAGAATTATTTTGACAGTAATTGGTAACTGTACATACCTCACCCCAAAGTATCCATTTACTAAATCAAAACTACTTCTTATGTCTCTTGCCATACACCAGTAGATAACCCTACTCTTAGTTTTATACAAACTCATACAAACCAAGTGTTAAGGTGTTTTGTAAACTCTTAGAACTTACTGCTCCAATCTTTCTCTTTGTGTGGACAGGCCAAGATTTTTAAAAAATAGGTGCCCAATTTTAGGCTTCTAAGTCCATATTTAGGTACCTAAACAAATGGCCTGATTTTTTCAAAGTACTGAAGCTAGTAGCTCCCTTTGACTTTAATGGGAACTGCTGTATGCTTTGCACTTCTGAAAATCAGGCCAAATGTTTAGGTAACTGTAGGGAAAGATTCTGTACACAGAACTTGGATAAGCAGTGACTGGGTGAGGACATTATAATTGTACAAATATTTATAGGCTGTAAAGATCGAGGATGGATAAGAATTGATTATCATAGTATTAGCAGTAATTGGATGAGAGTAAGAAAAGGAAAACTGATGCTGAATATCAGGAGACACTTTCTGACAGTGCAACCTGTAAACAGTTGTTGTAAACTGAGTCCCAGAAAAGGAAAATCCCCAAGGTCACTTTCATTCATTGGCCGAGCTGGAAATAGACCCTAAGAGTCCTGAGGCTCATGGTCCAGCTCTGACAGCTAGAAAATACTGCATCTCATTAGAATATCATAGAATCAAGGGACCTCGAAAGGTCATCTAGTCCAGTCCCCTAAACTCATGGCAGGACTAAGTATTATCTAGACCATCCCTGACAGGTGTTTGTCCAATCTGCTCTTAAAAATCTCCAGTGATGGAGATTCCACAACCTCCCTATGCAATTTATTCAGGTGCTTAACCACCCTGACAGGAACTTTTTCCTAATGTCCAACCTAAACCTCCCTTGCTGCAATTTAAGCCCATTGCTTCTTGTCCTATCCTCAGAGGTTAAGAAGAACAGTTCTTTTCCCTCCTCCTTGTAACAACCTTTTATGTGCTTGAATATAGTGTAGAAAATAATCTGCTTAGGTAGGGAGATGGTCTTGATAAAAATTGTGTTTGTTGTTTATGGATGTTCTGGTGGCAACTCCAAAGTCAAAGTTGTATTGAGATTTTGACTTAAAGAATTCAACCTCCTTGTTATGTATGAAGAACACTGTATCCTCCCCAAACTTACAGCACTCTGAGTACATAATGAATTTCCTGAGAAATTGCAAGTATTTTTTAATAATTTTTTGTTACAATTAGTTAAAAAAGGAGTACTTTAAGAAATGTAGCACTCAGATTGTTTTTGAGAATGATTTTAATCATGGAATAACACAAATATCAAACACTTCAAACTTTCCATTTTGGTAAAACTCACTGGAATCTCATGCACAGTTTGCTTTTGAAGAAATCAGGTTGCAATTACGTGAAATTATTAATTATTGTTATTGTTTTAATTAGAAACTAATAGACAGGGCCTGCAGTAGGACCATTGTGATCAACCAGTCATCACTTTTCCTCTTTAACTAATCTGCATACTGCAATTCTCTTGGCAGAAATGAGTCAGCAGTGTGAGGTGAACTATACACCAGGATTCCTCAGTCATAGCTTATTTGGCTAAAAGAGTTTTTAAATTTGAAAGTAATCCATCAAGTTAAAATATGTAAATGTGTAGTTCAGATACATAAACAACCTTTATTCTGCTCTGTAATAAGCGTATGATGAATGCAGTTTGGTGTTTCTGGTCCCAGATTAGATGAAACTGACATTTAAAGATTGGTTTTTCATTTCTTTTCCCTTCATGTTGTTGCTACAGAGGAGAGTTAAGATTGCCTGAGTGCCTTAAGTGTGTATTTCCATACCTTAACATGTTTGGCTTTATAATAAGTTCAAACTTAACCCTGCATTTTCTCTGTTTCTAGTGATTCTTCTTGGGATAATTACAACATTCTTGTATATTTCTTATCCTTAAGTTACTGATATATACTCTCAACCTCAAAAGCAATTTAACATAGAGGTTTTTGTCTGGGAATTTAAAAATGAGTCCAGGCCACAGAGTAGGATCCTAATTCAACATGAACATGCCCAAAGTTTTGAGGTGTCTGCATTGAAGATTTTAGTTTGTCCAGCAGCAAAAGATCTGGATGTGAATGTCCACCAAGTTTGGAGGTGTTCTCATCCAGGGTTTTGGGATAGGCCCATCTTTAGTCTCTATGAAAATTCTTTTTTGTTCCTGGATGTTTTCCCCAAAAAGGAACCTTGTCTAAAACCAGGTATTAGAAATCCTAGTTTGGTTTTATCTTTTCCAGTAATTTACCAATCTGAGTGTAGTATAGGGACGTTACTTTAATCTAAACCCTTGGCACTCAGTGGGGAAAAAAGAAATCACATGACCCAGTGGATTTGATTAGACTGTACACTTCTCTGCCAATGCTCAGAGAGTAGCAGTACGCTAGGAGGCAGTTAAGGGGAAGATAGTGTCGGTATTTCATCCAAGCTCACTGGATCTGTTCACCATGGGAGAGTTCCAACAGCAGCTGCTCACTCTTTATGGGGGTCTAATTTGTCTGTTTATTCTGGTGAAATGCATTAGATTTTTGAAGTATTTTTTCCCATATGTATGGAATGCTTTGCCTCAGTCTTTCTTTCGGTCAATGGGAGAATGGGCAGGTAATGGAATTTTCTTCACATTTTTATTGCTATAATTGAGTGATGAATTTCTGTGTTATTAATCATGAGTGGTTCTCCCCCTAACCCCTTTAAGAACTAAACTTGTAACTTTTGCTGGGGGGTTTTCCACTGATTTTAATTTTTATGAACCAGAAATTTCAGTGTACTTGGGAATACAAGAAAATAATCAGAATGGTTATAAAACACCATATGTTCTTTTTCAAAATACATATATATGGAATTTAACTCCCTGCTCATCCTTCCCTATACTGCACACATCCCAGTTCTATCACCTTTTCTCTGCTGGAAGTGCTTTAGTTTTATAACATTGCCTATATCCTTAGTTTCCTGATATAGCATTTATGAAGCAACTAATTTACCATTAGCATCTGTCCCCATCCTCGGAAGCTTGTTTCCTATGTTCGTGGTAACTTGGTTCCAGTGTAATTTGCCTGAAGTGGTTACCTGTCAATAATAATATCATTAACATCCACATTTACAGTAGACTCAAAACTTGGCTGCTCCATTTTAAAGGTGCCACATGTCCTCAAAAGAAGAACACTGGTGTTTAAAAATAAAACATTTTCTTGATATTGAATGCTGAGATTTTTTTTTTTTTAGGATTGTTAAACTACTAGCATTAAGCAGGATTGAGGATTTATTGCAGTTTCTGAATTCCTGTATTACGAGTGTCACAGGTGAGGTCACTTAATAGCAAGATGCCATCATCAGCATCAAATGCCAATTTTAGTGTAAACACTTTCCCCTCCAGATTGAAGTCTCAAGATCCAGGTCTCATTTACTTTAATGGGAGTAGATCACATCTCACTGTACATGTTACATTTTGTTACTGATGGGTGGCATGCACCCCTGTTCAGAAGGCCAGCACAATGCCCAGGCACTACTGAAATAACCTGTAAATCCTACATTGAAGAATTAAGTGGGACTTCAGTGAGGGCACAAGTCTAGCACTGACTCTCTCTCTGTGTGGAGTGGATTTCATTAAGTGGAAGTTCTTTGGTTGAAATCCTGACCCCATTTAAGTCAATGGGCTCAGTGAAGATTGGTAGGTTTATTTAAACAGTTCATTGCATCACATGAAGCAGGATATTCTTAGGCACTAGAATTAAAATTGGCAGATCTAGACTTGTCAAGTCTGCTGCTTTGCCCAAAAGACTACTGCTTTTTAATTATTGGTCTACTAGGAAACCTAACCAATCACTGCTTGTTTTGTTGAAGGGCTTCTTTCTCCATATGAAATAGGGGAGTGAGGTGTGTATTAACAACTAATCTTGGCATTAAAAACTCTCTCTCTCATAATTCAGACTACCCAAATCCATATTTTCCAGAGACTCTCACGAAACAAAATCCTTTAATGCTTATATTGCCCATTTCATTCCATTTATTATGATGACTTCTTGGGGCTACCTGGGAATTGTTCAGTTTGTTCCCTCTGGTCAGATTGTTTATATGGCACCCAAAGCATGCTAGTTGCTGGGTCCCCACCCCAAGGATATTTCAAGTCAAATGAAGAGATGATGGGATGTGTGAAAACAAAATTGAAGAGAATGGGTAGGAGAGTGGAGGGAGAAGGGTTACACGTACGTGGTGGCGAATTTGCTTTGGTTGTGGTCTATGTATGTCCTGCTTGGGGATCGTAGCATCTTTAAACGTTGTTCTCTAAAAAATTAAGATATTGTATTTTAAGGTTTGGTGGGGTAGAAGTGGACTAAATGGGACTGGCGTGGTGGGGAAGGATTTGCCAGAGCAAAGGGGCATGGAGGAGAGACTGAAGGGAAGAGGGAGGCAAAAAGAGAGGGACAGGGAGACGAGGATGAGGAACAGGAGGATGGATGGAAAGGGTCACGGTGCTCAGAGGTGAGGTCCACGAGCAGAGTGAATGTGATAGTGCAAGATGGGTGGTCCATGACAACAGTAGCTCCTCACTGGGCTGTGGGGAATAGTGGGGACTGACAGGCCTGGATTCACTCCCTGCATCATCTGCACTAGCTGGATACTGGGGAAACTACACCTGCTACTGTGATTTACAGGCCACCTAGGCAGGGTATTTTCTACACTGCAATGAATAACCCATGACTGGCCCGGGTCAACTAACTCAGGCTCAGGTTGCGGGGCTATAAAATTGTGCTGCAGTCATTCGGGCTCAAGCTGGAGCCTGGGCTCTGAGACCCTGCAAGGCGGGGGGTGCCAGCGTCCAAACTGCTGCAGTGCAATTTTATAGCCCATAGCCTGAGTCCGAGTCAGCTGACCCAGGCTAGCTGCAGGGTGTTTTATTGCAGTGCAAACATACCTGTAGGCTGGTCTGAGCCATGTAGAGTGGGGAAGAGGCAAAGGGCCTGGCATGCTATTCAGCTCTGGCTGTGTCTAGGCGGGGGAGAAGTGGAGACTGGCAGGACCAGATTTATTCATTGCACCTTTTGCTTTTGCTACTAGTTGGTACGAGGAGGAAACTCTGTGGCATTTTTATAGGTCACCTGAAGACTCCTCCGGGCTGGTGGTATTCATGATAGGTACTTAAACATGGGGTAAGGCTGGAATTTTCAAGAGATCCACCTCCCATGACTTTCAATCAGGTTGTGCTCCTAACTGCCCCTTTGTGCCACTGAAAAAATCTCTTCCTGAGAGATTAGAACATTTTGATCAAATTCTTTTGCAGAAAAGAATTGAGTCCATCGGTTTGGTTTGGTATCCTGTCTCCAACTCCTCAGAAACCAATACTTCAGAAAAAATGCAAAGCCAGCATAATGGACAATTATGCCACAACATGCCTACACAAGAAATTTCTTCCTAACCAAAGGCATTTGGTAGTTGGCTTGTCTCTGACTCAGTTTCTCCATCTATAATGGGGATAATACTGATCTAACTGTACCTAATAGCGTTGCTATAAGGATTAATTAGTCAATGGTATTAAAATACCTTGAAATTGAAAAGCGCTAAATAAGGTGATAATTATACTTAGTTGAAAAAGTCACAGTGCCAATAAATGAAATATCTAGAATGAAACACCATTGGTACAAATTATTGTTCTGCTTGCACTTTAAGGGGAATTATAAGCCATACTTTCTGTACAGTGCATCTAATCACTGATTAGTGGAAGCAGGTTCCTTGGAAAAAAAGTAAAAAGAGACTAAAGTTTGCACTTTTAATCCAGCCCTTTGAGCACTGGATATTAGTGTTTAGGAAATTCTGAAGCATGAAGATTGAATAATGAAAGGACGAACAAAAGAAGGTTATAAATTTATTTATTCTTCCCCTAGTGGTCACAGGAGCAGGAGATGGAATTGGAAAAGCATATTCCCTGGAGGTAAGATAAGCACCTATAAAATCAAAGTGGAAATATTGGTGAATGGGAAATTTCTTTCCTTCCAACATTCTTTGCAACTTAGTAAACTGATTCTACAGTTAAGAATATTATACATGCTTAAGGACCTAATCTTTCTTCTGTGTATGTGCATAACTCATGTTATCACTTAGTGATATGACATTCACTTTCAAAAATTAGAAGAATGACATGAAATAGCCCCAACTGCTTCCATACTGCCAAGAAAATCACTGGGAAGTATTGAGTGATCCTAAAGATTTCATGCATTCTGTAATAATGATATAGTATAAATTTTAAGAGACAGTATAGTCTAATAGACTAGGTTTGGGACTGGAAAATCTATTGACCTGGGTTCCATTCTCAATTAACCTGCTGTTTTGTTTTGAGCAAGTCACTAATGCCAAATATTTCAAACTTGGGTGCCTAACCTTAAACACAAATTTGACAGTGTTGGCCTTAACCTTTTTGCCTCAATTATCCCAGTTTTAATACTGGGATAATAATATCTACCTCACAGGGGTGAGTATTTAATAGCATTGCCAACTCTTACAATTTTATTGCAAAGTTCCATGCTCGGTTACTTAATACCCCTGCTCCTGGAAACAAATGTTTATGACAGAATCTCAGTTTTAATTGAAATTTTTTTTCCAGCCCTCATGGTTGCAGAGAAAAGCTTGAAAATGTTATCTGATGGCACAAAAACCAGAAGGCATAGAAAAAACATTTTGAAAAAACATTATTTTTAAGCCAATCTTATGACATTAAGGGCCTGACAGATGGTTCTGAACATTTGGGGTTGTCAGTATTGTATTTTGTTTGAACATATAAAGCATGAACAAAAGTGCCTAGTATTTATAATTTAACATTAATTGGTAATTATTATTATTTATTAACCAGCCTCCTGGATCACACCCTTCCCATGCAGAAGAGTGGGTCAGTTTCATTCTCTGCAGCATTCCTCCGTCCCTTGTCTTTGGTCCAGTTCTCAGTGAATGGGCAGGTGTGGGAAGGGGATCAGCTGGGGAAGAATGTGCAGAATAGGGGGAATTAGCATGCATGCCCAATTGCATCTTCGAAACCACATTTATGAGTGCAAATACCTACAAGTGGAACTTGGGGAACAGTGCATATAAGTGAGTGTTTGGATGACATTTAACCAATGTGTTGTTACAAATGTTGTGTTGCTCACACAAATGTGGGTTTTGCATGCATACAGAGGTGCACCTGCAAATGTTATGGGTCAGACTCAGTGCACACTGGCTGCTTTGTGCTATTTGAGCTATGCAAAGCAACTGTAAACTCGGCTTAACAGGACAATTAAAACACATTTATGGCTGCTTTGTGTTACTGGGGAGGAGTAGAACAGATTGAGTGAGCTTTTGGAAAATTTGGCTGTTACTGACCAGTTACTGTGGGGCATTTGTTAATTATTTTGGCTTTTGTAGTACGAGTAAGAGTCAGATTCCGCCATCTTTATTTATGCTGAATAGGACCTTACTCCACAAGTAGCCTTATTGATTTAAACCCTGCTCAGCTAATCTACAGGGCAGCTGCCAGGCACAGGCCTCTGTGAGCTCACTGCTCAGCATCTTCATTTGGCAGGCACAGGATTTTGTGAGGCTACTGGTTAAATACCTCTGACCCTTTGAAGTTTCTGACGTGGCTCCTCTGCCTTGCTGTACTGATACTGAAGTATAAGCCCCTCTGAGGTTACTGACTCTGTGCCTCACGTTCTCTGGGCTGATGCGAAGGCACAGGTCTCACTGATGTCTCCTCCTCAGCACCTCTCGTTTGCTGGGTTGAAGCGAAAAGGCCTCTATATGGGTATTGGCTCAACACTTCTGCACGTATGGGTTTATAACCGAGGACAGATCTCTGCAGGTGTGATGGCGAGGGACGGCCCCTGTGAGGGTTCCTGGCCAGCATATCTAGTTTTCTGGGTTGATGTAAAGGCATAGTGTTACTGGCATGACAGTTATAGCTTGCTAATGTCACAGGGCTTGTGGAAGCAATTGACTCAGCACTTATAGTTTGTATTAAAGTTCAGGCCTCTGTGAGACCGTATTGGGCTGATGTGAAAATCCAGGGTCCCGTGAGGTCTATGGATCAGCATTTCCAGCTTCTTGGGCTGATGTTAAGTAACAGGCCTCTGTGATAATACTGGCTTAGTTCCTCAAGCTGGCTAGTCTGATATCAAGGCAGAGACCGCTCTGAGGTTACTAGGCTCTAGCTTGCTGGCTGATTTCATGGAACAGATTTCTGTGAGGTCCTCTGGTTCTGGACCTTGAGCGCCTGGGGCTGATGTCAAGGCATAGGGCTCAGTGCTTCAGACTTGCTAAACTGATCTCAAGGCACAGGTCTCTGTGAGAATTACTGGCTCAGCAGCCACAGCTTGCTGGGATTATGTCAAGTTTTAGGCCTCTATGAAGTCACTACACTGCATTTTTAGCGTGTCAATGCACTGGCCTTTGGCAGTTTACAGGCTTGACTCTTCTGTCTTCCTGGAATGATGTCAAGGGACAGACTTCTGTGAGTATTCCTGGCTGAGCACCTCTACTTTGCTCAGCTAATATGAAGACCCATGTTTATGTAAGGCTTGTGGCTCAGCATTTCTAAACACCCTGAACTTGCTGAGCTGAAGTGAAAGCACAGGTCTCTGGACGTCACTGGCTCAGCTGAACTGGGCAATTTTTGACAACAATTTTCCTTGTTTATTAATAGCTTCATATTTTTAAACATTTAAGGTTGATTTGCTTAAATCAGGGTTTCATTAGATCATTTTTGAGAGCAAGGAATTTCATATAATATAAGCTTTGGTGTTTGGGAAAACCTTTGTGTGATTTGTTAAAATTTAGCATGTTTACAATCTGGTGAAAATTAATTAGGGCTTGAGTTGCTTTGTTCCAGTAGATTCACTATTTTACAGTGTTGCAGGAGTCTCCCATTAAATCCTTCTGCAGACACAAATATTTTAGGTTTGTTGTAGCAGTAGCACCGGAGGAAACATTTTAAAACAGTTTTGCAGAATCCATTTCTCCTTTTGGGGAGCTTCATTTTTGCAATCCTTCTCTCCTATCCTACTTCCTCTGGGTCACATAATTGTTGAGAGATTTGAGTCGGACAGGTCTCACAGGTTTGAACCGCGAGAAATTAAAAGAAAAAAAATAAGTGGGGATGCCAGTCCTGCCAAAAATCCCACTGTATAGATCTTAGAGAAAAAAATATATCTAATAGCTTTTACAAATCTGTAGAAATCTAGAACAACTTTTCCATAAATCATAATCCTGCAATTTTAAGTTCTTATGATCTAGTCTGAGTATCGCCAGTTTGTGTGCGCAACTGCGGTAATAGCATGCACAAATGAGGCCCAAAATCTGTGCAGTTTTGCATGTGGCTCTAGCTATTTGAAAACTTGGCTTATTCTGTAAGCTGCAAAAATGCACTATGAGGCATAGTGTTTTTTTACTGTTTTGATGTGTGTGAAAGCCTTTCGTTGCACACTACAATGCCTGCCTAAGCCTTCTATTAACCTGTTTCAACATGCTTAGACATTTGTCACTGCTGGAAGTAGTAATGATGATCTTGCCTTTTAGGAATCCCAGAAGTTCATGAGCATTTAAATCCTTTACCACTGGGAGTCAGGATTTCCTAATACAAACAGGTTTATGTTGCATAATGCTGGGAGCTGGGGCTTGCTCTCATCCGCAGTGGGAAATTATATTTTCTAGCTGCATCACAGGCCATGTCTGTATTAGGAAAATGCATTGTCTTAGGAAGTATTTTAACAAAGATGTTTTTACTAATAGAATGTTAAACATGACTTGGCCCTTAAACATGAATGATTAAAAATGAATTTTCTCAGTAGACAAGGCCATAGTATACAAGCCCAAGTAGATTGGTATTTTCCAACTGTCTTTTGCATTAAAAATTTGCCATCATCACGTCCCATTTCCAGCCTGCTATAGAGAAGCTAAAATGATGCCCACTCTTCCATAATGATCACTGTTTATTAGGGTTTTATTAGCTGGCCATAAAACATTTATTCTTGGCTGAAATTTGGCATGCAAGGTCTTAGCAATGAAAATCATTATCATTTACTTTTTTCAACGAACTGCAATAAAAATCAGTGAAATGCATTTATTAAAACAGAAGCTCAGAAAAATAGCTCAATTTTTGATGATGATATTTATATTACCAGCATGGGTCTGAATGCTTAAAAAACCCATCGAAATGGTCCCCAAATTACAACTTGGAATGAGTGACCATGGAAACAGCGACCATGTCTCCGTTGCCTTCCGAATGGATTGGAAACAGCTTGAGTCAAGCTTAATGTGGACAAAGGGAAATTTGCCAGTACGCAGACAATTAGAGTTCTCTTCCTGAGTACTTCAAATGCAGCCCTTAAAGTGAGCTTTCAAAACGCCACAGTGTCTAAGTGTTTGCCTGTCTTTTTGTAGCACCGGACAATTATGTAAGAGTCTCCAAAAGCTCAGAACTGTGAGAATGGGCTTTGTGCTGAAAATGCAAATGGTTGTTTCCAATACATTTAGTGGACAATCTCCCCCTCATACTCTCGATGTAGCGAATTTTTAAACAAAGGTCCTTATTTCTTAACATTCTTTTCATTGTTTCAGGGAAGCTCAATGGGACAAACTGTTTCCTTCAAATAGATTTAGGGGAAAAAGCATTGCAGGGAGTCAGTTACAGAAATGAATGCCTTTTCAGTGTGTGGGCTTCATCAGCTAGTCCCTTACTCTCTAAGTAAACCTGGTACTTTCAGATGAAGTTGGCCTTATCTTTGTGCACATTCATTTAACTCTGCCTCTCCCTACTTCCGTGGGCAGCTTTCTAGCTTCAGCTGAACTCTTTTCTGATCATGCACCCAAGCTCTAGTGCAACTTCAGCTTGTTAAAAACATACACTCTACAAGCTGGGACATATTCTACTTTCAATCTGTGCACAAAGCTCTAATTGGGAGTGGAAATGTTTATGTTCATGGTGTGTGTGTGTGTGTGTGTGTGTGTGTGTGTGTGTGTGTGTGTG
>NW_020664464.1:20994286-21183400 GCF_002925995.2 Terrapene triunguis | reverse complement strand
GTGTGTGTGTGTGTGTGTGTGTGTGTGTGTGTGTGTGTGTGTGTGAGTTGTACCTCTCTGTTTTAAGGAGCAGCCTGCTTTGTCTCTCTCTGTTTTTGGGGTCTTGTGTGTTATAATTCTGAAGTCTAAGAAATAAAGTAGTGTTAGGTTGCAACCTTTCAGCAAGAGTATTTTATGTTTTTATCTAACTTCTCTCTGTGTGTGTGTGTGTGTATATATAAGTTAGATAAAAACATAAAATACTCTTGCTGAAAGGTTGCAACCTAACACTACTTTATTTCTTAGACTTCAGAATTATAACACACAAGACCCCAAAAACAGAGAGAGACAAAGCAGGCTGCTCCTTAAAACAGAGAGGTACAACTCACCCCACTTTACTTTAGGCTGGCTGCCTGCAAACTGATTGCTGCTAGACCAAGAATTACCACAAGAAGCCATAAGAATAAGGGGAGAATATGACTATTTGTTTTGCATTATTTTCACATTACCTCACCAACTATAAACAGACGTGTTAAAAACTGTTTGCATCTACAAACCTAAATTCTTGCCTACATTTTTATGGATGTGCTTTTGTGTGCACAAAAACTCTTGCTTGTTCATTTACTTCACTTTACTTAAAAAAAATCTCTCATTCAAGTTTTGGGGACATGGGATATATATATTATATAATATAAATTCTAACCAAAGTCCAAAATATATAATCCTTTTAAAACTCATCCCAAAGTTAGGACCCTCCCACTATTCAATACAATCCATTTAGCCCCTTTTCTCAGGGGGAAAAAGCTTGGAAAAAGATGAAATATTATAGAGTGACCTGGTGGTCAACAAATTCAGGTTCTGGTGAATTAATGGGGAAGTCAGTTCTACAGCAGAAGGCCCCTCATTGGAAATATCAGGTGGAATTGCTCTCCATCTGTCAGTTAATTAGAGTCTTTCAGGAAGGGCTCAAGGGACATTGTTTTGGCCAACCTTTTGTTTGGCCATAGGTTGATGCTCAGAGTGTTTCGTTATGATGGGTCAGGATTATATAGGGAGGGGGATGTTTGTGCAGCTACTATAAGCAGTTTAACTAATCTTGGTTTTAATTTTTGTCATGTCTCCAGATAGCACGGTATGAATGCCTGAAAGTAAATGAAATATTAAATAAAATGCAGAGTCTTGAAAGCTAAAAAAGTCACTTAAATGTTCTCATCACCAGAATGTAATCAATTTTAATAATTTTAAACACCTCTTTTGTAGCTGGCAAAACGTGGATTAAATATTGTTATGATAAGCAGAACACTTGAAAAACTGCAGAAAGTAGCCACTGAAATTGGTAAGTGTTTAAATCTGAAGATAACTGTGACAGGCAGTGTTGTGTAATAGGGCACTGGATTCATGAGACCGGGGATTCTGTTCCCAAAGTGTTTACAAAACATTAACTCTCATACTACTCTGTGAAATAGATGAGTATCATTACCCCCCACTGACAGATAGGGATACTTTGTGAAGGCACAGAGATGAATTTTTAAACAGTCACATAAATGTGTGGTAGGGCTGGTTATTGAACCCACACCTCCTTATTCTCAATCATGTACTTTAACCCATAGAGAATACCTCCTCCTCCAGTATAGGAAGTGAGTTGAAAAGGATGACTCTTTTGACACATTCAGCCCCATGAGGTATAGTTGTGCCATAGGAGTTCCCAGAATTGGAATTCTACATGGGCAGAAATCCAGAATTAAAAAAAACATTTATCTCAAGTGTTGGAATGTAGAGTAAAATTTCCACCTATTCAGACAGGAAGGCCTTTAAAAAAAATCAAGATAAGATTTGAGAAAAAAGATTGAGTTTGTGCAGACAAGTAGAGCCATTATAGCTATTAGGCTACTAATGTAATACATTTTGTGTAGTGTATGTAAAACATCGATCAAACCATAAAACTAAGGCTATGTTTACACTACAAACCATTGGGCGGCAGTGTGTAATGTATGTATAGCTAAATGTCACATAGGGTTGCCAACTTTCTAACTGCAGAAAACCGAACACCCTTGCCCTGCCTGCCCCTTCCCCGAGGCTCCACCCCCCATTCACTCCATCCCCCCCCCTCCGTCACTTGCTCTCCCCCACCCTCGCTCACTCGCTCATTTTCACTGGGCTGGGGCAGAGGGTTGAGGTCTGGGAGGGGGTGAGGGCTCGGGATGAGGGGTTTGAGGTGCAGGAGGGGGCTCCAGGCTGGGACAGGGGTTTGGGGGATGGGAGGGGGTGTGGGCTCCGGGGTGGGGGGGTTGGGTGTGGGAGGGGGTTCTGAGCTGGGGCAGGGTGTAGGAGGGGGTTTGGGGCACGGGCTCCAGGCAGCGTTTACCTTAGGTGGCTCCCAGGTGCACGGGGCAGGGGCATGCGGAGCCCCCATGGCCGTTCCTGACCCAGAGGGACATGCTGGTTGCTTCCCGGGAGCTGCGCGGAGCCCGTCAGGGAGCCAGCCAGCCCTGCTGTGGCCACGGGACTTTTAGTGGCCTAGTCAGCAGTGCTGACTGGAGATGCAAGGGTCCCTTTTCAACCGGGTGTGCAGCTACGTCTGTGTGTGTGAAAGGCTCTGGAAGAGAGGAGGCAGCAGAGAAAAGCTTCATCAGCTCCATACCACCAGAGGCTTTCACAGTAGTGAGGAAAGGTGCTGCTGCTGGAGTCTTTCCCTGTAAATGTAGGGCTAGATACTGCAATTAGCTCAGGCTCCTTTGTGCTACTCAAGTGTGGGGGCTCAGCTGGCATAAACCTGATGGAGCTGGCTCCTGCATCTGCCATTTTCACCCCACAGCATACGGGAGGGTGGGGGTGGGGGAGCAGGGAGGAAACAGGTTGGAGCTCTGCTACACTCCAGAACACTGATTCTCTAAGTCATGCCAGGACTGGCCCACAGAATCATGGGGCCATAATTGGCTTCCTGACAGCCTCCCTGCTGTCCTGCCCCAAGCAGAGCTCAGATGTACAGAAGAAGCAAGCTCTTGCCAAATCTGAAGATAGGCCGATAACTGAAGTGGAGTTAGAAGCTTGCCATTTCTGGGGAAATTAGGGTCTCCCTTCTCCCCCCACCAAAAGGCCAAGCTCTGGTGACACTAGCTGGTGACATAAAAGAAACACATAGGAAAGTTAGATACAAAGTCCAATTCCGTATAGTTATAGAACCAGTTTCCATTTCACTGAGGGGAGCTCCTAGACTTCCTGGAGTCTATGTGCACCTGAAATGGTCTCTGCATTTCCATTGTTGACAAATGTGTGTGTTCAGATCACTGTTCAAGAAAGGGAGGAGGAGAAAGCCTTTCAACTGGTCCTAGATTCACTTAGCAAATCTTTCAACAAGCCTGGTCGGAGGTTCAAGATGATTATGAAACCTGAAAGCAGGTTTAGTAGTAAATATTTCTCATGTGAGCCCCCTTGTTAGCAGAGTTATAATTTGAGCTCTCTAACAGAGAATTTCAGCTTTCATTTTTGAAGTCAGTCAGTCAGTCAACTTCTCTTCTATGTGAAGACAGCATTGAAAATGTAAACGGGATATAAACCAAACAACCCAGAGACAGGATTCTGCAGCTGGATTCCACTTCTGCAGCAGGAGGGGTAGGTGTGGGGGAGGAGGAGAGATTATAGATTCTCCCATTTCCCTTTTATGTAAAATGAGTCAAAGTTGAGGTGTATCCCAAAGAGTTGCCTCAATAATTCTTCCCCAAATCCTTAGGCTGGCCCATCTTACAATGGTGTGATTATGAATAACACAAATAGGCTATATTTCAGAGGGAGACTGCAAAATATTGTCTCACAACCTGCCCCCAAAATGCAAAGTCCAATTCTGCTTGTTAAAATGTTCATCTTACAAAGAAGCAAACTTTTAAAATAATTATATAAAATAGAGTTTACATCAAAGATCTGTCAGCATGTTCATTTTCAATAAATTGCAACACTTCTCTTATAAACATTAAAATTGGGGAAAATGTTAGAAGTTTTGTATTATTTATATTATTTCTAGTAAGGGGGCTAAATTTTGTCTTGATATTTGGGCAGAGCGCCCACAGATTTCAGGGCAGAAATTGACCCTACATTTTCCTTAAAAAATGTGTTAATGAAAGTGCCTTTTGCTTATATTTTGATTACTCTTAAAAAGCAAGGGAGTTGAAACAGCTGCATGTAGTACAGAGTGCAATACAAAAGGGTGAACCAAGTTCTTTGGCTCATTCCTCTTGATTACAATTCTCTCTCTCTCTATTTATATATAAAGACACTTTGTGTTAATTACAGAACAGGCCACAGGTAGAAATGTGAAGATCATACAAGCTGACTTTACAAAAGATTACATATATGAGAATATTGAAGAATGTCTTCAAGGCTTAGAAATTGGCATTTTGGGTAAGTTAATTAGACCCATTAATTGAAGAGTATTTTGATAATACATTATATAAATACAAATGCGTTTAAGTAATTGCAGCTTACTATGCAACTACAAATTGGCATCACTTGTTTTAGAACATGGTGTATATGACACTAACTAACAAGCTGGTTTTAACATGCAGATGTTATTAAAACCAAGTGTGCACTTGCTTAATACACTGTTTTTAGTTGTTTATTATACAGGTTGTAGAGGTGAATCAAGGCACTCTATGGGTTCCCTATTTCTCTAATAGGGTACAGTAATTTCTTTACCATCTGAGTCAATCTACCACCTGCTGAGTAGTATCCATTTTATGTGGTGACTCTCTCTGTTTAGTCTGAAAGAATTCATTTTCAGTATTTCTTTTACAGCTGTATGGAATTCTTGCATTGAACCTGAAAACCACTATAAATGAACTTTTGGTTAAAGCTAACTGGAGTGATATGAATAGGAACAAAGTATTTTTTAAGTATCCTTTAATTAATCCACACAAAAAAATCCAGTAATAGCCTGCTTTGGTTCTACTGAGGTCAATATCGATGGCTTTGGTTTCAGTGGGAACAAGATGGGTTACTAACAGCATTTCTCTTCACATACAGCTTAAAAGCTTCTTAAGAAGAAACCTTTTGTTTAACCAGTTAAACTATGCACTTCATCCAAATATAGTTCTTATTGTTCAGTTTCCTTCCTGATTAGTTAACAATGTTGGAATGCTTCATAATCCTCTTCCATGCCGTTTCCTTAATGGAGCAGACACAGACGAGGTAGGATTACGTTGTAGTACTGTTGGGTTTTTTTGCAATGTAACAATTAGGGCCGGAGGTTCCATTTACTAAGGGACAGATCCTGCGTCCATTGAGCAGGGCTGGTCTTACCATGAGGCGAACTGAGGTGGCTGTCTCAGGTGCCAGACTGGGGGGCACTAGGACCCAGAGTGTAGAAAATTGTGTCTGCTGCTGGTGCATATGTATTCTCTCTGCTCTAGATGCACAGAGATGGTGGAGTGCTGTGCTGGAGGAAGGAGGGCACAAGAGAAATAACAGGCAGGCAGGAGAAAAGGTGAGAGGGAATAACAGAAAGCAGCAGGAGCTGCAGGGAGAGAGAGGAGGAGGAGCCTCTTATGTACCTCTCTAGCACCCCCAAGAGCCTGGACTGATTAACACCAGCTTCTCAGGGAGCTTCCTGTTTCCTGCTGCTTCCCTGAACCCACTTGAGGAGAACAGGCAGTCAACTGAAGTAGTAGGAGCCAGTTAGGCCCTTAAGATGCTATCATCTTCCCTCACTCAGGCCCTGCTATGAGCCTGCTTATTTGTCCCCTTCAATTGAGTGTGGACAGCCACTATAGCTGGCACAGAACAGCAGTCATGAGTGAAAGAAGAAAACGCCCCTCTGGGGTAGCATTCAGAAAAAGAAAGAAAGCAAAGGAAGCTTTTCTATCTAAGCAGGAAGGAGCTCTCCAGATACATAGACACAAATGTTCACAGTGAGCCTTCCGGCCCCAGTGAGGATGTGAGTGGTGAGGAGATGCCTGATCTTCCAGTTAGTCAGAGTGCAGGTGACCTGGCAGCTACTGCAGCATCCATCTCCATCTCAAATGGATGTAACCATGCACATTCCTGAAGAAAAGTGTAGATCAGAGAAGAGTGTGGTGGAGGTGAAAGAAACTGCTGCTACTGAGTTTAACTCCTTAAGTCTAGATGATCCAGGACTGTGGACCCACTTGAGCAGTAGCCTGAAGGACTTCCTTGTACTGCATGGGTCACAGCAGGTGGAAAACTTCATGTTCCCCAAAGACAATGAAAATAGAAGTTTACATCCAACACATTACTGGCGTGAAATCCCCAGTGGTGACAAAGTGGAGAGGCCATGGTTATGTACTCAAAAACCCAGAATGCTGCATACTGTTTTTGTTGCAAACTCTTCCAGTCTAATGTTCCAGCCACATTGGGTTCTACAGGAACAATGGCCTGGAAAAATCTGGCTAGAAATCTGGCATGCCATGAGAAGGCAGCAAATCACCAGAGAGCATTCCATAGGTGGAAAGAGCTTGAGATGAGACTAAGGTTAAAGGCCACCATAGATGATCAGCATCAAGAGAAGATTGCATCAGAGTCTCTTTACTGGCAAAATGTTCTGAAAAGGCTCATTGCCATTGTGAGAATGCTTGCTACCCAAAACCTAGCACTGCATGGCACTTCAGATCAGCTGTATGTGCCAACCAATGGAAACTTCCTTCAAATTGTGGAGCTGATGGCTGAGTTTGATGCTGTACTCCAGGAGCATCTAAGAAGAGTCACCACCCAAGAAATGTACACACACCACTCCCTTGGAAAAACAATTCAAAATGAGATCATACAGTTACTGGCAACAAAAGTCAAACAGAAGATTGTGGCAGATCTGAAGTCAGCAAGATATTATTCTGTTATTCTTTACTGCACACTTGACATCAGCCATACGGAACAAATGACTTTAATGGTGCGTTTTGTAACAACAACAGAACCTAGTGAAAATATCCCTGCAATGGTGACTGTCAGAGAGCATTTTCTAGAATTTGACATTGATGATACTACAGGAGCTGGTATGACAAATGTGCTTTTTAAAAAGCTGGAAGATGCAGGAATTGCAATAGCCGACATGAGAGGTCAGGGCTACGATAATGGTGCCAACACGAGAGGAAAGAACAGAGGAGTGCAGACACGGATCCGAGAGTTAAACCCTCGAGCTTTTTTTGGTCCATGCAGTTCTCAGTCATTGAACTTGGTGGTCAGTGATGCAGCATCAGCTTCTAGTGAGGCTGCTGAATTTTTTAATGTAATTCAAAGCATCTATGTATTTTTCTCTGCATCAACTCATCGATGACAAATTTTGAAGCAGCATCAGGGAACATCCTCTCTGACACTGAAACACTGAGTGCTACATGATGGGAAAGTCGAGTGGAGGCGATAAAGCCTATCAAACACCAAATTGGGAAGATAGAGGATGCCATAGTTGCCATTATGGAGGATAATGCTATGACAGGAACTGTTCGTGGGAGAACAGTGGCAGAGGGAAATGGAATCACCAGAAACATACATAACTTCAAATTTCTGTGTGGCTTAGTGTTGTGGCATGACATACTGTTTGAAATAAATGTTATAAGCAAGAGACTTCAAGTTGATCTTGATATATCTGGAGCAATGGAACAACTGGACAAAGCAAAGTCATACCTACAGTCTTACCGGTCAGATGAGGGATTTCAAAATGTTCTGAAGAGTGCACAGAAGTTGACAGAGGAACTTCACACTGAAGCTATTTTCCCACCCATTCAAGAATACAAGAGTCACCGAAGAAGACGACATTTTGATTACGAGGCACGGGATAATCCCATAAGAGACCCCAAACAACAATTCAAAGTTGAATTCTTTAATGAGGTGCTAGATTGTGCAATACAGTCAGTTGAAGAACGTTTCATGCAGCTCAAGGAACACAGCAGTATATTTGGGATATTGTATGATATTCCAAAACTTCTCACTATACCTGAAGAAGACTTACACCAGCAATGCAGGGCACGAGAGACAGTGTTGACACATGATGGCATGCGCGATATTGATGCGAGTGATTTAGGTGATGAACTGAAAGCCCTTTCAAGATACATTTCAGCAGGATCAACTTCAAAGGTTGTTCTGGAATATATGTGCACAAATAAGATGACCACCCGCTTTCCAAATGCTTTTGTTGCTCTGCGCATACTTCTAACACTTTCTGTAACAGTTGCCAGTGGAGAACGCAGCTTCTCCAAGCTGAAGTTAATAAAAACACATCTACGCTCCACAATGACACAGGAGAGGCTGGTCGGCCTTGCAACCATCTCAATAGAGCATGAGCTGGCCCAGACTGTGGACCTTCAGGAAGCAGTTCAAATCTTTGCAAACAAGAAGGCACAGAAAGCACCACTTTGATTATTCAAACAGATAAAAATGCCAGTGTTTACTATGAAGACAAGAAAAGTTACATTTGCTGTTCAGGCGTTTGAAAGTTAAGTGTTACTTAAAATTTTTGAACAAGGCATTTTAAGTTGTTAGTTCTCCTTTATTGGGGTAGGTAGTAGAGCAGTACCATGAGAGGAGTAGAACAGGAAGAAGGCAGAATTGAGACCTTTCAAAGTTTTGGCCCAAGCGAGGGGGCATGGGGGCGTCATTTGAGCTCCCCGCCTCAGTTGCCAAAATGTTATGGGCCAGCCCTGCCATTGAGGTTGGTGAAAGTTGCACCGTTGAATTCAGTGGGAGGAGAATTGGGCCCTAAATAAACATACTTACAAATGAACATACAATGACAAATTTGGATAATTGTGCAGGAAAATAGTTATTTGCATGGACAGTCTTGGTAAATATGCATGCATTTTTGCAGCCTCCTTTTGAATTATTTTTACCCTGGATGTTCTGTTAGAAGTCTTTGCAAACTGAACCCTCATGTTATAAATGCCAGCTAAGTGACTTCTCAAAATGTGTCTACATTTGCATTGTTTCTTGTTTCCAACAGAACCTCATCAGCTGCAACATTATCTCTGTTACCAAGGTACGTACCATACACATTCAGTGTATACAGAAATAAATGTATTTATACCAGAGAAAAATATTGTTTCAAACAGTGACAATGAGTTTTCTTATGTCCTTGCATTTTGGCTGGCTTCAATCTTAGCTGCTCATCCTGAGCCATATCGGAAGCATTATTTTAGGAGTCTAATTAGGGTGACCAGACAGCAAGTATGAAAAATCGGGACAGAGTGTGGGGGGTAATAGGTGTCCATATAAGAAAAAGACCTGAATATCGGGACTGTCCCTATAAAATCAGGACATCTGGTCACCCTAAGTCTAATTAACATGCTAGGTTCTGCTACGTGTGAAACATTTTGATTAGAGCTGGTCACAAAGTTCTCAACAAAATATTTTTGGTTGTCTAAATATGCTGTTTTGGCAAAGCCAAAACATTTTGCAAAAATGTAACAATTTTGACAAAACCTTTGACAGGAAAGCTTCTTGTCCACACTGGCCTGAGAGAGAGAGATTGAAAACCTGACCTTTTTGCTTCAAAAATGGATGTGATGCAATTCCATCTTGTGAAAACATTCATTGCAGATTGACCAAACCTTCTGAAGACAGATTTCAAAACCTCATAAGTTGTTTCAAAACAAAACAGTTCTCTGGCCAGCTCTAATTTTGATTAGCTCCTTCCCTTTCAAGCACAGTTAGTATTTCACCACCTCCCCAGCTCTGATTAAGGTTTGTTGCTCTACTGTTTGGGGCAACATGTTAACCTGAGCTACGACTAAATGCTTCATAGTTCATCTCAACCTTAGCTAATATCTTTATAAACATGACATGAGAGGCCTTTATTGACAGACTCTCCTCTTTAATTGTTGAGTTTCCTCCCCATATCTAACATACCTACCTTCCCCCAATTTGACCTGTTTGATCACACCACATACTTTCTCAAAGGCTCTGCTCTGAGAATTGCTTTGACTGCTTACCAAAGAATCTCTCTTCTTGAAAGGTGTCTGGATTTTAAAGTAGAGCACACAGCCCAAAACAATTCTTGGGGGGGGGGAGAGAAAGGGGGGGAGGGCAGCTAAAAGGCTAAATTCAAGTGTGTAGAAGTGGGACAAGCCAAAATAAGCAGTGTTAGCTTGTTAGGCAAATGATTTATTCTTCAAGGTTTGAAGTATAAATCCTTTCATATTGTTCAACTAAAATAAACTATTTATTTCTGCCATTTCTTTCTATAAAACTTCCACAAAATCTGCCTATTCCTCTCTACCTCTCCACCACAATAATTCCCTTTCCAGGCCTGGATGATGCCTTCCCCTGATTACTGCAACCTCCACCTCTTTGGCCTCTCTCAAAGCCACTTGCCCCCTTCAGTCTATTCCAAATGCTGGTACAAGAATTAACCATGTATCGGACGAGATCCATCCTCTCTTCAAATGTTTCTGCTGGTTTCTCATTTTTGTCCTGATCATATGTAAGCTCTTGACCTCCTGCAAGCTCTAAACATTCTGGGGTGAAATCTTGTCTCCAGTGAATTTAATGGGATTTTTGCCATTGTATTTGATAGGGGCAGGATGTCCCCTGTGGCATCTGCTTTCATTGATACTGTAGTCTCTCTCTTCTGCCTTCCTTGTTCCAGTGAAACTTCATGGCAAATTTCCATATTGATGTCTTCCAGCCACTCATCTCTCAACCTTTTTCCACTTTGCACGCTATGATTGGCACCTTCTCCCTTCACCCACTTGGACACGAGATGCCTCCGTCCTTTCTTCCATAAATTCCAATTTGAAAATGAGGCTTAACCCCCTGCATGCACATTCTCACCCCCTTCATGCTACTGGCCTGGAACTAAGCACCAGTATGTTTATCTGCACTAGTTTACATTGCTACCCTTTCCTTTCTTTGTAAGTTGTCTATAAAGGCTCTTCTCCTTAAAAGCTAAGCACACGTATAAGTCTTTGAACACGTGAGGAGTCCCATTGAGTTCAAAGGGACTCAAATCCATGCTTAATG
Organism: Terrapene triunguis; assembly: GCF_002925995.2. Taxonomy (NCBI): domain Eukaryota; kingdom Metazoa; phylum Chordata; order Testudines; family Emydidae; genus Terrapene; species Terrapene triunguis. The sequence goes on along the minus strand of NW_020664464.1, from coordinate 21,172,468 downwards.
TTAAGCATGTGCATATGTGCTTCACTAAATAGGGATGGACTTGAGCACATACCTAAGTGCTTTGCTAAAACAGGGTTAGAGTGAGAGAGATGGGTGACTGAATAATTAAGATCCAACCCCAACCTTTGAAATTCAAAATGAACCTAAAGCTTTTACGCTGAGGCTTGAAAAAGTTGGAAAAATGTTGTGTTTTTGCACTTTCTGATCCTAGTTGGGACCAGAAGTGGAAATGCTGAAATACCAAGAAACAGATCGAGATATTTGATCCAATATTGCAGGCTCATGAAATTCAGATAGTTTGGAAAAGATTTGCATAAGCCGGAGAACGTTGCATATCAAACTGACCCTTGGAAACTTTGGACAACAGTTCAATGCAATGTGTTGTAATCTGTGCCAGTACAATTTCTAGTCTTTCCCCAAAATTTCAAAGTATATTTTTTAACCTAGCTGCTCTGGCTCAGACCCCCTGTGCTTTCAGAACTTAATGTGTTAGCACATTTTCTCTGTTTAAAAAACCCAAAACCATACAAAACAAAAACAAAAAGAGATACAAAGCACAGGGAGAGGGAATGTAACTCATAGCCCTTTTATTTCTTGTAGATGACACGGATAATTTTGAAACAAATGGAGCCAAGGTAAAACTCCATTTTTTCCCTTAAGCTTTCTGTGGGTTCTAATTCTAGCAAATTATTTGCTAGCTCCAATTAGTTCTGCAGTAACTACTCAAGTTCCTGGTGGGTCGATGCTCAGTATAGTTTATTTCTCTTGCTGCTGTGTGAACAAATGGTAGAAACTGTAACAAAAAAGTAAAATATAGGGCAGATCAGAAGATGTAATATACTGGGTTAAGTTTACAAAAAAGATATGCTTGTATAGCATATGTAAACCTGCCTAGTATGAGACTAATTAGGCATGCAAATGCCTTTGCACACATTAGTATTTTCTAAAGGTAGCTGTAGAGTTTGGAATAATAGTATTTAAGTGTTAAAGATAAGTTACAATAACTTGATTTACTAAGAGCAATTAATTCAGCTCCATGACTAAAAGGTTCCTCTTCTTATCTATTTCAAGGGAACATATTTAAGACATAATTTTGATAACTAAATTTCCATCTGTAAGAATTTAAAAAGGGTGAGGAGAAAATTTTTATTTTAGGATACAGTAAACTTTTGTTTCAGCAACAAGCAAGACAAACTTTTACCTTTTACTAGTTTTCCCTTTGGTTATTATGAAAATAGCTGAGAGATGCTTTTTACTACATATAGGGAAAATTAAGGTCCAAATGAAGGAAGTGGGAAGAGGAATGGTTTAGTTAAGGAGAGTTATAAGCATAAATTCTTTTCTCTGAATTTTTCAAATATCTGACAATATTCATGTTCAGATGTACAACACCAGGAACAAAATTCCCCATGGTTCCAGTTGCACTATTCGCTTAAGTTACACTTCTAAAATTTTCTGTCTGTGTATTTGCTGGTACCTAATTAAGCTCTAAAGACTCTCTTTGAGAATGTAGCCTGTTCTGTTTGTATAATGGAAGAGTTCTGCCTTCTAGAGAAAAAGACTGCAGTTTGAATCTTATGCAGGACCCAGATCCTACTGTAACATAGCAAAAGGCAAATTTAATGTAACAATTTAATTTGAATTTCAGACAAAAAGGACTTATTCTGAACCTTTCTTCTGGTTTGGGCACCTTCCCTTGTCCATTATATACTATATATTCGGCTTCTAAAGTAAGTCTTTCTTATTGCTTTGTAAATCAGTGTTGCTGAAATGTTCACCCAAAACACACTAGCTCTGACTTATAATGTTGATATTTTCAGATACAATTAAATAACACAATAACCACAATATTCACAGTATCCCTCCAAACTAAGGCAGAGAATAGGGCAATGGTGAACTTCTGTAGGGACAGGCTAACTGGTTTACTCAAGACTGAAGATGCACAAGACGTGACAGATTCTGCTTGCAGAGTGGAGGGTAAAATTTTGTGTAGTGGAAGGATGGAGATGGGAGACACGTGGGGGGCGGGCGGGGTCAGCCCCCCGGCTGCCCTCACTCCGCCACTCCACGATCAGCAGGCAGGGGTTGCCTTGCCTGTTTTTCATTTGGAGGCTTCACTTTGAGTTAAAACTCCCAACATTTTAACTTCATACTGATAGGATTCACTTTGATGATTTCCATTCAAAACCATAAAACGCTGAAGCCTCAGCTCTTGTTTGGTTGACATTCCACCCCAGCTCTCTCAAAACCCAGACAAAACTCACACAAATCTAGCCCAACTTTCAGCTACATTGAAATATGAGTTTTTAGGTGGGGTTTTTTGGTTGCCTAAGTTTCTCATGGCTCTACTCAAAAGTGAAATCAAATATTTTTAGATTGAAAAAACTTGGTCAGCATTATCTAAAAATTTCTGATGACCCACTCGCATGTCTCTTTTTAGGTACATATTATGGAAACGGGCCATATATCTGACAACCTCACACTCTAATATATTTATACTCATAAGACCCTTGTAAGATAGCATTTCTCTATTATCCCCATTTTATAGATGAGAAACTGAGGCACGGAGAGGCTGTGATGTGCCCAGTGTCACACGGATGTCTGTGGTGGAGCAGGGATTCGGACCCAGATCTAGTCCTAGGCTAGTATCCTAAAAACCAAACCATCCGTCTTCTCTTCTTGCACTTTGCATAGTCATTGATCTGTGCAAAGTGGGTGTAAAACTTTACCATTGATGTAAATGAGTGGAGAATTCTGACCTGATAGTATTTTACACCCAGTTTTTGCTCAATTTATACAGGAGTAAATACTATACAAGGCGCAAGGCAGATAATCAGGCCCCGAATTTCCAGACTAGAGATGGTCCCAGCAGGAACAATATTGAACTATGGGTACATTGGGATCTAGATCCACCTGTGGATCCGAATTTTGCAATGTGGGTCCATGAACATCAGAAATTTGGATCTCAATCCAGAGCCACACTTCCACTCTTCCCCCTTGTGGAGGGTTGCCAACTTTCTAATGGCACAAAACCAAACACCCCTGCCCCACCCCTTCTCTGAGGTCCCACCCCTTCTCACTCCATCCCCCCTCCCTCCATCGCTTGCTCTCCCCCACCTTCACTCACTTTTACTGGGCTGGACTGGGGGTTGGGATGGGGTGTTGGGTTCAGGAGGGGGTGTGGGCTCCTGGAAGGAGTTTGGGTGCAAGAGGGGGCTCACGGCTGGGGTGGGGCTGGGGATGAGCGGTTTGGGGTGCAGGAGGGGGTTCCAAGCTGGGGCAGGAGGTTGGGATGCAGGAAGGTTTTTTCAAACTGTGGACTCTGGCCGGGCGGTGCTTATCTCAGGCGGCTTCTGGAGATGGCCGGCATATCTGGCTCCTAGGCAGAGGGGCCAGGGGGCTCTGCATGCTGCCTGTGCCTGCAGGCATCACTCCCGCAGCTCCCATTGGCTGCAGTTCCTGGCCAAAGGGAGCTGCAGAGCCGGTGCTAGGGGCAGGGGCAGCATGCGAAGCCACCCTGGCCGCCCCTGTGCCTAGGAACCAGACATGCTGGCTGCTTCTGGGAGCCGTGCAGAGCCAGGTCAGGCAGCCTGTTTTAGCCCCGCTGCACTGCCGACCAGACTTTAGTGGTCAGGCATTCCAGTCAAAAACCAGATGCCTGGCAACCCTACCCTTGTATCAGGAAATGCAACTGCAGGTTACCCACCCCACCTGCCACCTTCCTTTCTTTATAGATCCTGCCCAGTTCCTCCCCGCAGCTGGATTTATCTGCAAGTAGGCCCTAGCACACCCTAGGTTTCCTCCAGGTGTAGCCTATAGGCCTAATTTCCCCCTGCAGGCCTGGTGTGGGGTGGATGTCTCAGCACATGTGTCAAAAGAAGAATGTGTTATATTCCAGCAGTGGTACAACTGCACCTGTGCTAGCAGCTAGTGTAGACACAGCTCAGGCTTTTTTACCACTGTGTCCTCAAAACTGCATTTTCATAACCTGGGATACTTCTGAGTCCCTTGTTACACTAGTCCTTTTTTCATGTCTGACTTGTGCTGGAATGTGGGCACAACTTTTTCTGTGTAGAAGAGTCCTGTGGGATCAGACTCAGGCCCTCCTTTTCTAAATGTGGATGCACTAAGTAACTCATTGCTAGGTTTTGCACACATATTTGGGCCTTAGCCAGGATGATATTTGGGTCATTTTGGTAAGGGGTATGTGTGCATGCATGTGTGCACACAAGTAATTTCAGTTCCTTATGACTAAGTTTATTCAATTTTGTAATTCTAGGCTTTTGTATGCACATTTTCCAAAGCACTTCAAGCAGAATATAAAGCAAAGGGAATTATCATACAGGTGATATAGTATCTTTGTTATTTGCCTTCATTTTCATGAATATTTGAAGTCCAGTCACAGAGCCCAGTCCCATGAAGTGCTGGACACCCATGTGGAAGCGTTGGGTGGCCCAGAGTCCCTGCTAAAATTTCCTCCTCACTGGTGTGAAACAAAAGCTTCCTCTCCTCATTTCAGTGCAGAGGTGGCTGCCCTTTCACTGATGCTCCATGTACCTTCTAAAATGTGTTAAGGACCCTTCTAAATGAAAGGCACTAATTATTGTCAATAACGATCTTTTATTTCAGGTGGTGGCTCCTTATGCTGTTTCTACTCCAATGACAATGTACCAAAAACCCAATCTCATAACAAAGACTGCAGAGGAGTTTGTTAGAGAGTCACTGATTTATGTTACTGTTGGAGAGGAGACATTTGGTTGTTTAGCCCATGAGATCTTGGTAATTACATTTAATAATTATTACAGGGCTCCCTGGGACTGATTCAAAGCCCATTGAAGTCAACTGGAGTCTTCCCTTTGATTTCCTGGGGTTTTGGATCAGGCCCCAGGTGAAAAATTCTGTACAGGCTTAATGCTGATTGTGAATTGTTGATGCTTATATATGTCACCAATTAACCATAGTGGGAGTTAGGTACAAGCTAGAATAGGTGCTTACATATGGCAGTTGTTAATGCAGGAAATTTAGTACAAGCATTGAGACGAGTAGATTCGATCAGTTGGAAACTGAAAAAAAATCCCCCCTACCCCGAAATATTGACTGTAGCAGTATCACAAAAGTTTTCAGTGCTAATTATTATAATCTACATGAACACTGATTTGATTTCTTTCTAGCTGCCTGTAATGACTTTTTTTTTGTTTTGCTTTTGTTTCACTGTTTGGAAGGCGTGCATCCTGCAGCTCATTCCGTTGTGGGTATTCCACAGTGACAGATTTCAAGAGGTGTTCCTGAACACATTTCCGACTTACCTGAAAAAGAACTGGAAGAGCCCCTAACAAAATCAACTTTTTAGACCATGTGAAATTGTGAATCCTAGCTTCATAACCTATAATTCTGGGGGCTAAATTCAGCTCTGGATGAATTTGGCCCAGCATGCTTACTGAAGAAGTTTGCTAAGGGCCTGATCCAAAGGCCATTGAAGTCAATGTTTTTCCAAAGACTTCAATGGGCTTTGGATCAGTTACAGAAGGATGGGATGCTACAGCTGCTTTTGCTTCTTTAAACTGAGCTTGTAGATGGTGCAGCTGTTTGATGTTTACAAATAAAACAATTTGCATTATTTCCAAACATAGGTTTGTTTGCTTTGATGCTTTTAGGAAGACTCACATGATTTGTGAAGGGGCTTTGGATTTTTGTGGGAGGACACACAGATTATGCTGGAGGAGGAGGAGATAGTGGGAAGAGGTTTTAGAGGATGGAGGGAATCTGTGCATAGGGACTTTGGAAGTTTGCAGGAACAGTCTGTATTAGTGGAAAGGGCTTTGGAGTCCTCCAAAGCATTTTATATGAATCCCTTTCACAGACAGGATACTGAATAGGTGGACCTCCAGTCTGGTGATTTCTAATCCTGTGTTTGTAGGAAGATGAAAGCTTAAGGTGAAGACTTTGAATCTAGATTGTGTAATGTTTTCCAAATATCTTTCAGAACTTCTCTTTATTTTGTGTAGAATTTGGAAGTGAGAGTTTTTACAACGTTGTTTTGTTTGTGCATTCCAAAAAGCTATTCAATAAAGAAACATTCAAATATCAGAAGTCTTATTTAAACCAGCAGGAGTGAATATATATTTGCATTTGTTGGCCAAATACGATCTAAGGATATTCCTGTAGTGTAAGCAAGATAGAGGTAAAGCTGTGCTCCCACTTAATTCAACCACTAAATAGATCCTAATGACTCCTGCAGTTCCTTTAAGATGCCATGTGACAAAAAGCTATATAGTGACATATGCCAGATACTGCCACCCCACAGACATAGTACAGCATTGCAGCTCCTTTACATAAAATACAATGTTAAAATCTCATTGTAAGTCTGACTTACATCAGAAGGATGAGACAGGAAAGATCCTAACTCTCTGCATATGTCAGCACAGAAACCAGTTATGCACTGTTCTGAATCTTCATTCAAAGGCACAGCAGGGAACACTACAAAGCATACTACATGTTATGGTGTTTGTGTGCACGCGCATGTACATACATGTTTAGAAATAGTTGATTCTGACATTTACATACTAATATTTATATGTATTTTCAACCCCTCTCACACTGATCATCATCATTAAAATAATTACTTCAACCTCCAGGAAACAATGAGCATTCTTCATACCACACCTCCTGTAAGATACAACAAACTATGTTCTATGGAAATTGTGAAGCAAGGCTTCACAGAAGCACACTAGTAACTCTATGTAGATAAGTCATTCCACTGAGTTCAATGGGGCTATTTCACATGCTTAAATTTACTCGTGTGCATAAGGGTTTGCAGGGTTAGGGGCTAAGGTAGTAATAGGTCACCCAGGTCAGGGTTGCCAACTCCAAAGCATTAAAAAAAATCACAAGCCAGCCCCCAAAAACCATAGAGGAAACCCCACAATTGTAGCACTTGGCAGCACTGCCAGGTCTTTCCTATTTTGACTGTGCTGAAAAGGAAACATTGAGAGAAAAGTGATCCAGATTCCTCAAGGACAGTAGAAACACAGTTAAGGCATGCGAGCACTAGCTATGAATTTTGGCGTCTCCTATTGTTTGGAACATTTCTTCAAACTTCTCTTGGAAGGAATAGTTACATTTCAGTAAGAGATTTGGGGTTAGTAGATTTGAATTCTAACTCCAGAAGAAGTTTTGCCAAAGTTTTAGGAATGCAGATAGCAGTTGTACAAAAGGCACTGTGTATTAAAAGATCACTCTGTTGTTTTGTGAAGAAAAACAAGTGAGAAATTTAATTAAAAACAGTACTGTATGTAGGATGCTGTTAATGACTGTTAGAAAAAGACTAGAGATACATTTTCCAAAGCACCTACATGACTTAGCTCTTAAGTCCCATTAGGACTTCGAAGTCACTTAGGCCAAGATCCTCAAAGGTATGTAGGTTCCTAACCTCTACTGATTTCAATAGCAGTTCTATGTCCATGTATTCTGCGACCAACTCAGTCATAGGGGCATCATTTCATGATGTTTCAATGGGTGATATTATCCTAGCAGTCCCTAGCTTCTCTGGGATCCCTTACAGATAAGAAACGAAGGCATAGACCCGCCGGAGTGACTTGTCCAACACAGGCAGTCCATGGCAGAGCAAGGAATTAAACATGGGTCTCCTATGTCTTAGGGCAGTGCCCCAACTGCTGGGTCATCCTTTCTCCCCTCAGTGGCAGTTAGGAGCCATTTTGAGGAGCTGGGCCATAGTGCTTTTGAAAATGTTACACAATAACTTAAAACACCCAAAATGAATGTTTCTCCTATTTATGAAATTCACATACTGTACATTGGAACTGAATACCTTGTCTGTCTTTCTGAGTACACTATTATCTGGAAAATGTTTCCTACATTTTATGCCCATTGAACCTGCTCAGTTTGTAAACTAAACAGTCTTTCTACATTAGTTAGTTGTTTCATAGTTGTGTTAAACAATTCATAGAATATAAACTACTGAATATTCACAACCAGTATAAAAGACATCTGCAACTGGCAATGAGACATTGGTGTTATACATATTAACTTTGTTTGAAAAAAATGAGGAATGGACATGGTTTGGTCATCTTTTCATAAATGACCATTTTATATAGATTAAAAGATATTCTCTAAAGTATGCTACTTGTACAGCTTCACAATAAAGCTAACAATACATGATAAATAATACATGTGAGCGAAAGCCTATAGGCCTTTGGGAAACCCCCTGTTCAATTCAACACTTGAGGGGGACAGACTGACATTCTCTCTCGAGATATCAAATTAAGTCTTGGCAAGATAAGGAAATTAATAACATTCTTTCTCTAGCCCTACATCCATCTAGAGACACAAGTAATTATATACATGCTTAGTTTTATGCACGTGAGTAGTCCCATTGGCTTACTCATGTGAGCAAAGGGACTGTGTTTTAGTGTCTAATCCTGCCCCATCAAAGTCAATGGATGCTCTACCATTCATTTCAATGGTGCAGAATGAAGCACAGAGGCCATTTAGCCTTTAATTTGATCTATTAACCTATATGAAAACTACAAGCTGCTTTGTCTTCACTCAGATTATTCCTTGAGGTAGCTAATGAGTTAACATACTTTTTTCCTCAGTGAGGACAAAGCCTAAATGCTTGCAGGACTGCAGCCTCAGGGTACATCTACACCAGGGGTCTCAAACTCAATTTACCTTATGGCTAGTGCCAGTCCTCAAATCCTCCCAGCAGGCCAATAATGTCACTGAAGATGGTGTTCAGAAAAGAAAATGTTTATACTGTATTTTTTATTTCAAATTTCTTAGAAATAGTAAAACTGTCATACAACTTTATACAATTCTTCGCCTGCCAGAGAGTTTTTAGTGTTTGCCAGACACCTGGCAATGCTTCAGTTCTGTCGGTTTGTTGATGTTTGGCCTCAGTGACTGAGCAGTTGAAACCTTCAGGATTGCAGCAAGGTGTGCATCAGATAGTTGTGTTCGGTATTTTGACTTGTTTAAATTAATTGTGGAAAAAAGTGACGCTGCCTCCATGGATGACTCTGCCCGGCAACTAATGATGCTGCCTTCATTGCTGACTGCCCAGCAACTAATGATGCTGCCTCCATGGCTGACTTTGCCCAGTGCCTAGTGATGGTATCTCTGTCCCTCCCCCCTAGCCAATGGGAGCTGCAGAGGGGCAGCACCTGCAGCAGACATTGGGCATGCGTCTCTCCTCCACAGACCACGGTGGGGAGGTTCTCGGGCTGCAGATGGCCTGCGTGCATAGGAACCAACTTCCTTTCTTTGTGGTAGGTGCTTGACCCTGGCCCCGCCCCGCCCCTGCACCACCCTCGCCCTGCCCCCATTCCGCCCCTTCCCCAAAGTCTCCACCCCCTTCCCACCCTCATTCCACCCCCTTCCCTCGAGTCCCCGCCACTGCCTCGCCTCTTCTCCACCTCCTACCCTGAAAACGCCGCATCCCCACTCCTCCCCGCTCCCTCCCGGAAAGTCTTAAGCGCTGCCAAACAGTTGTTTGGCGTCAGGAAGCACTGGGAGGGAGGGTGAGGAGCGGGGATGTGGTGCACTGGGGGGGGGGGGGAGAAGGAGGTGAGGAGGGGGGAGCTTGGCTGCCGGTGGGTGCAGAGCATTCACTAATTTTTCCCCGTGGGTGCTCCAGCCCTGGAGCACCCACAGAGTCGGCGCCTATGCCCGTGGGCTGGGACTTTGAGACCCCTGGTCTACACTTACTGCAAATAAAACCCTGCAGTAAGGCTTGGAGCCCAGGTCAACTGAGTTGTGCGTATACTACAGGGCTAAAAATAGGCATGTAGACCTTTGGGCTTGGGCTGGATCCCAGGCTCTGAGACCCTGGGAAAGTCAACACTGCATTATCACTCAGGCCTTCAGTTTTCTCTAGTGATGACCATGTTTTCTGCTTGCTGGGTAAATCAAATACTACCCTATTAAGCAACACAAGGACCACATCCCCCGCACTCTGCTGGAAAAGGTGGGACAATGGATATTTTGGGAAATTGAGTGACCTGTTCAGGAAGTGACTAGAGCATCAATAAAATTAAACATACCAAGTTCTCCAGGCGTGTATAATGCAAGAGGAAATATTTACTTCTAGAAGATAGGATTTAAATTAGAAAAATTTGCATATTTGGCAAATTCCCTATTGAGTTTCAAAAGTGAAAATGATCAATCTATTTTTGTTATCCAAGCAGAGTGAAAATACAAAGCTAGATAAGATGGGTATATGACAAGAAGAATAAGGTTTAAAATAAAGGTTTAAAAAACATGATAGTTTTAAGAAACATGGGTAAACAAGAATGTGTATTTGTATGCACAGACAGGAAGTCATTAGTGATCTTGGGTGCCTTAAATTCTGGATGTCCAAATTGAGGCATTTTAAAGGGCCCTGACTTTCACTTGCTGAGAATCAGACACCATTGAAGTGTCTCAATTTGGACAAAAGCAGTCATTTTTGAAAGTCTAGGCTATAATATTTTATCTGGACAGACTTTCCTTAATAGTAAGAATGTGGCCTTTGATAGCTCCTGCTCTCAGTTAATGAGTGAAATGTTGACTGGCTCTACTGAGTCTGCTCTACTGACCTAAAAATGTTCTACACAGTCTTGAAAATGTGAACAACCCTTACTTACAAAACATTTCAGTTATTGCACTAGTCTCATGCATGTTTGTACAGGCAAAGGGGACATTATTTCAGTAAAAAAAAAGTGCAGCCAGTCACCAAGAGTACTACATTAAGGGGAAAAGAAGCAGTTCAGGGCAAGATTGCTTTTAACAAGAACGATGTAATCCACTGATTGAGTATATCAGTGGCATAGCACTAAGTCAAAGTCTTACTTTTAAAGAGATTGGAACTGCAAATCTGTCTAGACAAGCAATTTAGAGCACAGTAAAAAAAATCTAAACCACTGAATCCCAATGTTGTAAACACTATTATCAAGCCTGGTAATACTGACAGGACCCTACTGTTCTCGAGGACCACCCACAACAGAAAGAATTTGATGTGGCAGCTTGCCCAAAATATTTATTTGAGATATATTGCTATGTGGCAACAGCCTAAAAGAGCTGTAGGAATGAGGAGCACTTACTGAGCGAGCAGCTGATGGGGTTGGCCTTGACAATGGCTGCAATACATATTTCAGAAAGTGATACAGGCCTCCTAAAAGAGCAACATGGCAAACACGCTCTCTCAGGCTATTCTGACACATTAGGTCATCTTCCCATCCCAGCAAAAGGGCAAGGCTCACATATTGATGGGGAAAATGCAGGCAAGGGTCAGTTATCCAAATCTTACTGTGAGGAACATCTTTAATTATAAACACTCTTGCATGTTCTATTGATAGGCCTTCAATTCTTGCATCACAAACCCTTGCACTTTTGGGGTGCTGGGAGGGAGGGCAGGCTAAGAATTCAATACCATGTCCAGGAGTTTCCAAAAATGCAAATGTCAGTGGCAGCTGATGTAGGGTGACCAGACGTCCCGATTTTATCGGGACTGTCCTGATATTTGCTTATTTGTCCCGCATCCCGACCTACCTTCGGTCGGGACGCGAATTATCCCGATATTTTGCCTCCGCTCACAGGCGGAGCGGAGCCTGGAGGGAGCTTGCGCCCCCCCCCCCGCCCCGACTCCGTCCCCTCCTTCCTCCATTGGATCCCTCCCCAAATCCCCACCCTGCCCCTGCCTCCAGCCCCGCCCCCTCACTGCCCCATTGGATCCCTCCCCAAATCCCAGCCCTGGCCCCACCTCTTCCCCAAGCACGCTGCATTCCTCCTCTTCCCCCCTCCCTCCCAGGCTTGCGCTGATCAGCTGTATGGCAGCGCAAGCACTGGAGGGAGGGGGGAGGTGGAGACGGAGTGGAGGCAAGCTGGTGGGGGAGCAGGGCGTGGAGCTCTGGCGGCGGTTTTTTGTTTTTTTTTTCGCTGGAGGGAGGGGGGCGGTGGAGACGGAGCGCAGGCAAGCTGGTGGGGGGGGGGGGGGGGGGGGGGGGGGGCGGGGGGGGCGGTTTTTTTTTTTTTTTTTTCCCCCCCCCTCCCCCGCGTCCCAATATTTCACCTGTGTGTTCTGGTCACCCTAAGCTGATGGAGCAGAAATGAGACACTGAACTGCAGCTTGATGTGTTCATCAATACCCTTCTCCCCCCTCTATGGGGAGTGGAGGGACAATGAGATCTGTCTAAGCCCAGTTTTCAATCTTGGATGACTAAAGATATGTACCTAATTCTGTATTTAAAGCGCGTGAATTTGGTGGAGTGCATCCACAGTACCGAGGCTAGCATCAAATGTCGGAGCGGTGCACTGTGGGTAGCTATCCCACAGTTCCCGCAGTCCCCGCCGCCCATTGGAATTCTGGGTTAAGCTCCCAATGCATGATGGGGCAAAAACATTCTCGCGGGTGTTTCTGGGTGTGTGTCATCAGTTGCTCCTCCCCCCGTGAAAGCTATGGCAGACAATCGTTTCGCACCTTTTTGGCATGCAGACGCCATACTGCTTTTAGCAGATGGTGCAGTATGGTGCACCACTTCTCTCCTGGTACTATGAATCAACCTCACATTTCCTCTCGTCTTTCTATGTAATCTCTCTAAGTATCTACTCTCTCTTTTCCTCGACCGCTTCCGCTGCCAACTCTGCTCGGCCATCGTGAACCGAGCAGCACAGCTTCTGCCGCCAACTCTGCTCTCCCGCTTTTGCCGTGCTACTGATCTTCTCCATGTTGTCTGTCCTGGGCGCCCGTCTCCGTGAAAGCTACAGAAGACAACCATTTCCCGCCTTTTTTCGGCTATCGTGAACCAAACAGCACCTCTTCCGCTGCCACTCTGCTCTCCAACGTTTTGCGCTCTTTTTCCAGGATTACCCATGCAGACGCCATAGCGGCAAGCATGGAGCCTGCTCAGATCTCAGCTGCAGTTTTGACCATTGTAAATACCTCGCGCATTATCCAGCAGTATGTGCAGTACCTGCAAAACCAGGCGAGGAAGCGACGACAGCGTGATTACTATACCGCTGGACACAGACGTTCCAAGAAGCACGGCATGTGGCGATTGGGAGATCATGGTGGCGTTGGGCCAGGTTCATGCCGTGGAACGCCGATTCTGTGCCCGGGAAACAAGCACAGGCTGGTGGGACTGCATAGTGTTGCGGGTATGGGATGATTCCCAGTGGCTGTGAAACTTTCGTATGCGTAGGGCCACTTTCATGGAACTTTGTGACTTGCTGCCCCCTGCCCAAAGCACAAAGACACCAAAATGAGAGCAGCCCTCACAGTTGAGAAGTGAGTGGCCATAGCCCTGTGGAAGCTTGCAATGCCCGACAGCTACCGGTCAGTCGGGAATCAGTTTGGAGTGGGCAAATCTACTGTGGGGGTTGCTGTGTGCAAGTAGCCAATGCAATCATTGACCAGCTGCTATCAAGGGTAGTGACTTTGGGAAATGTGCAGACCATTGTGGATGGCTTTAATGTGCTGGGGTTCCCTAAATGCGGTGGGGCGATAGACGGAACGCATATCCTTATCTTGGCCCCGGAACACTGGGGTGGCCAGTATGTAAACCGCAAGGGGTAGTTTTCCAGGATGCTGCAAGCACTGGTGGATCACAAGGGACATTTTACCGACATCAACGTGGGATGGCCAGGAAAGGTGCATGACGCTCACATCTTCAGGAACTCTGGTCTGTTTGAACAGCTGCAGGAAGGGACTTACTTCCCAGACCAGAAAATTACTGTTGGGGATGTTGAAATGCCTATAGTTATCCTCGGGGACCAAGCCTACCCGTTAATGCCCTGGCTCATGAAGCCATACACAGGCACCCTGGATAGTAGTAAGGAGCAGTTCAACTATAGGCTGAGCAAGTGCAGAATGGTGGTAGAATGTGCCTTTGGACATTTGAAAGCGCACTGGCACAGTTTACTGACTCAGTGAGATCTCAGCACAACCAATATTCCAATTGTAATTGCTGCTTGTTGTGTGCTCCACAATATCTGTGAGAGTAAGGGGGAGATGTTTATGGCGGGGTGGGAGGTTGAGGCAACTTGCCTGGCGGCCAATTTTGCACAGCTAGACAACAGGGCGATTAGAACAGCGCAGCAGGGTGCGCTGCACATCAGAGAAGCTTTGAAAGCCAGTTTCATGACTGGCCAGGGTACGGTGTGACAGTTGTGTTTGTTTCTCTTGAAGTTACACCCCCCCCCATATATATATGAAAGGAAATAAAGTCACAATTGTTTAAAAAACATTCTTTATTATTTGTAGCACAACACATTGAGAGAAATCAGAAAGTAGACCAAGGGAGCGGGGAGGGTATTGGGTTGGGGGGTGGTGGAGGAGGAGGGAAGGACAAGTCCAGAAACCAAACAAAATTTCGAAAATGCCAGCTTTCTGCTGCTTGTGCAACCCTCTGGAGTTGAGTGTGTGGGTCCCCGTAGCCTCCCCCCCCCGTGCTCTTTGGTGTCTGGGTGAGGAGGCTATGGAACTTGGGGAGGAGGGAGGGCAGTTATACAGGGGTTGCAGCAGCAGTCTGTGGTTTGCTGCCTTTCCCGCATTAGATCCACCATACAGTGGAGCATGTCAGTTTGCTCCCCCATGAGCTTGACCATAGCATCCTGCCTGCTCTCATCGCGCGTGTCCCTTCTCTCTTCGTGTTCATTTAACGCTTTACGGGACTCCGCAATTGTTTGCCTCCACGCATTCAGCTGGGCCCTATTAGTGCAGGAGGACTGCATGAGCTCGGTGAACATGTCGTTCCGAGTTCATTTTTTCCGCCTTCTAATTTGGACCAGCCTCTGAGACGGAGTAGATAGGGGCTGTGTTGAAACATTTGCACCTGTGGGAGGAGAAAAAGGGAGGGTAGAATTTTAAAAGATACATTTTAGAGAACAAAGGGGACACTCTCAGTGAAACAGGCAATTCATAGTACACAGCACATGTTCTTTCTGTATACGGTCGCATTTTACCTCTTATACTGAAGTGCCTGCCACTTTGGTGTGAGTAAGTCATCACACATGGCCGGGCAACAGAATTCAGCTTGTAGGCAGCCATGGTAAGCCCTAAGGGCACACGGGGTTCTGCTTCTTCCGCATTCATTTCAATGCTTTCAAACTGCCAGGCCCCCTTTCCCATAGCAAGCAATGCCTGGTGGGTTTGCCATATAAAGGGAGGGGCTCTCTCCTGTGGGCGGTCTGGGATGATCGCTTCACACAACACCCCCCGCCCCCACCACGTGGCTCCGATGAGGCTCTGAGCAGGGATGAGCCCTTGAAACTAAATGCGAACAGCCCAGCGCGGCTGGATTTCCCCCCACCCCCTACTGTGTGGCTCCGATCAGGCTTTCACTCACCAGAAGTGCCTTCTCCAGGGTCATGGTCCGGGAGCCCACCTTGGGAGTGGGAGGAGGCTATTGGCTCCAGCATTAAGAATAGTTCCTGGCTGGGGGGAAAACGGATTCCCCATTTGCTGCCTGTGCACTGTTCTCCTCTTCGTCCTCCAATAACTCATCCTCCTCGCTCCATGCAACTCCCCCCTTGCAGGTTTCCACAGATAGTGGTGGCATCACCCCCCATAATTGCATGCAGCTCACGGTAGAAGCGGCATGTATGGGGCTCTGACCCAGAGCGCCTGTTCGCCTCCCTGGCTTTTTGGTACACTTGCCTGAGCTCCTTGATTTTTGTACTACACTGCTCTGTGTCCCTGGAGTAGCCTCTTTCAGTCATGGCCCTGGAGACTTTAGCGTACGTATTTGCGTTTCTTTTTTTGGAACGTAGTTCTGCCATAACAGATTCGTCTCCCCAACATGCGATGAGATCCAGTACCTCCCGTTCGGACCATGCTGGAGCTCATCTGCGAATCCAGGACTGTGTGGTCTTGTGATGGTGGACTCTGCATGGTCGCCTGTGATGGTGGACTTTGCTGATGGTCACCTGTGCTGATGGTGACCAAACAGGAAATGAAATTCAAAAGTTTCCGGGACTTTTACTGCCTACCTGGCTAGTGCATCAGAGTTAAGAGTGTTGTCCAGAGCGGTCACAAGGGAGCATTCTGGGATAGCTCCCGGAGGCCAATAATGTCGAATTGCGTCCACAGTACCTGTAACCCAGATCTGCAATCTCGATTTTTAGCGCTACTCCACTTGCCGAGGTGGAGTACAGAAATCGGATTAAAGAGCCCTTTAAATCGAAAAAAAATGGTTTGGTCGTGTGGACGGAATCAGTTTTATTTTGAATTAACTCGGCTAATTCCGAAATAACCGCATACTGTAGACCAGGCCTTAGATTGCAGTAGTACCCCAAAGGCGTGGCACTTTCTAAACAGAAAAGTGTACCTGAAGAATGCACAGTCTAAAAAGAGTACATACTAATATTCTAACTTGCTTCCATTCAACTTAGCAGAGCCTACTGAGAGACCCAGCTGTGCTACAGAACTAGTATCAAAACCATTGGCAACTATTTCTGAGACCTCAGAACAAGTGAGGTCCTAAAGAGCAAACTATGTTACCTGTATTTAGAAGGGAACTAGAGCCTGATCCAAAGCCCACTGAAATAAATGGAAAGACTCGCATTGATTGCAGTGGGCTTTGCACTGGTCCCATAGTGACCAAGGGACTACATGTAGGAGAAGGTACTACTCAAGAGGAATATAGCTGGCAGAATCTGACCCTTGATTTCTATTTATGACAGGCTACAAAGCCTATTCAGTAGTTCTCAGTGTTAACAGTGTCTTTGAGATGGTTCCACATAACTTGCTCAGAGGGAGCCAGGTAAAGGTAGATTCAATGGAACTGCTCTATGATTCAGACCCGTAAAGGTGGTTAAAAGGCAACTGCTTAAAGACAAACAAAACAATGCCTCAGTTTCAAGAGAAAGTCAGGGCCACTGGACCATTTCTCTCACACACAGTTTGGATATTATCCCTGCCAACTTGTGTGGACCTACAAATAGCTAGAATAATTAAATTCCCTGGATCGGGGGTTCTCAACCTTTTTCTTTTTGAGTTCCCCCCACCCCATGCTATAAAAACTCCATGGTTCAGCTTAGCCACAATAATTGTTTTTCTGCATATAAAAGCCAAGGCCGGCATTACGGGGTAGCAACAATTGAGAATCATGTTTAGGAGAGAGTCAAAACACAATGGACATATTTATACACTTGTTTTTGGCTTGTCTGCCTTTCAATAGCTCCTACACTGCAAATAAAGATTTTTCTTCTGGCTGATTGTGGGATTATTTCTCAGGTGCCAAAGCATAGCAATTCCAATCAGACCGAAGTTTTATGTTCAGGAAGACAGGATTTTTCTTATTTTAGCATGTTTATTATTAACAGGGCTGCATAGGCAGCTATGTAGGTTAACTCTCTCCCCTAAGAGAAAAAGTTATTCTGTTTGTTTCAAGGAACATGTCAGGCTTACTCTTGCAGCTATCCTAGTAAAGGAAAAGCAGTATAGATACTGTTGTATTTTAGGGTATGTCTACACTACGGGATTATTCCAATTTTACAGAAACCGATTTTTGGAAACAAATTGTATAAAGTCGAGTGCACGCGGCCACACTAAGCACATTAATTCGGCGGTGTGCGTCCATGTACCGAGGCTAGCGTCGACTTCCGGAGCGTTGCACTGTGGGTAGCTATCCCATAGCTATCCCATAGTTCCTGCAGCCTCCCCCACCCATTGGAATTCTGGGTTGAGATCCCAATGCCTGATGGGTCAAAAAACATTGTCGCTGGTGGTTCTGGGTACAGCCTCACCCCTCCCTCCATGAAAGCAACGGCAGACAACCGTTTCACACCTTTTTTCCTGGGTGAACACTGCACTGCGGACGTCAACCATGGAGCCCGCTCAGCTCAAGACAGCAGTCATGAACATTGTAAACACCTCGTGCATTCTTGTGCAGTTTATGCTGAACCAGGACCAGAAAAACCAAGCGAGGAGGAGGCGGCGACTGCAGCGCGGTGACGAGAGTGATGAGGACATGGACATGGACACAGAATTCTCTCACACCGCGGGCCCCAGCGCTTTGGAGATCATGTTGTTAATGGGGCAGGTTCTAGCCGTGGAATGCCGATTCTGGGACTGGGAAACAAGCACAGACTGGTGGGACAACGTAGTGTTGCAGGTCTGGGATGATTTCCAGTGGCTGCGAAACTTTCGCATGCGTAAGGGCACTTTCATGGAACTTTGTGACTTGCTTTCCCCTGCCCTGACGCACCAGAATACCAAGATGAGAGCAGCCCTCACAGTTGAGAAGCGAGTGGCGATAGCCCTGTGGAAGCTTGCAACGCCAGACAGCTACCGGTCAGTCGGGAATCAATTTGGAGTGGGCAAATTTACTGTGGGGGCTGCTGTGATGCAAGTAGCCAAAGCAATCACTGAGCTGCTGCTACCAAAGGTAGTGACTCTGGGAAATGTGCAGATCATAGTGGATGGCTTTGCTGCAATGGGATTCCCTAACTGTGGTGGGGCGATAGATGGAACCCATATCCCTATCTTGGCACCGGAGCACCAGGGCAGCCAGTACGTAAATCGCAAGGGGCAGTTTTCAATGGTGCTGCAAGCACTGGTGGATCACAAGGGACGTTTCACCAACATCAACGTGGGCTGGCCGGGAAGGGTTCATGATGCTTACGTCTTCAGGAACACTACTCTGTTTAAACGGCTGCAGCAAGGGATTTACTTTCCAGACCAGAAAATAACCATTGGGGATGTTGAAATGCCTATAGTTATCCTTGGGGACCCAGCCTACCCTTAATGCCATGGCTCATGAAGTCATACACAGGCAGCCTGGACAGTAGTCAGGAGCTTTTCAACTACAGGCTGAGCAAGTGCAGAATGGTGGTAGAATGTGCATTTGGACGTTTAAAGGGACGCTGGCACACATTACTGACTCGGTCAGACCTCAGCCAAACCAATATTCCCATTGTTATTGCTGCTTGCTGTGTGCTCCACAATCTCTGTGAGAGTAAGGGGGAGACCTTTATGGCGGGGTGGGAGGCTGAGGCAAATCGCCTGGCCGCTGATTACGCGCAGCCAGACACCAGGGTGATTAGAAGAGCACACCAGGAAGCGCTGCACATCAGAGAAGCTTTGAAAACCAGTTTCATGACTGGCCAGGCTATGGTGTGAAAGTTCTGTTTGTTTCTCCTTGATGAAAACCCGCCCCCTTGACTCATTCTCTGTAAGCAACCCACCCTCCCCCTTCGATCACAGCTTGCTTTCAAAGGAAATAAAGTCACTATCGTTTAAAAATCATTTATTCTTTTTTAATTGATTATAAAAAAAGAGGGAGAGAACTGACAAGGTAGCCCGGGTGGGGTTTGGGAGGAGGATAGGAGGGAAGGAAAAGGCCACTAAAAAAGTTCAAAGTAATGACAGCCTTTTGGTTGGGCTGTCCACTGGGGTGGAGTGGGCGGGTGCACGAACCCTCCCCCCCCCCCCGCGTTC
This sequence comes from Terrapene triunguis, assembly GCF_002925995.2. Lineage (NCBI taxonomy): Eukaryota > Metazoa > Chordata > Testudines > Emydidae > Terrapene > Terrapene triunguis. The sequence goes on along the minus strand of NW_020664464.1, from coordinate 21,153,033 downwards.
TTACACGTCTGGGTGAGGAGGCTATGGAACATGGTGAGGGGGGAGCGTGGTTATACAGGGGCTGCAGCGGCACTCTGTGATCCTGCTGTCATTCCTGAAGCTCCACCAGATGCCGGAGCATTTCCTTTTTATCACGCAGCAGCCCCAGCGTTGCATCCTGCCTCCTCTGATCTTCCTGCCACCACCTCTAATTTCGAGCGTCTCTCCTCTCCTCACGTTGGTCCCTTCTTTCCTCACATTGGTCCCTCATGTCCTCACGTTCACTGGCCTCTTTCCTGTACTTTGAAACCGCGTCCTTCCACTCATTCAGATGAGCTCTTTCATTGCGGGTCGATTCCATTATTTCAGAGAACATTTAGTCTCTCGTCCTTTTTTTTCGCCTCCTTATCTGAGATAGCCTTCAGGACGGAGGAGGGAGGCTTGAAAAATTTGCAGCTGCGGGAGGGAGGGAAAAAAGGGAGAGAAGTATTTAAAAAGATACATTTTACAGAACAATGTTTATACTCTTTCACGGTGAACAACACTATTCACATTACATAGCACATGTGATTTCGGTACAAGGTCGCATTTTGCATCTTAATATTGAGTGCCTGCGGCTTTGGTGTTAGAGAGCACAGACGCAGGTCCGGGCAACAGAATTCGGCTTGCATGCGGCCATGGTAAGCCATTGTCTTTCAGCTTCTATAGCCTTCAGAAAAGCAGCGCCCTGCTTTCCACATACCAAGCAAAGCCCGTTGAATGCTGCGGTTTTCCTGTTAACGTGCAGCAGCAGAAACCAAACTACCCCCCACCCCATCCAATTCTCTGGGATGATCGCTTTATCCCTCCCCCCCACCGTGTGGCTGGTATCAGGGAAGATCCCTGCCAGCCAAATGCGAAAAGCTCAGCACCAATGATCCCCCTCTCCCTCCCGCCCCCCCTTGGCTAACTGCAGGGAAGGATTTCTTTTCAGCCACAGGCAAACAGCCCAGTAGGAACGGCCACCTCTGTCCCCTTAATTAAATTCCTGTATTTCAACCAGGTTACCATGAATGATATCACACTCCTGAGGATAACACAGCGAGATAAAGAACGGATGTTGCTTGAATGCCAGCAAACACCGGGACCATACGCTGCCAGGCTTTGTCATGCAATGATACCAGATTACTTGCTACTAGCATGGCGTGGTCAAGTGTCCTACCGTGGAGGACGGAATAAGGCTGCACTGCCCAGAAACCTTGTGGAAAGGCTTTTGGAGTACCTCCAGGAGAGCTTCATGGAGATGTCCCTGGAGGATTTCCACTCCATCCCCAGACACGTTAACAGACTTTTCCAGTAGCTGTACTGGCCGCGAATGCATCCCAAGTCCTCAGGGCAAATTAATCATTAAAAACCGCTTGCTTTTAAACCATGTTTTATATTTACAAAGGTACACTCACCGGAGGTCCCTTCCATGGCCTCATTGTCTGGGGGTTGGGAGGGTACTTCTGTCAGGCTGAGAAAAAGATCCTGGCTGTTGGGAAGAACGGACTGCTGTGTGCTCTCTGTGAGCTTGTCCTCCTCCTCATCTTCCCCATCTGCAGAATCCTCAGGCATGGCTGAGATTACTCCCGCCTCAGAATCCACGGTCGGAGGTGGGGAAGTGGGGGCGCCCCCCCCCTAGAATTGCATGCAGCTCAGTGTAGAAGCGGCATGTCTGCAGCTCTGCCCTGGACCTTCCGTTTGCTTCTTTGTTTTTTGATAGATAGGCTTGTCTGAGCTCCTTAACTTTCACGCGGCACTGTAGTGAGTCCCTATTGTGGCCTCTCTCCATCATGCCCTTGGAGATTTTTTCAAAAGTTTTGGCATTTCGTCTTTTGGAACGTAGTTCTGCTAGCACTGAATCCTCTCCCTATATAGCGATCAGATCCAGTACCTCCCATACGGTCCATGCTAGTGCTCTTTTTCGATTCTCGGACTGCATGGTTACCTGTGCTGATGAGCTCTGCGTGGTCACCTGTGCTCTCCACGCTGGGCAAACAGGAAATGAAATTCAAAAGTTCGCGGGGCTTTTCCTGTCTACCTGGCCAGTGCATCCGAGTTCAGACTGCTGTCCAGAGCGGTCACAATGGTGCACTGTGGGATAGCTCCTGGAGGCCAATACCTTCGAATTGCGGCCACACTAACCCTAATTCGAAATGGCAATACCGATTTCAACGCTACTCCCCTCGTCGGGGAGGAGTACAGATATCGATATTAAGAGCCCTTTATACAGGGCCGGCTCCAGGCACCAGCTTACCAAGCAGGTGCTTGGGGCGGCCACTTCGGAGAGGGGCGGCACGTCCAGCTGTTTGGCGGCAATTCGGCAGACGGTTCCTCACTCCTGCTCGGAGCGAAGGACCTCCCGCTGAATTGCTGCCGGAGATCGCGATCACGGCTTTTTGTTGTTGTTTGGCTGCTTGGGGCGGCCAAAACCCTGGAGCCGGCCCTGCCTTTATATCGAAGTAAAGGGCTTGGTTGTATGGACGGGTGCAGGGTTAATTCGGTTTAACGCTGCTAAATTCAAGATAACCTCTGTTTATGTGAGTGCTGTTAGGGATGTTACAGCAGCATTAGTGGGCTTAGATATACTGAATCCAAGGCTGTTGTAAGAACCTGAATCTACAGTAGTGTAGTCTTGTAGAATAGGCACAGGATTAGCAGTCATTAACTGAGTTCTGCTGTAAGGCCTTAGGCTAATAACCTAAACTCTGTAAAATAGGGATAATACTTACCTACTTGGATGGATGCATTGGTTAATAGTTGTATAGTGCTTTGAAGATGTCAACTACTATTTAAGGGTAAGTATGTTATAGTGTGTTCAATAAGACCATTGCCTGAACTAAAGTGAATGTTAGGTTCCTATTTTTGAAAATCTTGGCACGTTTTTTTTCATTTGTGGTTTATTAGTTAGACATTTGCCCAGTGGAATGGACACTGCAGACATTTAATGTTTTAGGGTTTCCTTTGCCTGGCATTATGAATGTAGGTAGACATTCTCCATTCATTCTATACCAGTATGCCTAAATTGGCATGCAGTTACTGCAAGTGGTGTACAAACGGCAGTTTGCATGCACAATCACAGTAAATCCATATACAATTTGGTATATATTTTCCATACAGACATTGGGCCTCTGAGAATTTTACCCTAGGAGTGCAAATATCAGCTTCTAAAAGCAAGGTTTTTAATATTTATCCCTATTAGCTTTAAAACCCAGAGGAAAACCATGCTTCAACAAACAACAAATGTGTATAATTCCTTTAACAGATATTTTTATATTTCTCCAAACATTACCAGAAGAGGGCACTATTGCCTCATTCTAACAAATTCCAGTGGGATTTTGCCAACACCATCTATCCCTTCTCGGTATGCCATGCTAACTTATGTAAAGCTTATCTTTCTGAGATCAAATGCAGTGTCCAATAGTAGATAAAGTCAAATCTTGACTTCAGTGAGTGTTTTGCTTGGATAAGGACACAGTAGAGACATGGGGATTTGAAATCCAGATTCCAGGTCCCGCCCTGTGCAGAACTCAGACATCAGCACTTTCTGGTACTTTTCAACTCAATGCTACAGCAGAGCATTAAGTCCTAGCATTAATATACCTATCGATAGAATTTAGTCCACCCTAATTTAGTCAGAATGAGCCAACTGAGCATGCTCAGACAGAAAGACCACTGATATCAACACAATATTGAGGAATGACCAACACTGCAGGAACTCCGCCTGTAGGGAAACACATGGTTCTGGTTTTATGTCTGTTCCGCTAGCAGGGTCTGGGCTAAATCCCCTATCAGACTTGCTCCTATCTGTGGACTACCATGGCTGACTATGCACTTATCTTTCACTATGCTTCACACAAGCCGAAGTACTTAAAGATCTGGGAGAACAAAGAAAGGTGTAAATGGCATTAGATAAATACTATATCTCTGCCTTTGAACAACATGAAGGAACACTATATACCTGGGTGGTGATCAAATACAGTTATGTTGCCCTTTCTACTGTAGACGTTTTATTATTTACAGTATGTAGTGCTGCTTAAATCCATCTTCTTTCTGGCTATGGTTAAGGCAGAGGCTGCCTTGATGTGTGGCTAGTAACATATCCTGTGAATGCTTAGCTGAATGTTCACCACCCTGATATAGTCTATTCAAAGGCTGAAATGTTCTCATATGCAACTCCTTTCTCTACATTATGAATGCATTACTAGTGACTTCCATAGTTAAGGTTAATTAAACTTTGAGGGATTTCCTTCTCACTTTAAAGACATATGAGCAGAGTGGTGTTCCCTGTGGTGAACATGGCCAGGTGCATCGCAGCGTAGGTGCGGGGCTAGCTGCTGATTGATAGGAGCATCCAGAAGACAGTGCCCATGCAGCCCATCAGTTGCAGAGCATTACGACAGCTCAGCTAGGCAAGGATAAGGAGGCAGGATGTCAAAGGCCTGGGAGCATGGCTTCATCCTGCCCTCTCCCCCCCCTCCCCCCCCCACACACCAGCATAGCTTTGACGGCATGGACAGACCTCAGGGCTCATTTTTAAAATGTCTGGTCCTAAATATTCATAATTAAAACTACTGGCCTGGTTGTCTACAAATGTGACTAGAGTTTCCGTGAGATCTATAAAACAGGCAAAGTTTGAAGCTTATCACTTGAGCCAATTCTGACTCATTTAATGGCAAAATTTCTATTCTGAACATATAGGGGCTGATTCCCCAGTATGCTGGTGCAAAACAGCCCTAAGGTCAGCTTCACCACACAGGAGCATTCCCCCAGTGTAAGGACACAGTAGCAGTGGCTACAACTGCTGCTGATATTGGGATTATGTGACCCTAGCAACATCCCAGTATAAGCAGGCAAAGGGCTCACTGCTACCTTGGAGTAAGTTTCAGCTGGCCTGACCAGTTCACTGTACCCCAACTTACTGATGTTCCATATGTAAAAGGTGGGGTAAGATATTGTTGGAAAACTAGTAACTCACTGATCATGTATAATCATGCATAGGCTGTGTACAAGAAAAAAAAAAGAGTGGTGCTAAAAATGTGTTTGGCAAGCAATGCATAAGCCCAGTATGCCCTAGCCAAAAGGGCCATGTATTGGGTTTGTTTATCCAGCCTGGCTGTCAGGCAGAAACAATGAAGGTCTATTTACTTATAAAATAAACAAAGCCATCAAGTAGGGAGGAAGACAGAATGGTGTCCTCACCTCAGCAAGAGAAACGTTATCTGGACTATAAAGGCAGCAGTAAGTAATTGATTCAACTGATTGTATACAATATTACTGTATTAGAAAAGTTTATCAAGTGAGGTCTTTTCTGAAAGTTAATGGCATACTGCTGATTAATATAATTGTGAATGTTTTTATTAACACTATATGAGGAAATATGGATACTTAATGATATAATGCTTTAAAGGCTGTGACCAAATACAGGGAGAAATGGGTCCCCCCCCAAACAAGAGGAAATGCAGCTACCTATGTGTCTCCAATGAAATTAAGTCAAGTGTGATCAAAAAACAATGGAAACTCCCTTTACATACAAATCAGGAGGGGGATTGGAAGGAAGAAAAGTATGAGGTCATGCTCAGTAAGTTTGTGAAGATATAGGGAGAGAGGCGAAGCCATCTTGGCATCCATTACTGGGCAGACAAAAGGTCAGAGAGAGGTGAAAGTGGGCTGCTACGGTGTACTGGTAAGAAGTGGCCCATACACAACCGACGTTAAAGGGTTTTAACGTTGCTGCCCCTTTTGCCCCCCGCCCCCATCGTGGGGCTTTTTTGCCTTTTTTCCTTCATGGTCAAATAACTTAAGTGGTTCAAGCTTGCTCTAAAGAGACCACTCTAGAGATGACAGTGTAGTTCAGATCATACATATTTCATCCTTGGTCTTGAGGCTTTGCCAACCAGATTGCCACTTAGTGCCAGTTGCAACACTGGCATGTGTGATGTAGACAACAGTCTACTACTTACCCATTCTAGAAAGAGCACCGAACGGTAATGGTCAATACTGACCTGGCTGTATTTGAAGTAAAGATCTGTAAGTGAAAGATTCCTGAACCATCCATTCTCCCTCCATTAGCATTGTCAGTGTGTGACCTCACAATGCATGTGTATTATGTAACATGAACTGCTAGAACTTATCAGTTCTAAAGACAATGGTATTTTTAACTTCTCCATCCACAGAAGCAGAATACAGAGCACAATGGTTATGTATTATTAACATTAGAGCTGGTTGAAAGTGATAAGTATTTTCTGCTAAAGATTTCAAGAAAAGAAATTAAAGTATTCTCCTTCCCCCAGATTTTTACAAAAATGTTTCAGCTTTTGGTTTTCATGTTCCATAAACGTTTTAAAAGTTTTGTATTTTGAAATTTTTTCATTAAAAACAAAAATTTGAAAAGAGTTTGCGTGAAGATTTTTACTTTTAAAAAAAAGACCATTTTTCATCCAAGATGTTGTTTTGAATGAAAAGTTATAACCAACTCTGTTCAAGATGGTTTAATGAACAGTCTGGACAGTCTGTGGCAAATCAAAGTCAGGGCTAAGCTTAGGATCATGATAGCCATTGTGCACCCTATCTGGGGGTGCATCTGTGCCACCTTTTCCTGTATTCAGACAGGAGTGTCTCCCACCAGAAAAACCCAACCCTCTAAAATGACAGACTGTCACATAGAATGAGCTGAATGGAGATTGCAAGGGCAGGGATTCCTCTTGAACTCTCAGTCTCCTGACTTTTAATGGTTTATGCTAAACCCTTCTTACTATTCAATGTACCTTTTCATGTGATTCCAGTGCTGGTGCCATTTTCATCTATGATTATAACACATCCACAGGTTTTAATTAAAAACTTGTCAGTTTTTGGTAAGGAAGTTATTCAGACTCTGGTGATTGAAACATAAAAACCTTCAGAAGTTATCACTGTTAATCACTTGCAGCCAAATCCAATATGTGATCTGTTCTGAATGGGTAAGCAAGGCATGCCACTTAATTTCCAAAGGAAGTGACAAAAGTTTTGAAAGGGATGTTTAATGACATTCTGTACAAAGAAATAGCAGAAACCAAGGACTGCTGCTCTAAGTGTTCACAGAGCAGCCTCTAACTATCATCATATGTTGATTATATACATATAGGCTTTAGAAGACAGTTTTCTTCCAAAAAGCCCACCCACCTCATAAATCAATGCATAGATCAATAATGTGACAAAATGTCTCTGCTGCCGCTGCACAGTAGATGCCAATTCTGCTTCATGTTCCATTTGGCAGATCCAAATGAATGGTACTGTGTGGGTGGCCTGTATGATAACACCTTGATTTCCAGAGCTGCCTGCCTTACTAAACCATGTCACCCATCCCATCTGGATCACAGAAACCAAAGTGTACTGATGAAATCACAGAGGATGTCAGTAAGAGTTGAATAATATTCTTTTAATACTGAATAACCATGTAGACCTGGCAGGACTTACAACATATCCATATGGCAAGCACATGATCAACATATTGTACCCTGAATCAATTGCTTTAGTTTGTTTTCAGCACAATTTCAGTCTGAGCAAATCCATTGCCAGTAAGTGATTTATGACGGTTTGTTGGAAGAAAGATATCACAGTAGAAAGAAGAGAGCTGTAATCAAGTCAATATTAAATAGAGGCTGTGCTTTTACACAAACAGTTTATAATTAAAAGAGGGCATTTGCATGACAAAACTGAAAATGCATAATGAATTCAAGTGCCTGCAGGACAGTTTACTTGTTAGAGCTGGTTGAAAAATTTAGCAGGGATTTTCTTTTGGACAGGGACACATTTTCAGTGACAATTTTTTGCCAGAAAAGTGTCCCTTTTTTCAAGCCACCCCATATCTTTTACACTGCTCACAACAGAATTAGGGGCTTTACAATAAAAAGGAAATAAAAAAGTTCATATCCTGGAGTGGTTACATTCTGCCATGGTAGATAAATTACACATGCACACATCAGGAGAGCTGTGCTAAGACTCTGGTCATTCACTACCAAAACCATTAGCCGCCTCTTCTTGAGAAACTGGTCTCTCCCATAACGGAGCAGACCGCTTATCCTCTCTCTGAAGCAGTCAGACTACATCACACACCCCTCCCCCCCCCCCAAATGTTTTAGATTATACAGAGCTATTGCCTGGTTGTATAAAATTGGACCCCAGCACAGCTAGATGTGGAGGTTTACCCATCCTACTTTTCCACTTTGGTATTGTGAGGCTTAACAGCCCCACCTCTTTTACCACCACTCACCAGAAAACCTGCCAGTGGAAAATGAAAAGAGCAGATCATAAAACATCCTGTCTTCTACATAATGGCCTTTGGGGAGGTTTGGGAGGGGAGACTGTCACGGCATCCTCAGACACAATACACACAAGCAGTTAAGTGGGTTAAAGAAAAATACATACTTATGTTTTATGCTTCTGTCTCTCCATTTCCATCAAATTCATTACACACGAATGCATCAGTCCCATGACTCACCTCTCTCCTCCTCCAAATTCTTCACTGTCCACTCCTTCACTAGGATGGCCATAAGTACAGAAAGCTAGAAATGATTGACCTGGTATCTGAACAGGCACCTTCATTGGCTTCTGCTCCCTCGCCATAAAAATAGCAGTGGGATTAGGGGAGACAATAGGGAAACTGTACAGTAGAGACTCAAGTTCTTTAGGCTGCTACCACAGGGCAGTCTGGGGGATTCTTGGCTTTCCTCTCTCAGGTATAGCCCTGAGTCAGCAGTCAGTGCTGACCCCTTTGTCTAGGGAAGAAAATGCAGAGGTTTGCAGCAAATTACCTAACTGGGGTTTAAGGAGGCTAAATCTTGATTAGTTCAATCTGTACATTCTTTGCTTCACTTAAGAGTGTAGGGACACGAACTGCTGAATCTAGGCTAGTCTAGACAAGGCCTCTTCCTATTTCAGAGTCCTCTAAATACCTCTGAAGCCATCACTTCCAGCCCAAAATGGTCCCTCCTGCCCCAGTCAAGCAATCCCAATAGGACTCTCCATCCCCAGCCTGGCTACAGTGATTTTAGCATGGTTCAGTCATCCAGCCTGGACCCAGCCATAAAGACTGGCTAAACAGTGTCAGCCATGTCCACTTCAAGACATGCTTGCCTTACAAATAAGAGAAAGGCTTTTAGAAGCTCCATCTATCTCCAACTCAGCTAGTGGTCTGCCTCTCCAGAGGAAGGCCCATTTCAGCTATCTGCACGGGAGATTAGGCTAGCGTTAATTTGGAAGAGGGCAAATGTGTGCCTATGTTTTACCTGGGATGAAACAGTCTTATAAAAGCATTTTTAAAGAGGGCCTCAGGCACGCGTACTTAAGGAGTGAGCTAAGGATTAGAGATGCAGTCCAGATAAGCACTCAAAAGTCTAGATCTGATCCAAAGCTCAAAGCTCTGATCCAAAGTGCTCCAAACCTCATTATGGGTCCATAAAACACTGGATGACATTCACAACACCTGCACTAAGCCCTTGCAACCAGTATGTTGATAAAGCATAGGATGCTGGGAACCAAAATTCACCTCCCCAGCCCAGAGCCAGGCTGTGGAGTTCCAGCTCATTCCTTTGGAGCCACTACTGCAAACTACGGGCTGGAGAAGTGGTTACAGCCCCTCCATACATTTGCACACTGTGCAAGGGCCATTAGATCTATATAAATATGGAGCCTATAGCCCATCTCCTGGCTATGGAGGAAGGCCATTCTCCATGCTGGTACAGAGGCCCACTCTGCCATGAGCACATAGCTGTGTGCAACTGCTTCACCTACGACTCCCCCCTTCCCTACAGCCCCAATATGGTGCCTAAGTAGAGGGTATAGAGGGCCTTGTTCTGGCTCTGTGCACCTAAGTGAATTTCACCCACTCTCAAAACAGATTCTCTTGTGGTACAGCACTTTATCCCTTCTACTTCAGGGGAAGGGGTGAACCTGGATGTGCAGAGGCATGTAGTCATGACACATTGAAGGTCATAGAATATCAGGGTTGAAAGGGACTCAGGAGGTCATCTAGTCCAACCTGCTGCTCAAAGCAGGACCAATCCCCAGACAGATTTTTGCCCCAGATCCCTAAAGGGCCCCCCTCAAGGATTGAGCTCACAACCCTGGGTTTAGCAGGCCAATGCTCAAATCACTGAGCTATCCCTCCCCCACTAGTGAAACATATCAGACTCACTGTCCTCCCACTAGCTATGAACAGACCAAGCCACTGTGACTGAACCAACTGTGTTAGTGAAAGAGCAATTCAGCCTCCATGAGCCTTCAGACACTGCTATCTGCGGAGGTTGCTAATTGTGGTAGTGTATTGTAATTCTCAATTACAGAATCAGTGATTTATTGGCACACTGCAAGGACCAACTCCAGCATACACAGGAAGAACTCAACTTCCTGCTAAAACCCCAGATCAGACAACATATAAGATACCACTAAGGGCTTGTCTACATGAACATTTAGCTTACAGCAAGCTGGGGGTGAATCTACCGCATACTAGCATGGAAGTGGAGAAAGGGATAAAGGGAATTTGAACATAGAGATCTTAGTTGGTCTCTAGGAATAGAGCAAGAGTCAGGCTAACAAAGTCAGGCTGACACTGACTCTAATAATGCGAGACTTGAAGGCAGGCCTAGGCGGGTAGAAAGCGAGAAAGCGAATGGGAACAGACAGTAAGAGATACTGTTTTGACCTTGTGTTAGATAAGAATGGAATGTAGACTGTAGCAGAAATTAATGAAAAAAGTGAGATATCAGGAAGAAATATGTATAACAAAATGCAGCTGTTGCTCATTATTATATGTAACAAAAAGGTATAAAAGCTTGCTCTAATTGTTTATGTATCAGAGACCTGCCTGGACAGGGTGAATCCCTGCCAGTGTGCTCTCTCTCCTCTTTGCAATTGCTTGAGAATAAAGACTGTCTCTGACTTGCTGCACCCAACCCAAGCGTGAAGGCCTGTTTTCTTCCACACTAGCCTACCAGGGACTAACTGTCTGTGTGGACCCTGCAGATGGGCATTAACAATTTAGTTTGCTTTGAGCTAGTCCTCATTGCTTTGATCTAGTTCTTTCAAACTAATGAACAGTTAATTCATGGCAAGCTAGTGAAGGGCAGATTCATACCTCAGCTGGTCATGCATTAAGTGTTCATGTAGACAAGCCCTAAGATAAAGGCACAGCATCATATAGTGGTGCAGGTGCCATCTGAACTATTGATTACAGTATTTTGTGATGTAGGGACATATGCACCAGACAGCTGATCTGTCTAATTTGAGACAGCTAACTCATTTCATGTACGAGTAGGTCATTGAACAGCCATGACTGTTGGTTACTATGTGGTAGACCTGCATTCACAGGAATGAGCCAAAGGTAGTCTTATGCCACCTTTCTCTCTTCAGTTCTGGCATAAGTTAGAGCAGCCCCCTGGCTGTGTTACTCTCTTTCCTCTTCTGAAAGTACACACACGTGTTGTTGGGGGAGTAAATCTCTTAGCATTCACAGGAATAAAGGTGTGAATATGTATTATACTCCCCTCTTCCCCATCCCTTACCCCATCCACACACACTCAGGATACAATATCCGGAATAAAAGTGAATACTCTGAGGCAGTTTTCTGATGGTGTCAAGTCATTTACAATACCTTTTGGTATTTATTACTAAACATACACAAAATTATTCCTGTACATATCTTTCACGTTCATAAATGACTTTCAGCTGCTTTAAGGTAATAAAATAATTCCTTGCACATGGTCACCATTACATTGCAGTTCATACTCCATTTGCCTTCCTCCTATCATTTTCTTTAAAAATACAATGTTGTAAACTTCTAAACTTTGGAAACCAATGTCTAAACAAGCAAGTCCCCCGCCCCCACCCAGAAAATAAAGACTTAGCTGGAGAAAACTATAAACTCACTTAACACACCCCACAAACAGCTATCGCTTATTAAAGAATGCCTTAGACTGCTAACCTATGGCAACTGTTTTTTTCCTGTCAGAACTGTCTTATCTCCTTGATTTGATTGTTAGCTACATGGGCCATCCACACTTATAATCAATACAATAATACCTATTGCTAGTAATGCTATCAGAAATAAAGACTATAATGCTATAGAATATTTGGAGAAAAAAGTCTTTTGAAAGAAGAGAAATTGTCTGACGAAATAAAGTAAGTGCTATCAAAAGAGTTTAAAAAGAGGAGTGATAAATCCTGCTGATCTACAGGAGTAAGATTGTGACATAAAACAAATTTGTAGTCTTGAATTTTTTGTTGAAAGTATCATGCTTGCACAAGAAAAAATGCAGTATAAACATCCTTTCTTTAGGACCACACACATTGTAGCATTTATCAAATCCAGAATTCAAAATTGCATTGGAATCTGACTTGCAGCTGCAGTATCTGGAGTGATTATGTACTGCCACTGTGTACCATTTAGTAGCCCAAAGGATGCTTCTCTGCAAAGTAGTGTCAGTGAATTACAGGTACCTTAGTTTGAAGCGTCATTTCTACTAGTACACGTGTGGTTTTTAGTGCTTTTAATTAGCTGTTCCTGGAAAGAGAACTCCACATGTTATTCTAACCAAATGTTTTCCATTGTGGCTACTCCAAAGCATGCATGAAGTTTTCAAACAAAAATGAAGTGGCCCTACTGTGGTACCAATACAAGGTAACATATTATATTCATGACTGTTCAATATTGTACAGTAATTCACAAATGCAGTGCATGTTAAAACTGCCATTTCTCACAGGGATTTGTTCCTAACCTCTCTCATTCACTGTGGATTGCATCCTGCATTGTGCACTGAAGTTACCTGGGAATTGTGGGTATTCAGCACTGCACAGGAGGCATTCATCACCTTACGGGATTGAGCCATTAGTGTCAGACATGTAGCCTTTTCCATTGGCTGGCAAGTTCTGGTGCCAGAAAAAAAATGGAGAGAAAACATCTTACACGGATACAATTACTAGAGACTAAAGTAGTATGATCTACTGAGGAAGTTCAAGATATTTCATCTCCCCCATGTCCTTTGCTTTGACTTTAATTACTCTTATTGGTGTGAACTTTCTTCCTTTTTGGATGAAACAATGAGTCTGAAACATAATGCACACATAACCTGGATAACAGTTATCAGCAAACGGGAAAGCAGGACAACGCCGTGGAGAGTATGAGTTGTACTCTGAGCTATCAATAGCAAACATTTACTCTAGTAGGAAAGGGAAATTTACTTAGCCTCCAACACAGTAAGTCAAAGATACATTAAAACTGTCAAACTGATTGATATCAAACTTTGTCCCATGTGGGTTAGTCAAGGAGAACAATATTTTAGAAGTGGTATTTGTAAGCTAATATGAGGTGAAGACACAAATCCCTCAATTTATGAGCCTGGATATGAAGGCCAAGAATGACCTTTTGGCAGTAACCTAATAGCAAGGAGGATTATGGTGGATTAGAATAAGAGCTAGAATAACAGTAAGGGTACTTTTGTCACCTGCTTTCCTGTCAAGGTCACATCATCCCATTTGCCAGGACGGATGTTGTAGCATTAGAAATACTGAACGGCTGTTACTGTTCCACCATTGCCGTAGTAGGATATTCTAGAAATGGTTCTTGTAGAGGCCATGGGCCATCCCAATGCATCCCTCATAGGCAGGTGTAGTACTGTCCATATACCTCACCCTGGTTTATTCCAACTGGGTGGCAACAACTGGCCTTGCTCAGATCAGGACAATAAGAAACCAAACACACTAATTAACATAAGTACATCTCCCTTTAACAAAGCCCCATAAAAGGAGCACTTGGAAAACCATTTAAAGGGCCTCACCTCAGGATCCAGGTTCAGAACTCCCACAACTTAAAAGTCCAAAACAAAAGTCTTTGTATCTGGCCAGAACGGCCATCAGAGAGCTGAAGAGAACTCACCATCCCTTAGTATCAGAGGGGTAGCCGTGTTAGTCTGAATCTGTAAAAAGCAACAGAGGGTCCTGTGGCACCTTTAAGACTAACAGAAGTATTGGGAGCATAAGCTTTCCTGGGTAAGAACCTCACTTCTTCAGATGCAAGTAATGGAAATTTCCCTTCACCATCCCTTGACAGCTTTACAGCTTCTTATTCCCTACTCAGCTTCCTCCTCCTGTTTAAATAGGTCAGTCCTAGGGTGGAGCAGGGAGCCTCCTTGATTCTATGCAGGTGGTTCTGATTGTGGCTTTTGGCTGGCTCCTAAAGTGGTAATTCACTCCATCACAGTCCTTCTGGAAAGTAACAGCACAGTGTGACTATCCTGTTTGTCTGAAGATATGATGATACCTTGGAGTGCTCATGCAGCAAGTTATGATGCATCTCTAGTAAAATCAATATGCACAGAAGTTGATGGCATGAGGCCCAAATATAAAAGAGACCCAATGTATTGAACACCAGAAATGAGATGAAGAGAATACATATGAAAAGACCTAGCTGGAAAAATAAGAATGATCAAGAGACTACGAAAGCTGGTAAATGAAAGGATGTGATGTTACTGACAGGTCAATAGATGTCAATGGTAAATTTACTTAAAACCCTGACTGACTGATCACCATGATATACAGAAAGGAAAATGCAGAGACTTGATGAGTTCTGCCATAGTGCTTTGCAACACAAATTTACCAAGGGAATGATAAAGTCTTAAGGGGAATGAAGGCCAAGGACTGAATGGGAATGGATACTGAACTACTTTCTCTCCAGTAGAAATGGTCTCTGCAGAACAGTTCTGAAGCACGTTGTGGAGAAGCTGAACAACGGCTGCTGGTACTGTCCCTGTCATGTGGATGGAGGACCTCAGGCTCTATAACTTTAATCTCACACCTTTTTGCCAATATGAATTTGAAAACTGTTGTAAAGAACAGCAACAAAAGCCAAAGCAAAATGACTAAGGCCTTCTAGTTTGCACTGTTTGCCTTCTACATGCTGTGCTCCCAATAATGGCTGTGCTGTTCAATCAGTGAATTTCTGGATTATTTACAACTTTTGAATATGAACTAACCACCAATGATCTGGTTAGGAGGATTATTTATCACCCATGGTGATACTCGGGAGAAGACCATTGGTGTCTCTGCTCTTACAAAACTCAACTGCAAGAGTTTGTGTTCTCCTGCCACATAGCCAATAATGGAAGCCCAACCCTGAATGGAATGTAGCCTTCTGGCAAGTGATGGAATGAGTGGAGCAACCTAGGAAGGAAAGCAAAAAGCAGGAAAAAAGGAAAAAGGAATAAAAACTGAAAGCACATGAAGAGAAAAAAAACAGATAAGGGGGAAAAGAATGGAGATAGGAAAGAGACATGATGGTAAGAGAGAATGAAGAGAGACAAGTAGAGAGATGGCAACTGTGCAGGAACAAGGTGTAAGATGGGTATGTGTGAGAGGGACCCATTTACCAACATATTGCAGGAAGGGCTTCATTAAAAAAATTGGCAACCACATCTCTTGCACTATCCAATTCCTCCATGTCTCTCAGTATCAACTTGGGGAAAAAAGCCGCCTAGAAAACTGTACTTCCGGGAATGTCATCTTGGGGCAATGGCAAGACTCAGTGGTGATGCATGTGTAATTTATGCTTACTCAGCATGGTTCCATCCCCCTTTAGTGTTGAATGGACCACTTAGAAGTTTATGAGTCTGCTACAGCCTTTGAGCTAACAGGATGGGATATTACCACAGCAAGAATCATTAGCAAATACTTTGTGACATTATATTATTTCCAGAGGACATGTCTTCTAGAACCCATGAGTTGCACATCTATAATCCAGCATAATGACCCAGTGTTGTTTTTGTGGGAGTCTATTGTTTCAGAAGAGTCACATGCAAAACTCTCCAGGGTTTGCATTACAGAGCAGTACGGGGTTAACTTTGTAAGTATTCAAAGTATATTCACCTGCGTTTCACAGCTGTGAATGCTCCAAATACTGGGGAATGATGTTTATACAAGATATTCTAACCCCCAGGTGTGCTACAAATGCCTTTTAAATAGTTTCTTCAAATACATTCCCAGCTTGATCCCTGAAGAAAGAAACAAATAAAAAATATCTGTATCAGCTTTAGATAGGAGATGAAGATCTTAAAAATACTCTTTCATCCCAGTCTCACTTTTCTGTAAACACAAGAGGATTTCTAGCTGTTGTATGGACAGGCTCTCAGATACTACGGTGATGAGGGTGATGAAAGAACCTGTGTAGACTAGGCTAGAGTAGAATGCCAGGACGAGATTAGTGTGATGTCATTCAAATAAATTCTTGCTGATTGACTTTTGGAGGGGATGAGACAAATTCTACTGTTACACCAGCTTAATCTGGACCAATTCCTTCTAGACTGATAGAGTTGGTCCAGCTTTGCACGTGTGTAACTAGGAGCAGATTTTGGACCCCCAGCCAACCACCCAAGGCCGGGCTGTGGTTGTCCTTTGTGTGACAAGTCTTCCCCATATAGAAGATGCTGATCATAATACTTAGTCCTGCCTTGAGTGCAGGGGACTAGACTAGAAGTCCTGGACTTTCCAGTCCTATGATTGTTACAGCAGCAGCAGGAGAGAGTCCTAACATCTTACTTTGGGGAGAGCCCCACCTGCAGAAGTGAGCAGGCACTGACTTATGTATATGTGGGAGCAAATTCAGCCATGGTGTAACTTAACTGGAGCTCAATGGAGCACACATGAATTGGGAAGTTCCCTGGTTTCCCAAAATTAGATTATGACCATGGGATGACTTCTTCTGGGTCATGTCTCCCCCACACTCCAGAGCATGACACTACATATGACAAACAGTATGCACACTTCTAAATTTGCCAATACACTACTGTCCTTGTATTGGCAAATTTATATATTTCCTTCTGTGGCTAAATGCTTGGTTTTGAAATGTTTAAATAATCCTGACTGCTTCTGTTGAAAGAGTCTGATGCGTTGGATGACTGGCTAATACTAATAGTCTTTTAAAATGTCTCTTTACTAAGTTTTTCAAATTAATTAAAACAAAATCAACAGCAAGAAAGCTCAGTGTCTGTATCAACTGTTATACTTCTAAAAGACCCTGACAATGGGCCAAATCCTGTTGGCTGTGCAGGCCTCTTAACCCTACAGTTATGAGCTCTGGGGCAGGCCACACCAATCCTGAGGAGGTCAGGCTGGCCCAGCTGGGTGCAGAGAAGCCGCTCCATGTTCAAGCTCCATGAAGGCTTAACATGAGTTTCCTAAGTTCGCCATTCTGTCCCCTCTGTCTCTTCTGCTCAGGATACTGTAACTGTTGTGGTGCAGTAGGCCCCATGGAGCACTGCCTCCCGTAACATCACTCCACGGCAACCTCACTGCCATACACAGTGGCAGCAGGTCACACACTTCACCTGTGGGAGAAGGATCAGTGCTGTACAGCTGCCAGCACCTCCGGAGCAGTTGCTGAGAGTGGAGGTGACCCTTTTCCATCAGAATTCCATTGGTTCAGCGCCATTCCAGGCTGCAGAACTCTGGCTGGTCTACACGCTTCTCATCAGGAGAGTCAGGATTTGGTCAAATAGTTGTATAAAATATGTTAACATGGAATCTAACCTTGTTTATCCAAACAAACTCTCAGTTGCACCTGGGGCTTGATTTCAGCACATACCATTTCCAGTGCTGGGATGACCACTTAATACTGCACACTATATTACATACAAACAAAATACTTTTTCCTGAAAAGTTTTATAAACTCTGGATCCTTTTCTTCTGAAGAGCTTATGATTCATCAGGCTCCTGAAACCAAAAAGATCATTGTTATATTAATGTGATTGTCCACAGTAATTTCATATCCCATGTTGGATCATCAAGTTTTTTCTGTATTCTCACAAGTCAAAGGAGTCAGTTTAGAATATGTAGTCTGAGAAGCAGAGGAAAAAGAGGATGAATCCTTAAGTCCTAACTCCATGGAAGGAGTCCCACTGACCAAAATTTCATTTCTGCTTTAAGTCGTATCTGTGTCCTGGTAGTCGCAATAGCAGGAGCTCCAGTGCAGTGCAGACAAGGTACTGGCATTTATCTAACCCTGCTCAAAACAAGACTAGATGATATGGTGGTGAAAACATGGATGGTCACTGTTGCCATGTCTACACTAGCGCTTCCACTGTTGTTGCTACCATTAGCGGAATTGCAGCTGTGGTAGTGCAATGGTAGGAAATTTTAAAGTTCAGCATAGACAGGGCTACTGTTTCTGGAGAATGTCCAGATCTACTGAGATGAAATTCTTGATAATGCAACCACTGACAAAATAGAAGACATCCTCTCACCACCAGCAGCTTCTATAAAGTACATACAAAAGTTAATCAAACTGAGAATTTCTTCCTTTAATTTTTTTTCCTTTTTAGAACAGCTAAATCCATGCCAAGCCTTTTGTTTTTCCAGTACCTGAGAAAGACAAGAAAGCTTCTCAGAGCACAGCTTAATCTGTGGAGAAATGGGGAACTCAGCTCACCCACTTCATAAAGAAACCTTGAAGGAAACGTTCCTTGTTAAAATTCCTCTTGTTAAAAAGCTGTGAAGTCATAAAATTTTACCGAACAATGGCTTCCCATACAAAAGGGCTCTTCAGTCAATAGTTTCCCTCTAAGCTGTTCCAAATCACCCTGGCTTCAATAAACTCAGCTCCTCGAACAATCAGTGCAGGAAACAGTGTGGCTTCTATAGGTTTAGCAGCTGTTCAACATGCTCTGTTGTGGGTCTGTCTAGCTCTGTCCAATTTTGCCATGTTTTTCCACAGCCTTTTATTATCTTGCTTAATAGAAAGACGGAAAAATCAATTTTAAAAATAGTTTTTTGGGACCATCTTAGATTCTCTTTCCTTCTCTATGTAGTATGTTACTAAAGTTGGAAGTGGTTGATCAGGAGTATGGTGATTTAAAAAAAAGGAGTTTAAGCACTGAACTGAAGCAGAGAAGTGATTTGCAATCCAATAGCACTATTTAGATCAGTGTTATTTGTTTATTTCTCGAACACCCCTGTGAATTCCAAAAATGCAGTACAGGGTGTTCTATAGAACGTGCCTGTGCCTAATTTCTTTCAACAGGGGCGGGGGGGAAATCCAGTGGCTACATTTCCAAGCCTCTTCTTTATCGTGTGTGTATGTCAGTGAAGTAGAAATATAGTGAAGTTGATGTGTATTTCCACTGCATACAGTTGCCTTGCTTTCTCAATGTCCCTAATGGAAAGGGCACGTGCAGTAGATCTGACTAGCATTCTGGCAATCTTTGAAATAGATTATTATTTTTTGCTATGAATGTAGTCTGACATACTACTTCACTTGCAATTTTATTTCCTAGGGCAACATCCCTTCTATTACACAGGTAGGGTTTTTGTTGTTGCAGTTCAGATGTTTTATTAACATGCAGCATATTTCATTCCACTCCCATTTTAGAGCCATACAGACTCACAGGTTTTAAGGCCAGAAGGGACCATTCTATGTAACAGGCCATATAATTCTCCACAGAAATTCCAGCATCAGTTCCAATATGTTCCCCGGGCTTGAGAATCTTCACTTATAGGGAAAAAAGATCTGTAAATTACAGCTTAACTGTAAGAAGATTCTAGTGTAGTGAGTTAATGATTCTCCACTATTGCTTAAAGATTCACACCACAGAATAGCAAAGTAGCTATGGTGAAATGGGTGTCTGAGCCTACAACAGTTATATATAAATAGTAGAGGTAGGTGGGCTTTATCTCTGACTGTAGGGGCTTGGAAAAAATGTAATACATTTTGCAGCAAATTTTCATGTACTGTGGGCCCTTAATATACATGCTGTCTGTGTGGTAATGTAGTACAGGTACACCCGGATTATCCAAATGCTGATTAACCAAATTTCAGGTTATCCAAAATTCTGATATGTCCCCTGACTCTAAAATTCATGTGGAGATCAGTTTCATTTAGCTAGAAACTTTGACCATTGGATTGTTTTGAATGTTTCCTGAGCTATTTGGATAATTGGGATTTACTTGCATTCTAACTATGCCCACTGCGGGTTCCTATAAGCATTTTTTCTCATGACTAGGTGAGAAATTACATATTAACTTATGTAGCTGTGTTTTGCTCTAAACATGTGAAGATTTAAGTCCTTTCTTCTACTTTTCATTGCACAGGGAGGATATGGCTCTTTTTCATGGGTCTGTATCTGTGATAGTATTTTTCTTCAGATTTTCCACAGTTGTACTGGTGCATCTTCACTCTGCTATCTAACCCAGTTCAGAGCAAATGTAGAAAACATGGGGTTAAAACATCAGAAGATTGTCTACACTGGTTCTCCCACTATTTTTTCCACCAATGGAGCTGTACCAATAGTAATACAATGGTGAGAAATTTGAAGGAAAATGCTAAGGTAGACAAGGCCACGCTGCATTTAGTGGTCTATCCATCTTGGAAGATGTGGGCATACAGAAATCAATAGTTAAGCTTTTGTGTATACAGATTTCCAAGTGCTATCTACCTCACCACTCCTCGATAACAGGTATTCACAACACCACTGCAGTCTCTTGTGCACTAGGCCTTGAAATTAGCTGTGCTAATTTGGAGATTCATTTTTCACTTGAAATTTGTGAACAGGATTCCAGTTGCTTCTCATATGCTCACTTTGAGATTGGACAAAGTTCATCAAGTAAAACATGAGCCAATTGGTAATTGTTTTGACTCAGTTGTTATTTGTCTAAAATGAGCTTCTTCCCATTGATGCAAAGTGCAGAAGAAATGTCTATTTAAAAATCCGGACTAGTTTCCTCTTCCCCCAGGGACAATCTGATTATAATCCTACCAGGGGAATGATTGTGCTAAAATTTATTAGTGAATCCTAGAAGAGCTTATTTGCCACAGTTCAAATATCTGACCACTTTAAGGTGCCTGCATGGTAAGTGCTCAGAGCAAATGTTTTATGGGGGGACAAAGCAAGATAATGATGGTTTATAAATGCCCTTTACTCATGCATTTTGAAGCGAGCATTTAGCAGTTGCCTGGGGCTTCATTGATGCTGTGTAGGAGAGGGTATCCATTGCACAACCAACAGTAGCAGTGATGAGAGAAGTTATAGCAGCAGCATAACCAAAATGCTCTCTGCCTGCTACAGGTGTGAGTTAGGGCTACATCTCTCAGGCAGACATCTTAGTAATGCATTTAAAGTTCTCTGCATGGAGAGAGCAGGAGAGATTTAGTAACACAACTGATATTGTAGAAAGAGGGGAAGACAGCAGTTGCAATGCCAACTATCATCCCATTTACTGGCTTCAGTAAGCAAACCAATGAAAATTGGCTGGCATTAAAAATCATGCACCATTCTTAAAAAGCAACCAGCTCTGGGGTGGAAGCAGACCATGAGTGTTCAGTACACTGTGAAACATTGTAGCCTGGAGATATTTGGTCCAGGGTTTTGGAGCAAACCTCTGCTCTTACAAAAAGAGCAAAGGGATCTTTGATGTCCATAAATAGACGTGACCTTGTTGTTCAAGGTCTCATTTGAAAGACCCATATATACTAAACTGTAGGGTACTGCATTCTGTCCAGCATCATCTGACAAGAATAATCTTGTCAATAAACATATGGGGTCTGTATGTATATTAACATGTATATTACAATAGCAACTAAAGCCCTCTACCCAGTCGGGCTCCCATTGTGCTAGGCACTGTAGATTGATATTGACAAGGTGTTCCTCATACAACTAAGGAATCATTACAGACTCCTCCCTTTTTACTTCATACTCTAAAGTCTTTGAAAATGGTTTATCCTCAGCTGAACAGTAATATTTAGTACTTGGCCACTGTAGTACCATTCCACTTTGAATGGCCCCTCTTAGAATATGTGCTAACTACCTATGCTAAACAATCTGTTCTACCTTAAATTTAGCTGTGCCACTCAGAGTACCTTTCTCAAACCTGAAGAAGAGCTCTGTGTAGCTTGAAGGCTTGTCTCTCTCTTCAACAGAAGTTGGTCCAATAAAAGATATTGCCTCACCCACCTTGTCTCTCTAATATCCTGGGACCAACACACCTACAACAACACTGTATACACATAGATAGATATATGCATGGCCTAGTGACCTAACCACAGCGCTGAGAGACAGCTCTTATGGGTCTGTTCCCAGTTCTGCCACAGACTGTCACTTTTCCCTTTGCAGGTACATTCATTTGCACAATCGACCAATTTGCACACACAGTTATAATGACACATATACAAATAAGTACAGAAGAGTGTGTATGTATGTGTGCACAGATATCAGATCTTCCTTCCTAAAAATGTGCTGTCTGTAACTCAGATTCACCATCAGTAAAATTGTGTAAAAATAGTTACTTACGTTACAAGGGTGTTGTGAGAATAAGATGGTTAATCTCTGAAGGTATAAAGCACTATAGAAGTGCTAACTATTTGGGCTGGTCTCCACTTACCGTGCATTTACGCTGCAGCAATCGATCCACTGGGGGTCAATTTAGCGGGTCTAGTGAAGACCTGATAAATCAACCGCCAATCGCTCTCCCATCGACTCCGATACTTCACCAGAATGAGAAGCATAAGGTAAGTCAATGGGAGAGTTTCTCTCATCGACCCAGCTCAGTGTTGACACCACAATAAGTCGACCTTAGGTACACTGACTCCAGCTACATGAATAACGTAGCTGGAGTTGTGTAACTTAGGTCGACTTGCCCTTTGTTAGCACTCCATAATATTTGTTATGGCAGGATAAGACACAATGGTTCCAACTTCGAGAGATGTTTTTGGACAACCTGTAATGGGGTCAGCACCCACCTCTCACAAACGCCCCCTCTGGTTGGGTGCGTCCCTGGTCTTCAAACCAGTCCCAGCCCTACCATCAGGCCATACCCCCAGAGCTTCCTCCCTGGAGGCAATGGTTTTGCCCTCTTGGTCTGTTTTGGTCCCAGTCTTCAACTGGGCCTTCTGACAGTTCAGTCCCCTTCTGGGGGTTTACTGATGTCCAATTGCAGGCCCTTCCCCAGTGGCCTATAGGGAAGGGGGAGACCCAGGCCCACCCACTACTCTGATTCCAAGCCCAGGAACCCTAAGAATAGCATGCCCCTTTAGTAAAAAGGTCTTCAGTTCCTTGGGCCACTTCCCCATGACCCCAGCCTTCACCAATACCTTACCCTTAGCTCAGTGCTCTTCTAAGGGCCCAATAGCCAGCCAGGAGCTTTTCCTTGCTCCCTCAGTCCCTACTAGCACTAGGCTGTCCATTGTGCTGCAGTTCCCTGAGCCATCCACACTCCTCCAGCACTAGCAAGGCTCTAAACTGTCACTGACACTGTAGCTCCTTTTTATAGGGTCCTCCTCGGCCCTGATTGGCTGCTTCCCCTCCAGCCACTCTAGCCTGCTTAGAGGACCTCTCCACTGCTCCTTACCTGGGATGAGTGTGGCAGCACCCTGAGGCCTCCAGCAGGGGGCCTCTGGGCCTATCCACTCTATCATACAACTCTATTCCAATGTCACATACAAGGGGTCACTTTCATGGCTCACCCACAAAAATTAAGCATAAATGTGGGCCTTTCTCAAGAATTGCCTCTGTGGGGGGAAGAGGAAGGAATATTAATTTATCAGCACCGCAGCCCCCTGAGAATCTATTATCACACCAGTGAAGAGTGGATTGCGTCTGTGCATGCGTTCAAATTGCCTGGGCCTATCACTGGCTGTCGGGTGGGTCAGAAGGTTTGTGTCTCGGGGAGTGTTTAGGGAAGAAAAAGAATGAAAGAGAGCATTAGAAAACTTTCAAAAATGTCCTGGGAAAGGAGCAGCATGGTGGAAAGTTGTTCTGTTTAAAAGGGTGAGGGAAAAATAAAGTCACTGTGATGCTTGTTAAGTATACATAGTTCCCTTTGGTTAAAACTCTAGAGGGAAACGGTGTTACGCTTTCTACCCTTTGTCTGTCTTTTTTATTTAGATGATAAGTTCTTCAGAGTAATGACTGTCTCTTGCTATATACTTTTACGGCGCCTAGCATAGTCAGGCCCTGATCTCAGTTGATGCCTCTACATGCTACAGTTATGCAAAAGCCATAGAAATAACCCTTCCGCCCTCACTGCCTGCTAGTGGCACAGATTTATCATCTACTGCATTTTTTTAGATGAAGCTGTCCATTGCCACCGTGAATTGGGAGAACTGGCTCAACCTCTTGATCTTTTTAAAATATAGGTTTGATTTTTCAAAGGAATCTAAGGAAGCGAGGCTCCAAAATCCTATTGAAATTCACAGGGAGCTGAGTGCCTCATTCCTATAGATGCTTTTGAAAATCCAAGGCATAGAAGTGAAAGAAAGGTCCCTTCTGCCAGAGATACTAGTGGAATTGAGCAATGGTGGGAACTTAGCCATCCCAGCTAAGATGAAGTTCAAAAGACACAGGGAGTGATTCAGTCCTGTTGGTGCAGAGGCAAGGAGTTTGCACCTCCTGTCCTCTCGCACTGTTAGGGACAGTTTCACTGGAGGGGGAAATCACTGCTGGTAATGGGCAGGTGGTGGGCCTGCCTGCACCCTCCCAATGTGTTTCTGACAGGAGTGCACGGCTTTAACCTATGGCTGCTTTTCTATAGGAGGCCCACTGGTGGAGGTGGCCTAGGGGATCCTCTCTGACACAGCACATCTACTGGTGCCCTGGTCCACTCCCTTAGCTGGTCCTATTCCCTTTCTGGGCGATGTCAGGCAGCTCCAAGACCCAGGCAGAATGGAAGCTTGCATTACTGTGTCACCTCCAGGCAGACGCAGCATGCCCCAGAGGTCAAGAGACCAGAGGTATTTTGGACTGTGAAGTGGGGAGCAGCTTATTCCACAGACCAGGCCCTTCACAGACACAGCTCTTCCACCAGCCACCTTTCTTTTAAACTGACTGACCTGTCTGGCGCACCTTTGCTGGCATGAGGAGAAAGTCTTTCAAGTAGGAAAGTCACAAGTCATTTAGGCTTTGTAGGTCAAAACCAACACCTTAAATTCAATCTGGAAAGCCAGCAGGCAGCCAGAGCTGATCCTGGAGCACTGGTGTCATGCTTTGCCACTCTGAGGAGCTGTCAGCAGAAATCCAAAATCCAGGGCTCACTAGAAAAACAGTGGAAAATTAAGGTTATGTTGCTTCAATTAAAGCTGGGTTTGGAGGTTACTGGCCTTTGCACAGTGAGGATGATGACAGTTGTATACATTTTTATAGTCCAGCAGAGTTCAGAGCCCTGGTAAAAATCAAGGCCCCCGCATGGTCAGCTACACACAGACACAATAGTTCAAAGGTTACTGTTTATCCCCCTCTCATTTCATTTAGTTTCCCAAGAGCCTCTTTGTTAATTTTTGCCATTAAGACAAAAGGTCAGTTTTGATGTTGCTCCTAGAAATGTTCTTGCTGCTTTGTTTGTTTTGTTTATATACTCCCCCCCACCTTCTTTCAAGGAGGAATGCTAGACTCCCCTTTGCTGCTTAGTGCCAGCTGCAAGCAGGATGGTGAGAAGAATGAGAGCTCTAAAGAAGTGGGTGGGAGGAAAGAGGGAGGAGGAAGAGAAATAAAGGAAAATAAGGAGCAGTGTTTTGCCTCTGGCCATTTGCAAACAGCTTGTGGGATCCTCACATCACACACATTGTTGGGCAGCCTGTGACGTTTCTGAACACACAAGCTGTCATTTCCTTGCAAGAAGTCAGCTCTGTTAAACCCTTCAGTCTATGTGGGTGGCCGCCTGCGAAGACACACTGTCTCATCCCATTCAGGAACTGCCCTCTGTCACTGCACTCATGGCAGGCTAGATGTTTGTTGTTTAAGTAAATAAACTGGTCAGTGTCTCAGGCTAGCTGTGAATGTGCTGTCCTCCCACCCACCACCGCTTCCCGGCCACTCTGGGGGGAAAAAAAAAAAAAACAACAACCAAAAGCAATAACAAGATGAAAAAGTTCACAGAGAGATCCAATGCCACCCACTAAGCCCTAACCTTCAAATAATCACTGACCAAATGGTGTCAGTGTAGGCCCCTGCATCCTGTCAGCACTCAGCTTTCCAATGAGGGGTATATCATAGAGGTGACTTTTAAAGCATCTTTCCTCAAAAGGGAGACTGGGAAAGTGCAGTCCCAGGACACTTTGATTTCCCTTGTTCCTGTAAAGCCTCCATGTTTGGATCTGGAGCTGAACTTCCCCAAAGTTCAAGCCCCTTGCTACGCTTAGCCCATGGTCAGTCTGTCTCTCTTCTAGACTAGAGGCCAAATTCAGTCCTGGTGTAAGACGGTGCAAAACCATGAATCTGCACTTGTTAACACAAGCCTATACTTGACCCTCAGTGCATAAGTGAGATTTTAAGCCAATTTATTTTCCATTTATTCTGTTGCATCCAACAAGCCTTTGTTTCCCAACCGTGTGCCATTCCACAGCAGGGAGAAGAGATTTGCACCACAGGAAAGACTACCAAAAACTGCTAAGAGAATCACTTTCAAAAGCATCCAGGATGTCTCAGGTCTACATATCGTCAAGTACCTCTCACAGAAGTGAGGAATCAAAATGAAATTTTTGTCTCGCTGGTGCCTGTGACCAGAGTTTCTCAATTAAAACATTATTTTGGGGGAAATGCCTGAGAATTCATGGTTAAAGCCAAAGTTAATTAGGGTGAGAAACTGAGCATAAGGACACAAGTACCACAAGATTCAGCCCTATGTACATCCAGATCCTGTCACTTTGCCTACCAATAAAATGCAGCCACCTGTTTTACGAGACCACACTACAGGCACTATGAGCCTCAGCTCCAATGGAGGTAGAGGTGAACCGTACCACCAGAAACAACGAGGAGTCCTTGTGGTACCTTAGAAACTAACATATTTATTTGGGCATAAGTTTTCATGGGCTATAACCCACTTCATCAGATGCATGGAGCAAAAAATTCAGTAGGCGGGTATAAATATACAGCACATGAAAAGATGGGAGTTGCCTTACCAAGTAGGGGGTCAGTGCTAACGAGGCCAATTCAGTTAGGATGGATATGGCCCATTCCCAACAGTTGACAAGAAGGTGTGAGTATCAGAAGGAAAATTATTTTTTGTAGTGACCCAGCCACTCCCAGTCTTTATTCAGGCCTAATTTGATGGTGTCCAGTTTGCAAATTAGTTCCAGTTCTGTAGTTTCTCGTTGAAGTCTGTTTTTGACGTTTTTTTGTTGAAGAATGGCCACTTTACAGACTAACACGGCTACCCTTCTGAAACCTGTACTACCAGCGGCATTATACATGTAGGGGAACACAATCACCCAGACTACCCCACACTTGGGAAAGTACAGTGTTAACACCCCCTATGTTGACGGCAGTCCTCTGCCATGGAGGGGAGGGAGGGGAAATCTATGATTTAATACAATTGTTTACAAATAATCTGATCTAGAACAAAGACTTTTCCACAGCCCCACACACAAACCAATTACCATTTGAGTAATCTTTCCAATCTTTCTTTACCAAGAATACCTCGTGTTTAGTGAGACCATCAGCCCCTGCCTGAGTGTCTGGGAGATTAACCCGAAAAATACATCATGTCTTTTCAAAGCTCAGATATCCATTCCTGTTAGTAATGACATAGCAGCTGGCTTTAGGATAATAACAAGTGGTGCGAATTAAGACATTCCATAAAGTGCACATTCTATTTAGAGGCAGGCCTGCTGTCCGAATGATTTATTTCCCCACATTCCTCAGTTGAGGCTTTCCTGCCCATTTAGGTATATTTCTGTGTCCCATCTTCAGAGAAGCAACATAAAAAAAAAAACAGTTTATCCCCAGATTTAGGACACAGCATAGGAAAGCACACATAGTGACAACAGAGATTTGGCTGCTCAGTAGCAGTCTCTCTGATGGTTTCACTAAGGCTGCACAAACCGTCCATGATGAGATTAGTTTAGTTTCATTATGAAACCAAAATTTGACCTGTGTTCACCAAAAGGTTCACAAGAGAACCTAAGCTAAATTCCAGGCAAGTTTTGGGTAATGGGGCAAGACGGGAAGAGGATGTTTACAGGGCAGAAATGGGACACTTTTATATGGGATTTTGACCTGCCCCAAAACAGGCAAAGCTTACTATTTCAGTTGAGATCACCTTAACTGAACCAAATTACAAAGCAAAAATGGATCCACACCAAAGGTGTTTCACCAAATGTCCCGTGAACCAAAACTTCCAAGGTACCTGAACAACTATAGTAGGGCCCAAAGCAAAACTCAGCTCTAGGATTCCCTTTCTCTCAGCTGGCACAGTAAGCCACCATTACAGCCCCAATGCACTAATGGAGCAGTACAAATAAGCAACAGCAGACCAGAGACTCTGGCCCAATATAGTTTAAAGTGCTTAGAAATAACACAGGCTATAGGAATCGGGATTCCACAGTTGTGGTTACAAATAGCTGGAATAGGCTGCCCCTTCCTTTGAAACAGGAGTCCACTTCGTTTGGTTTTTAGACAATGTTTATCTTTTATTTTAAGAAATCTGTGTGAAATGAACTGAAATCGACTGTTCAGATGT
Source organism: Terrapene triunguis (assembly GCF_002925995.2). Taxonomy (NCBI): domain Eukaryota; kingdom Metazoa; phylum Chordata; order Testudines; family Emydidae; genus Terrapene; species Terrapene triunguis. The sequence continues at coordinate 21,124,569 of NW_020664464.1, read as the reverse complement.
TTTCTGTTATTTTAGACCGAGTCGCCTACGTTACATAGTATTGTACTGAAGTATGCTGGCCTAGTGGTGCGCTGATTGGAGTCTCCCCACAAGAATAAGATGCATAGCTCATGGGCCTCTTCCAGACAGCAACATTTTAAATCAACGGAGGGAAACCTTCCATAGGACAATTCAGGCTTGCCCAAAGAGAGGAGTTTATGGAAAGGTGGGTGGTAGATCACTCATATCTCATGTTCAGGGGTTTGTTTCAAGCCGTGGCTGAATCCTGACAAGAGAGAGAACATAAAAGGAATATTAGGTTCCTGTCTGAGCACCTCAAGAGGATTGCCAGCATAGGAAGGGCCTTGAAGAAATGAAGAAGTACCAGTCAACGGGTACATAACCTGGAGTGGTGGCAACATTATGTACAGGCTGAGACATCTGGTGCTTCTCTGATAGATAGCACTACTAATCCCACAAGAAGAGACCAAAGCTAAAGCTGCTTGAAAATCTCAAAAATTTTAGGAGGTAGCTGCCAGACCCAAATCCAATGTATTTGTTTACCAGATACTGAATGCACAACTGGTTGCAAGTGGCTGGTGACTCCGCTCACAACAGGATAGATGATTCATTCTATGATGGCTTCTTGAGAGCAATCTGAGGGTATGTCTACACTGTACAGCCCAGTCTTGGATGCAGATTTGCACCCAGGCCCCCTTCTGTCCACATCCAAATCAGCCTGACTCGGGTCAGCAATCACGTAGGACCTGGGTCCAAGATCCTCTGGGGGTGGATCAGAGCCCAAGTCCTGCTCTGACTCAGATCCAAGCCCTGTTATTTTGCAGTATGGAAGCAGCTCAAGCCACAGACCTGAGTCAGAAGTTCTGTGTAGTGCAGTATGGATGTGTTAACACGGCTGTGAGACCCAGGTCCAGCAACTGTAAACCTAGATTTACGATACAGTGTGGATGCTCAAGCACAGGCTTGGACACACCAAGTCCACAAGACCTGGGTTTATAAAGCAGTGTAGTCATACCCTTAAAGTTCCCTACTCAGTAACACACTCTGCAGAGTAGAAGGATGTTTTAATAAATATAGCGCTGCTAGCCATGGCACAGTCATTCAGATTCTCTTCTTTCTCCTTATTTCAGTTAAGAAACAACATGCTTCTTTGTATATGTGTTACAAGGGAGGTGGTTTTCACTTAAGGTACATCTCTGCTTTGAGAAATGACTGTGAAAATGGCATGGGTGGATGTGCATGTCCAAATCAAATTTGCACCATCTTTATTGGTGCTAGGGTCACCAGCTGTCCCGATTTTATAGGGACAGTCCCAATTTTGGGGTCTTTTTCTTATATAGGCTCCTAATACCCCCCACCCCCATCCCAATTTTTCACATTTGCTGTCTGGTCACCCTAATTGGTGCTGATGTTCTGTGAGAAGACGCCCCCGCCCAAAGATTGGGTTAGCCAAGCAGGCATTTAGGAAAATGATTCTATTTATGTGTAAATTGAATAAACTTGATCTGGAATAGTTTCAAAACATGGAGCCCCCACAATGCCATGTTCACGGAGTCACTTTTCAGAATAGAACTTCTTTGAAGGCAGTGGCAGTGATGTTGAATACTGATGAGACAATGCTTGGTCCATCCCAAATCAGTGTTTGGGCTATTCGTCATCTGAACCATAATATTTCAATAATAAAATGTCAGGTTACACTCTAACCCATGGTTTACAGACAGATGGACTATTTTACTTGTGGTAAATTTCTAATGAAAAAGCAAAATCACACACGGGACTATTACAAAATATTTTAGCGGGTGTGTTGTCTTTTTGTGACGTGCTCCAAGCACAATGGTGGTGTTCATCTAATAAGGAATAGCATTTAAATTGTGACATGAAAAATAAAATGAAATGAGCCCCTCCAAAACTCAGCTTTATAGAAAAACCAAACTAGGGCAGAAAGTATGTCTGTGAAGCTATTTCAATGTAATTAACATTACACTAGTTACAAATGCAAACAGGTTCCCAAGCATGCTGTTTGGCTGCCCTCCGCTCTGTGGACTCAAGTTTGACTCCTTGTTTTGTTCTAAGGGAACAAAGACAGCAAAGAACAATGTGACCCTGACCCTTCTTTACCCCCTTACAGACAAATGAGCCCTTTTAATATGCAGACAAGCTGTGACATGAAGAGAGCCCATGAGAACAAACACCTGTCATTTCTCTGGATAGCATTTTGACCAGACGTTGCCTATATAGTTTTTAAACAACTTTTATATCCTGTGGCTGTGTTGAAAAGAAGATGCCAATATTTTCTTTCTCAGGACATGGTCTGTAACTCAACACAGACATGCAGAAATGCACGTTCCCTTCCCAGCGCACCACACACACATATCCTACACCTGCAAAATCAACAGCATTGTTTTTCTGCTTGATGAACCCAATGTCAAACATGAACATAGATGGCCCCAACACTGATGCCCCCAAATCCTAACACATGTATCCACATACATTTTGGGGGTGTTTGCATGTAAGTTAACATATCCAGTCTGTGCTCTGCAGTTTTGAATTCCATCCAAATACTCACTGCTGCTTCCCTCCCCCTCTGCTTAGGGGGTGCAGGCTACGGTAGGGCTGTGGCAGAGGGAATATGGCTTTCAGCTTCGGAGGCTAAGAGGGTGGCTCAGAGGCGTGGGTCTGAATGGGAGAGGGGGTGCTGAGGGAATTTATCACAGGTGCAGGCCAGGGTAAGAGGGAGGGTGCGGGGAAATAGGGGATTCATTGATAGAAAGCTGCTTGTTAGTTTCTTTCATGCTCCTGGAGAAAACACAACAATAGAGACTTTGCCAAAGCCAAAACTCTGTTGCCCAATTCCATCTCTGCTCTGATGTGGTTTCCTCAGGGATCACAAGGAGCGTTTTCTGCAGCTCTTCAATCTAGCGTAAGCATTTGTTTTCCTTCAAGGTTTTTCTCCCGAAAAAGTATCTATGTTGCCATGTTTTACTGGCTGGAGGAGCAGAGGACAGAAGGCCCAAGATGAATCCTGACAAAATACTGCAGGGTTAGATTCCATTTCCTGCCTGTCAACAGGAGACACAGTCTAGGGGATTTTGAGTGTGAAGCCCTGAGTGGAATGGATTTCTTCTGAGTCCATTTGTTGAGGAGGGCGCAGTTGTCCATGTTCAACAGTAACCAAACCAAATATTTTATATGATGGTTAATTTTTGCTGAGCGCAGCAAGTTTCAGCGCTGTAAAGCGCCAGTGTAGACAGTGTACCAGCGCTGGGAGCTGTGCTGATAGCTATGCCCCTCGTGGAGGTTGTTTCTTTAGAGCACTGGGAGAGCTCTCTCCCAGTGCTCTGCCACGACTACACAAGCCACATTAAAGTGCTGCCAATGTAGACTAGCCCCTGAATCCAATATATTTTTAGCTGGGTAGGAATGTAGCGAGGACCTGTATTCAGGTGTTCAGTATAAGTGGGGGGCCAGATAGGCACAAGTAGTCAGAACGCTGGACACAGACTCAACTGCTTGCTATTTCTCCTGTTGCTATTAACAGTAGCTGCTTCTTCAGGCATGGTTCTCAGCAGGTGATGCAGAAGCCTCCAGGCCAGGTGGTGGGACCAGCAAACACTTATGAGTTGCAAAAGCAATAATCAGACTGCCTGCATTGCCATGAGAACAAGGTTCTCACTTGAGGGTGGAATGTCTGGAGTCTTATTTAAAGGGGCGCTCATCCACTGCCCTAAGGTGAATAAGCAGATTAACTGTTCACCTCAAAAAAGACTGCAGCCATGTATTCTTGTGAGCTGCCCAGCTAATCAGTTCCAAAGCCCCCCAGTCCTGGAGGCAGAGCAGCTGTCAGACATTCCATCCAAGAAGACCTGGAACCAACTAAGAAATGTGATGAAGGAGGGCATAGGGAGGGTGAATATGCTAAGAGATTATAGGGACCAATTCCTTCTCCTTCTTAGTGGGGAATCTCAACCAAACATTTCATAATGTTTGAGGAATAGCATCTGTGGCGTGACTTTGGTCCTTTTGTACCACTCCAGTGGCCAAAAGGGAGAAGTAAGTCTCACATCTTCCCAGCTGGGGCGAGTGCCACCCTTGCAATCTGCTCCTAGCGTGAATACTTATGCTTACAAAATCAGAATGTGGTCACCATGAATAGTTGGGGAATTTTTTTAATAAAAATTGTTGCTTCCATGAAAATTCCCACCAATAAACTCATTCTCCAGAATATTTATAGCAAGTTGCTATAAAAGGGCTGCAAACACATTTGAAACAAATTTGTTTAAAAATTCAAAGGGCTAGAAGTGGAATTTTTTTGGCACTATTCATCCGGGTCTGTTTTTGCCTGGTATTTTCTGCTCCCATGCCTGGCTGAAATTAGCAACTGTGTCAGAGCGCTTAATACATTTTACTGACTTTTTAAAACCACAACATTAATGACATTAAGAGTTTTAAAGCACTTTATATATTCAAAATACTGTATTATCGTTACCTAATTTGTTCTCCTATTTCTCATAGCACCCCTGGAAGGTACTATCTGTATTATTGTCTTCATTTTACAGGTCAGGAAGCTGTGGTGATGTGAAGTAATTGGCTGAAAAAAATCTACATTGGAGACAGGATTAGGACTGAGGAGTGCTTGACTCTCATTCCTCTAGACAATGCTGTCTCTCAACAAAGGTTCAGGGTCAGCTTCATTCTGAGATTTAGATAGAGTTTTGGGTTGGTATCATAAATGATTTACTTCTCTGTAGTAGGAGGGTCCTACTGAGCATCTGAAGATGTGCATCAGTGGGGCATCAAGGAGTTTTGAACTCAGCATGTGTCTCACATGCTTAAATTCTGGTCTGTGTTCTCAAATGTCCACTAAAGTTTGATTGGGCTACACTCATTCTTTGTGGGGATAATCTGCACCAGACCCTGGGTGGTGTTACAGGCAGTATATACATTCCTTCAGAAATCTAAAACATGTAAACACACTGACAGAAATCGTCAAAGGGATGTGAGAAACTTGTAAATTAACAACAAATGCAGGGGGAGAAAGGCCAGAACAAACACACTGATGTTTTCCACAATGATGGAGGAGTTTAATCCACTGTCTTCAAAAACATGTGGTGCACTAAACACTAGATGGGTAAAAGGTTGAGAGATACTTGGCAGTGAACCATGGAAATATAAATGCATCACATTTTGTTTCATTGTGTTTTTTTCTTTAAATATTTACGTTTTGTGTTTTGCCAGGATACAGTTTTCCATCACATATGCATGACAGGCAATCTTTTTGAACGGGATTTGGGAGCAGGACTGGATGCTCAGGGGTTTGGCAATGGGACCTGGAACCTTCACCTCTATGTTGCCAGTTTGACTCCAGCCTGGTTTGCGGATGATACTGGCTGATGGCTCTTTAGTGACCTATCTGAATTAACTTTAAGGTTCCCAGTAGAGAGGTATCTACACCCTAAAAACACCACCACAATTGACAGCTTTGTTGGCAAGTCAGAAAGAGGCCACAGACTGGACAGGCCACGAGTATAACAGCTGTATGTTCCCCTCTTTTTTTTTTTTTACAAGGCATGGTGGGAAACTGAAAGGCCTAAATCCTGTGGCAGAGTGCTGAGGGGAGCGCTGTATGGAGCGGAAAGGTAATACTTGTTATGTCCTCTCTCTGCTATAGAGAGCTGCTGCTCTGATCACTGCAGCTGCTACGATGAAGCTCAGCTTCCTAGCTGGAATGTTACAGGGGATAGGAGGTGTCAAAGGTACTGGCACTTTAAGACAGTATGTTCTTCAATCCCATGATGCATTATGAGTACAGTTTCAATTGAGTTGTACCTGCCTACAGCAGTAGTGAATTTGGCATCACATCTCGAAGAGGAAATGGTGCAATGGAGCAGCAGCAGCTGCTTGGGAGCCCCAGATCTCCCCTCTCCATGTATACCTTCAAAGTTGTGAATTGGAGGACGTACTACTTTATGACCATCTCACATCTAAGTTGGTCTCTGCAGGCCACAGATGAGACACATTTTTTTGTTGGGGGGCAGGGGGCATTCCACTTCTGCCTTTGCCATACTTTTTCTGTGAAAAGTAAAGGACTTCAATCTCCAGGGCTTTCAGCCATCTACATTAAAGAAATACCATATAACTACACTGATGTAATTATACTAGGGTAGCAGTGCTCAACCAGGGGTCCGAGGCCCCTTTTGGGGGCCACAAGCAGGTATCGGGGGCCCACCAAGCAGAGCCAGCATTAGACTTACTGGGGCCCATGGCAGAATGCCGAAGCCCTATGACCAAGGGCTGAAGCCAAAGTCTAAGCCTAAGACTGAGAAACTACTGTAGGGCCATGGGCAATTGCCCTGCTTACTACCCCCTAATGCCGGCCCTGGCTTTTATATGCAGGAAAACATTTGGTGTGGCACAGGTGGTCTGTGGAGTTTTTATAGCATGTTGGGGGCAGGGGCCTCAGAAAGAAAAAGGTTGAGAACCACTGTACTAGGGCAAACCCCCAAAGCAGATACACTGTGCTGACCCAAACTGGGGCTTACACCAGTGCAGTGGTGGGGGGACAGGAAGCGAGACTACGGACAGGCCCATTATATGTGTGTGTGTGATAATAGAAGTGATTTTTAAAAAAACTTGGGAACTGGCAATGCACTGTGCTTGACCCAAAGTATAAATACACCAATCTACTTACTCTCTCTTATTAACGTACAGTTCCAAACACTTTTCCAAGCAGAAAATTAAGTGTTTACAATAATTGGATATGACCAAGGTACAGTGCACTTCACTTACAGTAAACACACTGTTACAATGGACAATCAGTTTTAGCAGAGAAATGCAGATGTCCCAAACCAAGGGCCAGCTCCCCAATGTGCAATCAGCATAGCTCCATTGACTTCAATGAAATTATATCAGTTTACATCAGGTGCGGATCTGACCCTTGTTGGAAAAGTGTAAAATTCAAGACAATTTTGACTGATTATAATGGAGAGCTATTGTAAATATAACGGAGAGCTATTGTGAATATAACAGACACTCCAAAGACATTTCTGAAGTTTCCCTATTGCTCTGTGTGAGCAAGTGTTGCAACTAGATGGAGGAACTTCATTTTCTCCACCAAATGATTCTGTAAGTATTGTGCAAACCTTCATTAGTTAACTACATTCTTCTAAAGGACTGGTTGACATTTTTCAATGCAACATAGTTTCCTTTGTTATGTACTGTCCAGGAGGCTCAAACAATTAATATTTACATGTTACCCTCTTGTTTCAGCAATAAAATACAACCTGTGCTGTGACTGGAAAGTAAATGGAAGATAAACAAACACAGAAGAAACTGATTTATGAACTCTTGCTCCAGCCCTCCTTTAATCCCTCATCTCATCTATTGCAAGGGCGGGTGAGATGTTAATGTAAAAAACTTGTAGAAAATGTTCGCTCTGCTGGGGAGTATTTATTCACTCCTATTCCACATTTCAACTGTATCTCATCAAAAAAAAAGCGCAAGATACTCTAGGCTTTTCTTTTATTAAATTTAGGGACCATTGCAGGGAGAAAAGCAAGAGCAGCTTGGCTGGTGGAGAGTCAAATACTGTATTGTTCAGAAGTTGGTGGGAGGAGCTGGAAGAAATCTACATCCAAGTGACATGCATGAGCACTTATGTATAGGGACATTAAGAGCTCCCTCCTTTTTCTTGACTCATCTTCATCCCAATTCTCCTCCTCACTCAAAAAGTATGCCTGCATTCATCATGAATATTTGCGGTAGGATGGACTAACTGATGCACTGATAAATTGCTTCATTCTGCCTTTAAAATCTCATATGAACTAATAAAACAAACTGACATTTAATAAAACTTTTTAATTCAAACATTTGAAGGGGCCTCTTTCCAAAGGCTTGCATGTGTCTTTTGTTAAGAAAAAGAAAATAACTTGGAAACAGGTATATTTAGTTATATAAATAACAGTAACTGTGGTATTGGACCACAACTTACACATCTACTGTTCTCTGGTGTGAAGATGGAGTGGGCTTTTACATTCTCACTTCTGTCTAATAAGGCCCCAAACCATGTGCAGAAACATAGCAGGAAAAAACCCACACACTTGGCTATTATGAAAAAAATAATTTAACCTCTCTAGGAGCCTGCTCTTGCACAATTCACTTCAATGAGAGTTTTGTTCGTTCTCTCTCTCTCTCTCTATATAAAGTAGATATACCTTCCATGAAAACAATGTAAAGGGAATGGTTGGTTGAAAAGATTTGTACTGGGATTAGAGCCTTCCATTGATAAATTGCCTATTTTAAACTGGTCCTGATTGGTATGACTTTATAGCAAGCAGTAGTTATCAGCTGAAGGCTGCTTGGCTGTATAAGTGAAATAAGTTGATTGCCTCAGTCTAATACATACAGGGACTGAAGTGCACATCACCACAACTGACAGCATTTTGACACCCCTACTGCTCACAGTCTCAGCAGAAGCCAGTGACTGAATATGTGTAGGACTAAGTTACCCTCTCATCTCTTGAGGTGATCCTTACAACTCAGGGTTGAGACATTCTGGCAGGGTGGGGTGGATAAACTCTCTTATAGGCTCACTTGGGTTACCATCCATCTTGAAATTCACAGGTTCATCATTTGCAGAATCGGCATGATTGCACTGGGGAAACCCTATGTCCTGTAAGCACTGCTTGAGGAATACTAACAAGTCTAAAATTCACTTTCCACGCCCATTGAACATCCTTGTGCTACAATATAATGCCATTTTATCTCAGCATCATTACACTGTCTCTCAGTAGAAAGATGTTGGATCATAATCTTGCAACATGGACAATATGAAAGCACAGTGGAGGTGTCAGTCCTACTGGGATAAACTCAAAACATGGCAGCTGTTTGTGAGAGACAAGGTGGGTGAGGTAATAGCTTTTATTGGACCAACTTCTATTGTTCTGCTGTTAGTGACAGTCCAGCTGGTTTAAAAAAATACTAAATTCACTTTGAAAGTGTAAACTCTTTAAACAGAGCTACATTCTTAGTATCTTTAAAAACAATTCCACATGGCTTAATTGAATCCTTATTCACTCTTACATAAATGACTGAGGTGTAAATTCAAACCATAAAAAGTTTTACTTAGTATGCAAATGATGCAACTTTTAGCACTAATTAAATGTCATTTTTTTCTTTGATCAGCTTCATTGCTGGAGCTCATTGGGATCATATACAGAAAGCCTAAATATAAACCCCTCAGAGAGATTAACACAATATAAATTGTCAAAAGGAGGAAGATTGAAGAATGTGCCAATAAGGATGAGATGACTAACCACTGTCATAAGGGCAAGGAATGACTGAAGCATTTACAGAACCAGGAATAATAAATTGATTCTGTCCCCCAGACTGCAATCAACTTCCATCTTTCTTCATGAGAAACAGTCTCTGGGAATGGGACTTTCTTAAAGAAACATAAAAGACAGCAAAAAATAATTCCGCTCCTAGACATCATTGACTGGCAGACACTTTCTGTGGGGAACTCATGCAGTACTTGTAGATGCTCTTCACATGCTGCTATTGCCAATCCATCTGCATTCTGATAAGGGCAGCTTGTGAATGTCAGCCTAATTAGCCAAGGCTAATGTCTGGTTTCCTGTAGAGAGCTTTTGTGGAGTAATTACCTTCCTCCGAGGTCAAACTGCTGTAATTATAGGTCTTTAACTAATCGAGATAAACAGCCTTTGAATTCTTGCAATAAATAAGCCAATCACACTGAGGCACTTTCATGTAGACCTACAACAATACAGGATATTATGACAGGTGATAGAAATGCATGGCATTGCTATACATTTTTGGCTGTGGTCTAGACATTAACATCTCTTGCTAAAACCTTACAAATTATTAACATATATTAAACTCGGTGCCCAGGCTAAGAGTCATTTTTATGCATTTGTCACGGGATATTATTTTTTTATAAACAAAAAGTATATGTTTGAATAGAATTATACAATATGGAGACATTAAAGATGGGAGAGACCTATTAGGAAGGCTAGCTTACTCCCCATCAACCCCTCCCCCCATTTCCCACCTCTCCACAAAACTTGGATTGATCCTGGCAGTATAACATCCTATTCAGTTTAATTAATGAGGCTTCCCTTTGAAGACTGTTTCTCATTCTAATAGCTCTCTCTTCAAATATATTTTTCCTGATATTTTACATATTTGGTGGGCTACCAAGCTGACTTCTAACATTCATGTTCAATAATCTACAGGAATCCTGGAATGTGGTCAAGTGTTGAGTCACCGTCACGCACATTACCAGTCTTGTTGAGTCTACGAGATGTTATTTCCCCTTCCACAGTGGCTCAGGCTAAAGGGAACTCCACTATAAAAAACCCTGTTTTATGGTAGTTGTTCTTTGGCATAAGTACATTTTCATTCACACAAGAGGATCAGAAGACCAAGTCCACAGGGAAACAAAACATATGGAAAAAAACGCCTTGTACACAATACATGCATACGTATTGTATATAGTGTGTGAAATGTATTGTAGGAAACATGCTAATAGCTCATTTAGAGGAAAGGAAGTGAGCAGACACTTGATATTCATTGACTTCTATGGGCTTTAGATCAGGGCTGTAGAATGTGAATCATGTTTGGGTGACTTTTAACTCTTCTAGTCGATTTTCTTATTGTTTAGTAGAATGTAATGTAGATCAAGCATGGATTTGCCTATTACATATCAGTTTTGATCTTTACAGTATAATGATGGTTAGCTCTAATCTATCAGCCAATGTCATTGCAGGACAGAGAACAATCCAGAGCTTCCAGGATCTCATATAGCAATTGAGATCTGATTTTTGAGAATCAATAGAAGTTTGCACTAACTCAGAATTGGCATTTGGCTTTTACTGTGAATGCCTGGAACTGTGGGTTGAAAATGGCTTTTTAAAAAGCCTATCTTGCTTAATAATCATTCATTTCTTTCAAAGGTCATTCCGTTACAAAGTGAGCTTGACTTAGCTTTCAAGTTCCTCATTTAGGTAGGAAGCTTCTTGGGGCAGGAACCAGATCCTCCTCTCTGACTTGCTTTTAACATTGTAAGATCTTTTCTCAGATTGTAAACTCTTTAGGGCAGGGACTGTGTCATTATATGTGCTTGTACAGCATTGAGCCCAATGGGGTCTGGGGTCTGACTGGGGCCTCAGGATGTTGTAATATAAATCTGAAATAAAACAATAGTAAGAGTGTTTAAAGAGCTCTGAATGAAAGACTCTTGAATGCAAAGTTCATAAATAAATAATAATTATATTTGTATTACCATAGTACTTCATAGCCCTACTCATGGACCAGAACCTCATTGCACTAGGTGCTTTGTATGTTCTTATAAGCTGCACCGTCTAGCCCTAGTGGGTAAATTCTCCTCTCCGATTCATACTGCAGATCTCTTGCATATTCTGAACCACTAACAACTCAATCAAAAACATCTTTAGATATCAAATGGATTTCCATGTTAGGAATTATAATATTTAGCAGACACTCAAGAATCAGGTTTGTCAGGAACAGCACTTTATTTTTATTAACTCCTTGAACACATAGATCAGTCTGAGTCTACTCTGGTAACATCTCTCTCTAATTGGGCATGCTCAAAAGGTTTAAGAGACCAATGAACATAGTCATTCTCATATTAACATTACATCACCTCATTTGTATAATTGTGCCAACTAACTTTGTGGGGGTCTGAGAGCTACATATGGTAAAATAAGAACCAACTTATGTCTATATTCAACCCCAGAATCAAACCTGAACCTCTTTCGATTTCTACAAAGAGAAGAGATGAGAAGAGACATACTTCTTGTCGGGAGTGGAAGGAAGGAAGAACCTGAAAACTTTTTGTTGTCAGCCTGTTTCAATGAGATTTACAGACTGATATTTTAGACACAAATATTAATTTAATAAGTTCTGGATAAACAACTGAACCATTGGGTACTTATCTGAGCAGAACCTGGGAAGTTTTTGCAGATCTCCCATTCTGACTCAGTGTGTTTCATTATATATAAAGTTCTGGTTCAAAATCCCAGGAAACTAGATGAACTGAGACTAGTAGTAGCCTGTAGTACCTTTCATATTTAGGCCCTCTTTTCAACTTTGATGCCACTCTCCCCTGCAAAAACAGCAATTTATCTAATAAAGAATTAGGATGGCAGAATCAGGCAGAGTCTGCAAGATCAGTTGCATCAATGGGAACTTCATTTCAAGATGCTCCTCAGTTGTCTGCCACCTGGAGTCCCTCTTGCATTTGAAGAGGGGCAAGAAGTTCCAGTAGAACCATCTTCCTTCAACCAAGAAAAGATCCAGGTCATAATCCATAAACTGAAGTCTGGGAAGGTAGGAGGAGTTGCTGAAGACAGGTGAGGGTACTCTTGTACAGCAGCTGCGTAGGCTTTTCCAGACCATCTGGTGCACTAATATCCCCGATGACTGGAAGACGGGAGTTATTCTGTCTCTGTTCAAAAAAAGGTGAGAAGGCCAAATGTAGCAATTATAGAGGTATTATGATGTTGTCAGTCCAAGGGAAAGCCTTTATCTCCATGTCAATGTCTCAAATCAACTATATACTTCATGGCAAAGGTCAGGATACTGACTGTGGCGTTAGACCTGGTTGTTCTACTGTTGACCAGATTTTTACCTTGAGACAGCTTTTTTAACAAGGTAGCTAGATTTAATAAACCATGCATAGCAATTTTTGTAGACTTCCTTCAGGCATTTCATTCAGTGCAATGAGCAAGCTTGTGAGGTCTGATGAGATGATTCAGCGTCTCTAGGACGAGAGTGTCATTGACAGAAGAGCGCTATAATGGGACAGAAAGCTGTGTTCAAGTCATGATAGATACACAGCGTGGTTTCTCCCGGGGAGCTCAGCAAGGCGGTCTTCTGTCACCATTGTCATTCAATACAGTCATCGATTGGTTGATGGATAAGCTTGAAGAGGCAGCTGGTGGTGGTGTTGAGCTGCTTTGACTTCTCAAATCCACTGATTACATTGTCTTGTTGGCTCAGTTTTGTGAATCACTGCAGCTGATGGCAGACATGGTCAGGCAAGAAGCAGTGTGTATTAGTCTGCTTATTAATCTGGCCCCTTCACCATCAAGCAGCCTTCAGCTCCAGATTACAACCAGCTCAGTATTAACCTGTCCACACGGGGCCATCAAGCAGGTGGTAATGGTACAGTATTTGGGCAGTGTAAAAGACAGTTCTGGAAGGGACTCAATAGATGTGGACACTTGTACAGCAGCAGCTACAGTCATGTTTTGGTCTCTTCAGTGGCCTCCATAAGGAAGTTGTGCCATCAAGCTTGATAGGAAACTGCAGATCCATTGAAAAAGAGTTATACCAAGTATTGTACAGAAGTGAAGTGTGGCTGCTGAAGAATACCAGATTGATGTTTTCGATTTTCATAATTTTCAGCAGCTGCTCCACATCAAGTAGCAGGGCTAAATCAGAAATGAGGATACTCTAAGCTGAACCCAGAAACCACCTCAATGGGCACTAGTTTGGTTTTGATATTTCTTGGTTTGGACATATTATTAGAATGAACAACCCATGAATTCTGAAACATGTTTACCACGGAATGCAGCTACCAGGGCCCGCGGGGGGGGGGGGGGGCCGGAGCCCTGGGAGGAGGGCGGCGAGCCCCGGCGGGGACTCGGCTCTCCCCCCCGGCGGCCAGAGCGCCGGGGGGGAGGGCGGCCGGAGCCCTGGGAGGAGGGCGGCGAGCCCCGGCTGGGGCTTGGCTCTCCCCCTCTGGCGGCCGGAGCCCCGGGGGGAGGGCAGCGAGCCCCGGCTGGGGCTGGGCGCGCCCCCAGATCACCGGGGGGAGGGCGGCGAGCCCTGCTGTGGCCCCGCTCTCCCCGGGGGCCGGAGCGCTGCGCCGCCGCCCCCCTCCAGGTGCCGCCCCAAGCACCAGCTTGGGTGCCTGGTGCTGGCCCTGGCAGCTACACAGCCAGTGATCACATGGGTGCCAAAAACTTTGGTGGTGCTATAAAATAGCCAGAGATGGACGTAAACTGAATATCTAGCCAGAGCACCTTAAGGACCTAGCCAGAGATTGATCCAGGTGGAGCTTTGTAAGAGTCTCGACTCACCGCCACGGCACCTCCTGCTGGTCGTCCTCAGGGAATTAGCTCTCCCAGCGTCCGGAGCGCCCTTTGCAGGCTGGTGATCCACCTTACCTATGGCCCCGTGTCCCTCCCAGGACCCCGGTGCCCCATTTACCTGGGGTGCTGCCCCTCTGGCAGTAACACCTCACAGCCTCAGGGTCTCCCCCTCCCAGGGGAACCCCCACCCACTAGCCCCACTTCACCTCAGTGTTCGGCTACTGCCAGTCCCCATCTAGCCCCCCGCTCACTGGGGTGGACTGCAGTGTAAGCCACTCATCATAGGCAAAGGGGGTTCAGGCCTGCTGCCTCTGCCTACCCATGGGCTGCCCCCTGCAACCCAATACCTAATTGGCCTTACCAGGCCTGCAGCCTGGGGCTTTCCTAGGCCAGAGCTCCCCGGCTCCCTAGGCCTTTCCCCAGCCCTGCTCCAATCTAGGTTCCCTTCCTGGCACCTTGCAGCCAGGCCCTTCTCCCTCTACAGGTAGAGGAAGACTGCCAAGGCCTCTGGCTCACAGCCTTTTATAGGGGCCAGCTGGGCCTGACTGGGGCATGGCCCCAGCTGAGCCTACTTTCCCCCAATCAGCCCAGGCTTCTGATAATATATACATTTTATACTCCTTGGGGCAGAGACTGTGAGCTTTATTTTTATTACACTAAGCCCCCTTAACACTATTCTGGCAGAGTAAAGGAGCTTTAAGGTGGAGGCAAATTATATTTACACTCGCTTTAAAGCCCTTTTATGCCTCCAGAGCAGTGTAAAGGGGCCTTAATGTAAACGAGAATCAGTTGTGTCTATATTTTCTGTTTATGCCTCACATGGTGAAGCTCACACACTCCTGCTGCCCATGCTGTACCTGCTATGTTCTTAAATAAAGGAGTTCAGTCCTCAGCACTCTCAGTCATTAGAGCAACTATTCCTTACAAAACATTAAAGAAATTAAAAACAGAATGAAATCCTCAAGGCCAAAAGCCCGACATAAACCAAACCTTTAATTGCCTTTATACAACTGCAGGTTTTAATTTACAGGGTGATATCATATGAGAGGTAGTAGACTTTAGGCATATGTACAATGTTCCAATTTGCTTAGGTTATAAAGTGTTTAATGTAACAGCCTATGGCACAGGCAGGAGCTGGACACTTATGACAGCTGACAAGTGCTCTTAAAGAGACAGGAAATCCACAAGAGACAGCTACACAGGGCACCAATGAAACAGAGAAGATCAGAGATTACATTCCCCAACTGCGTATCAGAACTGTGGTAATTGGAAATGGGTTTGATTACTAAGTGCCAAACACAAGATTTTTGTGCATGACAAATATGACTCATCCACATAACAAACGTGCTCCTGTTCTTTGTAGATTATGAGTGACAGAGGATGAAATACTGACCATAGTCAGTGTGATTGCAAGAACAGAAATTGTTCCAGCATTTTCCAGAGCCTGGAAATGCGGGAAATTATTTCACCAGGATGACACCAAAAAGCTCTAACGGTGATGCAGTGCATTCCCTGAATTTACCAATTTGAGCAGATGGGAAGGCAATATCTCACAGTATTTTGGAGCACCAGGTTTTTCCCACCCAATCTGATTGTGCCAGGTCTAAAAAAGTCTGTAAATCTGTTCTCCTTCAGAGAGCTCTGGGAAACTATAGTAAAAACATATTCAACAAATAGATCCATTAGATGCTCGGAGAGCATTAATGCACCCAGGACTCAGATCAGACTTTTAACATGAAAATTAGTGGTTTCAGCAGCAAACTGGAAGTGAGGCGAACCAGGTTTTCTTCTTCATGTCTGCAACTGTCTATCTGTCCTTGGGAATGTAATAGCCTACCTGTGCCTCAGTTTACCATGTGCAATACTTACTTACCTCCCCTAGGGGTGTTGAGAGACTTCATTCTCCAGTGACTACTAAGTGCTTTGAGCTTCTCAATGAAAGGTGGCATATATGCAAAGTATTTTAATTGGAAGAAACAAAATTGGTGACTCACTTGCTGTTTAGCAGCAAGAAGTGCTATTGTTTAACACTGAAACAGTGTCTGTGCCACATTGTGATAGAGAAAAAGCTTGGAGAAACCTGCCCTCCTAATTAAACAGAAGTCAAGGGCTGCAATAAAATTTAAAAAATACATATAGTTGCCTTATCCTATTCATACACAGTACTTGGACTTGTTAATTTGAAACTTTTTGCATCTGGCTTTAGTGTTCCCCCAAAAGATTTACCTTTTACAACCATGTTTGTTTATGTAAAGACGGTGGATTTGATGACTGTTTTTTAAAGCCACCAACACTAGGTTTTTTTTCTTCTCATTGGCAAGACTTATCTGTAGCATCCACTTCTTACTAGCAAGAAATCAATGTCTGATGACATTTTGCAGTTAAGAGGATATTTTGCTACCCATAATGTTAAAGTATTGATTGTACATTTCTTTTCTTTTAAAATTACGAAGTAAAAATGTATACCCACAATGTTATCTGTGGAACCCATGTCATACATACAAGTGCTAAATAAACAACACTAATATGCATGGTGCTAGTATTTTGAGATGATATAGCAGCCCAAGGTGGAATGTGTGGGGAATGCTTCTGTTTCCTCTAGCTGATACCATAGACCAGCCTCCTCTGAGCCACTTCCTACCTGCCCTCTCCCTGTGTTCTCTTCCATTTGGGGCATGGTCACAGCCCTCTGCTTCCCTCGCAGAGGGGTTGTTTAAGCAGTTTCAGTGATTCAGATAGTCCACTGGGGCTTCCCAGCTCCCTTCACAGTGATTTCTCCCTTGTCAGGGAGAAGGAAAGAGAAACAGAGTTCAGGCCTCTGGCTGCCCGGCTGAGCTTTACTCACAGTCTAGGTCCTTCCCCCGTGGATTCCTCTGTCCCAGAAGATAATAACTGGCTTCCTTCCTGTAGACAGCCTCTCCTTCACTCTCCCCCCACTTGATTGCCAGAGTGGTATTTTAAGCAGATCCTCCCTTTGAAGCATGCTTTGCAGCTGCTGAGGGATGGACCTTCTTGGCTCAGCACTGCTCCCTCACCCCTTTAGTCTTGATGAGGTGTGAACCCCATCATAGATGAGCAAACCAATTTGGGTGAAGTCAGGACCTCCCAGAATCACCTTGTGAAATTCAAATTGAATCTGTCTGAAAGCCTGATAATGTTTGGTTAAGTGACAATACTCTTGGACAGAACAATTGATTATCCTGCTCCCTCCTTCTGGTGGCAAAACCTGATCCCAGATTAAGATATTATACCATAGTGAACAATCCTGCACTGATCCCTGGGAATAGTCCAGTTGACCTAATCGGTCTTTTCCATCTCTAATTTCTGTGATAAGGTAGCAATTAAAAGTAATGATCAGTGAATCAACCATCAGAAGCATGGAATCATTTTTCAATGATTACAACTCAGACACAGCATACAGTTAGGAGTGTATTTATATATGACATATGAGACTGTGGTGTTCCTAGTCCACCTTCAATGGGTAGTTTGGAGTGGGAGTGGGTTGGGAAGAAAACAGTATTGACACAAAGATGGATATTACCATCGCATTTTAACAGTAGCTTACCATGGAGAAGTGCAGGATAGCACCCAAGAAGTGTCCAGCTCTCTGGGTGGGCTTCCCCGCAACGCACATAGCTTTACTGTGTAGGACTGCAAAGTTCAAAGGAAGCTCTGGGTTCAGAGAACTGTGAATCTCAGTGTTGTGCCCAATATGCTGCACCACACATGGCTAAAGTATACACTATCAGTATCAGGAGAAGGACCTCCCTGAAAGCACAAATGGTGCTGGAGTTACCTTTCTATAAATATCCTGAGAAACAGCCATGTTTCCCTTTCAGTTGTAGGAGTGATTCCATCTCCTATGATAGCTTGCAAGTGTTCCCTTAGTTTTAATAGTCCCCATCATCATGTGCATTACATAGCGAAAAGGATTAATGGAAAAAGAGCAAAACACATGCGGTCAGATCCTCAGCTATGGTTGAACTGCTTACAGCCCCCACTGCAGTTGTATGCAGAGCCAGTTCTCCTACTGCTGTTAACAATCCCAAGGGGTTAAAATTGCAGCCAGAGACCCGCATGGTATGGGGGCATCCTGACCTAGCCCCCTTTCTTCTGGCTCTGCAACCTTTTCCATCTATGCAGACATCAGGGAAAAGAAATAATCGAAGAGCCTGTAGGCTGGCTCTACACCAGAGGATTTTCATTGCACTGGAATGATCTTCTTTGGGCTGGATGTGGCCCTTTTGGGCCAGATCATGTTGATGATGTAGCATAAAATGATCACGCTACATAGAATAATCTGGCCCAATATCTCACCAGTAATTTTTAGAATGAGCTCAGTAAAACTATATTAGAACTCAACAGCAGTCTGTGATCTGAAATTAATTTTAAACAATGCAAAGCACCAACAGAGCATGAAATATGAAACAGGTTTGCCTACAGATATACATGGTTTCTCTCAAATAGAGAGGAAGCCCAGCATCTTTGTTTTTCAATTTCCTTAAAAAGAGGAAAATTCAGTATCCATTTTGCATTTGCAGGGACAAATTTAAATCAGATGGTTAACATGTTAGGACACCCTGAAACAAAGAACAACAAATACTTTGGGGTCTAAAAACACACCAATTTATGATCGGTTTCTTGAATCAGGCGACAAGTCAGGAGACCCACCACTACACATTTTCACTTGTAATTTGAAATCTTATTTCTATCTGTGTACGACTCAGACATATTCTTTACCAGTGAATCAACTTTAGCTAACTCCTGAGTTGCACCATGGATAAGGCACCAGGGAATGAAGAGATCCAAGTTCTGTTCCTGGTTCAGTCACTGACATGCTGTGTGACTTTGGGCAAGTCACTTAACCTCTCCATGAGTCAGTTTCCACATCTGTAAAATGAGGATATTGATACTTACACAACTTTTTACAGTGCTTTGAGATCTATGGAGAAACTCTGATATGTAAGGGCACTCACTGCTAACCTGGATCAGATTTAAACAAAAGCTCTATATTCCATTGCAGAGCATCTGACCCATCCTCTCTATTTATGAAATGTTAGGTTATTATTAGATGTGGGCTTAAACTGCAAGCCTGAATATGCACCCTATTGAATGTCATCTTGGGAAGGGAGTGGAAAAAACATGCCCTCATGGAAAAGGTGTCTAGAAAGTAATAGAGGATTTTTAAATCATCCTATAAAACTTAATAGTGAATTGTATCCCTGCTACAGAATAGGATGGTTCAAAACACTATAGAAGTAGATCAAACTTTCCCATAGGACTATATCAAATTCATCCCATATAGAACCCTACTGCCTCCATTCCTACTGAAATCTATAGGACTTTTCCATAAGAGTTGGATTAGCCTGAGGGGTAGAGAGAGTGGGATGAATCCCTAGATCCAAATCTGACCCATGGTTCCGGGTCACATCCAAAACCTGAAGGAGCCTATTTTTTTCTTTGGGGTTAGGGTATAGAGAACATTCCCTGATGATGGCTATACTTGTGATATTCTGGCCCAAAGCAATGGAAATCTCATAAAAACAACTATCTTGCATGAGATTTCCACTGTTAGAAGTTGCAGAAATCTTGCAAGATCAGTAATCTCAAGCTTTCTACACTACTGAGCAGTGAGGGAGATTTCACTGTGACCTTGAATCTGAACATGAATCCAGGCCCTGATTTTGCCTTGAACACAATCCTAACCCTAATCGAAATCTGTACACCATCTCCACAGTCCACCCCTACCTCTTTAGGCTCCAATTCACGTGCTTAACGTGCTAACCCTAATCCTGTTGAACTCAATGGAACTAGTCACAGTGTGTAAAGTTAAGCATGTGTGTAAGTCTTCATAGGATTGCGGCCTTATACTTTAAAGATATGCCCCTCACATAGGCTTTGGGTACATTTACCCTTTTAAAACACCATGGGCAAAAGTCATCTATGATATACCTCCTTTTGACCCACAGCCTTGTAAATAATACTGTAATGCACTGAAATTCCGTAATCATTTCCCCCTGCTTTTATATCAGTTTAGTACTTTTAAAAGATAGAGTTGATAAAGACATCGAGGCCCTCTAAGATTTCCTGCAGACATACTTTACAGGTTTGATCATGATGTACTTTTCAGGTATGATTACCCTTTTCCTCCATGACCCTGATGTTATCTTCACCCTACTATGGACTCTTATTGTTGCGAGATGAAATATCAGTTTAGCTTCCTGAAAGAATTACATGCTCTGTCTTCTCTCAAAGCAGGAACCTGGCTATGACTTATTCTTTATGAATGACTTTCTAACATGGAAACAGCATGTGGTGAGCAAATAGAATTAAATGGGTTATCTTCAGTTCATGCTGATAAAAGAAAATAAAAGTAGCATTAGCTATATCCATCAATGTGTTTGGGGTTTTTCTTTTAGAAATCCACTATGCTGGACAAGAAAGAGAATTTTAACCGTAGCTTTACCATTTACTACATTTTTCCTGAAGAAGGCCTCATAATTCTGAATTCACTTTGGAATAAAAGTCTGAATTCCTAGGGACACTGTTAACTTAGCTAAAATTTAGGTTAATCTTAAAATAAATCAAATCAAATCAAATCTTTGAAACATTTCTCATTTTGGGTTTGGATTTAAATATTCTTTTGTAATATTACAGTTCAATCACAGAATAACATTCACTAGTAAAAACTAAAGCCGACTAGACTATTTTCATTTACTGAATGCAGTGAAACGAATAAATACATGAACACAGTGAACAGTAAATTTGATTTTTAAAATGCCTTTCATTTTTACAATCTGTGGTATATTAGTCATTCAGGAAAGAAAATATTTTTCTTTTAACTTGCATATAGATTTTTAAACTGACATTTTCCCTTTATTGCAAATTCTCTTGTTCCATTTGCAGTGTCACTTGATAGGTAAAGTACCAAGCACCTGCAGTTCTAACACAACAATAATAAGCATCCAGCTCAAAATGCACTATTATGTGGGGTTCTTCCTCGAACCGGATGCATGTGAGGACACTGATCTGATTGAGGGCTTAGGCCCTCTTAAACTATTAGCTAGTTGTGTAATAGACAGCCATCCTGGACTGACTTGTGCATATACTGTATGCTTCATTTCGCTCACTTAGCACCGGATTCACAACCCACTAAAGTCAATGGGAGTCTTTTCATGGATTTAAATGGGCTTTTTGGCAGGTCCTCAGACCCAGATCCTCAAAGGTTTTTAGGTGCCTAACTATTAACCTTTGCGGGACTGGTCCTTAGTGCCTCCTTTTCGTATCTATGTGCAGAGATTTCATTGGATGGCTGTGTTTTAATGTTATCTTGTTT
This sequence comes from Terrapene triunguis, assembly GCF_002925995.2. Taxonomy (NCBI): domain Eukaryota; kingdom Metazoa; phylum Chordata; order Testudines; family Emydidae; genus Terrapene; species Terrapene triunguis. The sequence continues at coordinate 21,103,098 of NW_020664464.1, read as the reverse complement.
TAGGAAAATAAGAACATAAGAACAGCCATACTGGGTCAGACCAAAGGTCTATCAAGCCCAGTATCCTGTCCTCTGACAGTGGCCAATGGCAGGTGCCCCAAAGGGAATGAACAGACAGGTTATCATCAAGTGATCCATGCCCTGTCACCCAATCCCAGCTTCTGGCAAACAGAGGCTAGGGACACCATTCCTGCCCATCCTAGCTAATAGCCATTGATGGACCTATCTTCCATGAATCTATCTAGCTCCCTTTTGAATCCCGTTATAGTATTGGCCTTCACAACACCCTCTGGCAAGGAGTTCCAGAGGTTGACAGTGCGTTGCGTGAAAAAATGCTTTCTTGTGTTTGTTTTAAACCTGCTACCTATTAATTGCATTTGATGGCCCCTTGTTCTTGTATTATGAGAAGGAGTAAATAACACTTCCTTATTTACTTTCTCTATACCACTCATGATTTTATAGACCTCTATCAAATCCCCCCTTAGTCGCCTCTTTTCCAAACTGAAAAGTCCCAGTCTTATTAATTGCTCCTCATACGGAAGCCGTTCTATACCCCTAATCATTTTTGTTGCCCTTTTCTGAACCTTTTCCAATTCCAAATATAAAAGAAATTCACCAAGGGAAGCAGTGGATTCTCCATCTCTTGAAGTCTTCATACCAAGATGGGATGCCTCTCAGGAAGAAGTGTTAGTCAAGCCCTCCAGCAGCAATACTACCTACTTGGTACTGCGGCAAGGAGTTATTTTCAGCTTAAACATTTCTTGACAGATATATTTGGTCCTGAGGTACTGGGAGCACCAGAGACTCCAGGATTGTTGTTGATGTGGAAGGAGCTCTATAGGGCACCCGACTAACTGTAGCCTGTTACAACTTCCTGGCCCAAAAGACCCTCCCTAATTAGATTGCCTGCATCAGGCCTGGAACAAAGATTTGTCTAGTTCCTTTAACCCAAACCAATGGGAAAATGCCTTGCGAAATATTAAAAAAACTCTACTGTTGACCTATGATTAAGGCTAATCCACCAGAAAAATCTATTTTATTCACAATGGTCCTCACGTAGATTACAGTCCATGGGCCTTGCCAAAGACTTGAGGCTGCAGATAAGGGTCATTCACATGTTTTGGGACTGTCCCAGGATACAATCCTTTTGCCTAGAACTAGGTAGGAGAGATAATATATTAATGGACACAGCCTTAAAAATGACTTCCAAGAACTGTGTTTTGGGGTATATCCCTCAGCTTGGAAACTCATGGAAAGCTGGGTTCTAGAGCAATGCTTGTAACCAAACAACTCATATTGCATCAAAGGAAGAGCAGCTTGCCTCCAGGGACAGAAATTAGCACAGCATCTTATATCAGACGGGTAGCCGTGTTAGTCTGTATCCACAAAAACAACAAGGAGTCCAGTGGCACCTTAAAGACTAACAGATTTATTTGGGCATAAGCTTTTGTGGGTAAAAAACCCACTTCTTCAGATGCATGAAGTGAAAATTACAGATACAGGCATAAATATATATTGGCACATGAAGCATCTTGGCTGATCTGGCAGCTAAAGAGTGGGTAACATTTTGGAGAAGAGGGAACTCAGACAAATTTGAAGAGATTTGGTCTGACTTTTTAGAAATCTTAGTTTCCATCCCCTAGGAATTAATCAAAAATGTCTCTCTCTTTTCCCCTCTCTGTCCCCCCCCCTTCCTTTCCTTTCCTTCCCATTCTTCTGTTTAGTTTTCTGTTCTCCCCTTATTTTGGGGGAGGAAAATTTCAATAAAAGAAAAAAAAAGGAGAAGGAGAAAAGAAAAGCATGCTTTAGTCAAAAACACATTATTAGGCTCAATATTGGAGTAACTGGATGAAATTCTCTAGTCTATGTTAATCAGGTCATACTATGACCAAAAGGCCCATTCTGGCTTTAAAAAATCTATGTATTAAATGGTGGATAGCACTTCATTATAATTTTAGTTTAAGCAAGCGCTGTCTCTGTAACTCAGTTCCCCCTTAGGGGTACTTAAAAATGGCACTTTCTTCAGAAAATACTTTGTGAACCTTAGATCCTTAGATGAAAAATACTATCATGAACACAAAAGCTGTGGCTGCAGTGGATATTATCCTCTTCTGGGGTTTGCACCTCAGATATTCCAGTAAAGTCATTACTTTCAAATCTTCACATTGCCAGCGCATTTTAAAATATCTTCAGCATATAGGCCCCGATTCAAGAAGCATCTCTAGTCAGGAAGGGCACACCAGCATGTGCTTAATGCTAAGCAAGAGCCTAGTTTGCTGTAGGTACTTTTAGAGTTTGCCAAGTATACAACTTGTCATAACAGAGCTTATTATTCATACTGAGTCATCATAAAGAAATCTGTTTGAAAACAAACAAAAACATCCCCCAGTGTGTTCACGCAAGCTTAGTTTTACTTCCATCATCACCAACAATTATTATTTTTCTTTTATTATGAAGAACATGATTTCTGTGAGCACAATCAAGAGATTTGCTGCAGCTGTACCACCTTGGGCTATAATTTTCTCAAATCTCATGAACAAAGCAGAGTGAGACCTGCTCAGCACTTAGAGGAGAGACTTTTAAGAAAAATACAGAGTGCAGCTTGGAAGTAGATTATTCACTTGGTTCCTCCCTTCCCTTCTGCATAGAATTAGGGGCCACCATGCTGGAGGTTTGGCTTTTCTGAAGAAGTCATAAAATTGATGTCCTGACAGCATGTTAAAATTAAAGGGCCCTTTGGCACTTTTTGGAAGAGTTGGGGTGTTGCCCAGGTCAGATTACTATTTGAATAATTACATTCTGCCTAATTAAAGCCCCTCTGTAGTTTCAGTTGGATACAGTATTCTTCACTTTCCACTTTAAAATGCAACAATGTTGTATGCTTTTAAACAGCTGCTGTGCTCCACCCCACAGGTGGCTGCACTTCTCTGATGGGTAAAGGCATTTCTGTATACAGAAAAAGTAGCTTTTATAGATTGTAAATGGGTTTAGGATCCTTTGGGAGGAAAGGCATGGCATAAAAATGTAAGCTATTTTGATTATTGTTATAGTGATGGACAAAAAAGCCATTGGAACAAAATCAAAACTGAAATCCTATAAAAATCTCCAGGTGTAAAATCTCTAAGTGTAAATACAGAGCACTAATAAAATGAGCGGCTGTGATTTTAAGGTCAGGTTTGTAGCTTTAAAATGCTAAAAGGTGGCAGCAAATGAACTCAAATGAGATTTTTGGTAACCAGAAAGACACCTTCAAGCATTTACATGAAAGCAAGAAACTCTCTGAAGTGTTGACAACTTGGCCGGGAATGTTCCCATGTTACAATCTAGGGTCAATTCTCCTTGAGACCATTTGGACAGAACTATATACACAACATTTCCTCTAGGACTGAAGTGGTATTCATCAAATTGTGATCCACTGGGATTTGTTGCCCTGAAGATGATAATTGAGGTTTCATTTACCATGCAAGGTAAACACAGACAGCCCCGTTGGCTGTTGGGCCTTACTCTTAGACTAGCACCCTTGGCAAGCTCTGAATTCTGTCAGCAGAGCTGTGAAGAGGGCTGTCTGAGAGACAGCCCGAAGGCAAGCAGAGCATGCTACCAAGCGGGAACTAGACTGTCTTTTTAGTACAGAATGCTTTTTTTTTCCAATTAAAAAAGCAATCTGGTATTTGAATAAACTTGTTAGATTTTGATCTGTGGGCTTACATCATTTTTTCCATACTTTCCCTTGGAGCAACTGATTCCACAATTTAAGTAACAAAGTTCCAGATACTTGTAAAAACATTTACATTGAGACCATATCCCAGAATCCTCCCATTTACCCTTAAATGCTCTGTGTCACAACAACCACTCTGATGGTGGGCTAGGTATGGCTCCCTCTGGCATCTGCCAACACCATTGTGTGTTGGCTACAGTAACTGATCTTGGGTCTTTCAGTGGGGGAGTTGGATGGGTGACTCACATGCAATTTAGTACGCGAGCCAGTTATATATTTATGAAGGGCAGTGAATTGCATGATGTTTAATGCTTCTGGAAACAATATGCTTTGCAATCCTGGCTCCCCCCCCCCTTTTTAAAAATTATGCTGTTCATGTCTAATGTAAGTTCTAAATGAATAAACATTTGGATAATCAGGGTTTACCTGTGCTTCACGTAATTGTTTCAGGAAAGCTTACTGATTAAGTCTGTAAAGAATTTAAGCTTCTGTTGTGTAGCAACCAGGATATTTATGAATGAATGAATGATTATTTTAAAAATGACTTTTACCCATGCACTGGTTTCTGTCTGGCTGAAATGCACCAGCATTCTGTTCTCTAAGGCTATGTCTTCACTGCAGCGTTAGCTCAAGTTATCCACACTTGCGTTAACTCTTCTTGTGTTAGCCTCGCTTGAGTGAGAGCAGTCACACTGCAAAATAACACTGAGGCCTGGTATACACTAGAAAATTATATTGGTTTAACTATGTCAGTCAGGAGTGTGAAAAATCCACACTCCTGAACGGTGTAAGTAACCTGATCCAAGTGCTCACACAGAAGAATTCTTCCATCAACCTAGCTACCATCTCTTGGGGAGGTGGCTTACTTACAGTGATGGGAGAACCCTGCCCGTTGGCGTAGATAGTGCCTACAATGAAGCTGTGCCACTGTAGTGTTTTAAATGTAGACATACCCCGAGGTGATTGGATTACTGCACAGAGTGATTGTGGTAGCCGCTGATCACTTGTGCTAGCTGGAGCTGGAGCTTATACCCCCCTGATGGCTCAGCCAACTTGAGTTAAAAGCACCACCACTCTCAAGTTAAGGAGTTTTATGTGTGGATGGGACTTGAGTTAGGAGCTCCACTTGAATTATAACTCCACTCTGCAGTGAAGACGAGCCCTAAGACAACCTGGAAGCAGCTTTCTGGTAGTAGTTCAGAGTGAATTTGAATAAAAATGTGGATACAAATGAAATTTGGCAATTTTGGATTTAGACAAGCAATTATGTATTTGAAAAGAAAAAATATTGCTCATCTAGCTGGATAATTAGCAATAGTGTATTCATCAAAGGCACAAAGCCAGATCCTGGGTGCAGCAAAGAGGGAAATAGCTGGCTCCCTGATTCCCTTCCTTAGATCTGGCACAGAACAGAACAGCCTAGGGGTTACTCTATTTTATCCAGCTGGCTATGGTCCTCTGCTTTGCTCTAGCATCAGGAAACATTCTTCTAAGGACTTTTATCCACTACTCTTTCTCCCCGCCCCCTCTCGTAAATGTGTGAAAAAATTGGGAGGTTGTTCTAAATTCCTGTTCTGTCCTCCTTCAAAAGTCTCTGCAAACCCACCTAAATTGTGGAAAAGCTGCAGCTACAGTGACAACACAATGATCTCTGTTTGTCTACATGATACCAGGCCATATTGTTGTATGCACTGGTCCCACTCGTGCCTTTAAAGTGTAATCTCTTTGGGCAGGAATTGTGTCCTTTACTTCTCACAGGAATAGGAGAATGATTTTGTGGTTAAGGCTACTGGCTCGGGACTCAGGAGATATGGGTTCCATCCTGACTTTTGCTGTGACCCAGGGCAAGTCACAAAGGTCTAAATTATGCACCCCTTCTTCACGTTGATGACTTCATTAAGACACTGTATGTAAGTGCTCACCAATGTGAGAAATTGATGCACAATCTAAACTTTAATCTTTCCGAGCCTCAGCTCCTGATATGTAAAATGGAGATAATATTACCACACAGAAGTCTTGGGAGGTAAATTAATAATATTTGTGAAGGAGCCATATACATACTTAGACATTTTACTTATTGTGACATGCCTCGTACATTTACAGTGCTATATAAATAATGAATAATACTATCAGCAAGTTGGTAATAAATTAAGCTAACTATATAACTATATAAAATAGACTTCATATTGCAGGAAAAAAAGTAAATTATTAGGTGTTAGAGTTGCAAACATTTTGTTTTATATGCTACTTCCAAGAACAAAAATATTATGGCCAAAAGAAAAAAAGGTGTCAGCCAATTGGCTGTCTGGATGGCTGTCCCTTCTTTTAGTAGTAATAGTACTGTCGTGCTGTTTTACAAGGCAGTAATCCAGTCACCAAATGGAGAAACTATGAGACCAAAGCCCTCATCGGTTATGCCAACAAGGGGACTGAATTATGGCCTTGTAAAACAGTGCGGCAGTGCTATTGTTGCTCTTCTGCTACAATTGTATAAAAAATAGAATTTTAAATAATTTTAAAAAAATATTCTCAGTAATTTGTCAAGTGAAAGAACCATCTAAACCCGTGATATGGAGCAAAGTAGGGCAGAATTTCTCCAGAATAACATAGTACAACCAGGAACAGGTTCCAATAAAATGACTCTCCACTCATCTGACTCCTGTGACCTGAGACAAACTCTAACCTGTTAGCCTTTTTCATTATATTTTCAGCTTTATTCATATCTGTAACTCATGGTTGCAGGCAAAACAGGAAACAGAAGAGCACTAGGCTACTTTCATAATATTTCAACCCCTGTTTTGAGGGATAAAATGGTTTGGATAGATCAGGGAAGGCTTAAATAAGCATCTTCAAGTCCTGTTTCAAACTAAAAAGTGTAGTACCCAGCTTTCTGTAGTCTGCCCATCATCTTTCAGTACAACAAATATGAAGAGGAGTCATTTTGTTTGAATTTGAAATACATTAAGATAATAACAAGGGCTTGAATTGCAGAGCTCTGATCTGAACTTACCCTAAATTCATGGTTTCTCAGATCAAATGTTAGTCATGGCTCTAATGCTTATTAGGAGAGAGCCACAATGTTTTTGGGTAGGGCTGATTGAAAACTTTCTGTTGAAATTGTTTTTGGATAAAAAAATTGGGTTTTTGACTAAACAATCTTTTTCCACAGAAAGTGTCTTTGAAAGAAAGAAAACTTTGACTTTTCATTAAAAAGCTGAACACCTAAAAAACCCCATGCCTCCATTCTCCTCTATGAGCTGGGTTCCCCAGCCAGACTATATCTCCCACAATGCTGCAGCCAGGGATTCTCATGAAGCACTGTTCAATGCTCAGCAAGAGGAGAAACTCTGATGCATCAGGGAAGCTATAGCTCATCCAGGGAGCCTGGCCCATAGAGGAGAATGGGAGCATGAAGCACCTGAACTACAACTTCAGTGAGGCTCAGTGAAGTATTTCCAAATTGAAAATTTCATTTTTAACCTAAAGATTGTGGCCAAATTCCCACCCCACCCCCATCTTTTTTTTTTTTTTTTTTAAATAGAAAAGTAAAAAAATTTCTGCAGGAAGAAAAGTATTTTCCACTCAGCTCAGTTTTGGGGCACTGTTAACATATCATAACCATTTCATTTGTAAGGACAGATCATGTTCAGCAACATGTCATCTAACCAAAATTGAGCCCTCCTGGGACCAGGTCTTAAACTGAATAGCAGATAGATTTCATCTCTCAGTGGTGGCACTGTGCCAGTGAGAGCTGCTGAAGCCAGTATGTCTATCCATCCATCTACCCAAGCATTTATATCACACCCATCATGGTGGTACCTGACTGCATCAGACAGTGCAATGCTCTGGGAGTACCAAGCAGAGTGGCCCTGTCACACCCTTGAAAAGTGGTGCATGCACTTCCTTCTTTGCTGGCCCCCTTCTGTTGACTTGATAGAGTTGGAGGATTGGACCCTTAACTTGCAAACCATTTAAAGTTGAACCACCACTAACCTGTGGATTTACTTCTGTCCATCACTAGACACTATGGATTCTTTTCAATAAGGGGTACTGATTACCAGTGCATCAGTTTACACTATGAAGACTGCTTCAGACATTCAAAAGAACTAAGAAACTAACAAACTGTATAGGGTATAAGTCAGCACAGAATTTATTCATTAACCATTTTTAAAAAACCGAATGCTTCAGTTCTGAAAAAAGCAACAATAACTGCAAAATCCACATTTAAGTCGCGTCCCTGATTTTCTGCTCTTCTAAGCAATGAGAAACAAATTGGCAACAGGCTGGCATTGAAGGGGATTGGAAGGCAGATTTAACATCTAATACACCTCTACCTCGATATAACGCTGTCCTCGGGAGCCAAAAAATCTTACCGCGTTATAGGTGAAACTGCGTTATATCGAACTTGCTTTGATCCACCGGAGTGTGCAGCCCTGCCCCCCCGGAGCGCTGCTTTACCGTGTTATATCCGAATTCTAAAACTAAAATAAACAATATGCAGTGAATTGTGTTCATTTTAATAGCTTGAACATATCCATAGATGATGATAGGGAAAGCAAAGTCCAGATGTACAGGTCCAGTAATTCTCTTTAAAAACAAGGCATAATTAAGGTTTACTCACACTCTCCAAAAAAGGGTAAGAGTGAACTAAGAACCAGGATTTTGTTCAAGGCCTCAGAGTAATTATATATTTTACATCTCTTTCAACGCAATCCTTTGCTTAAGCATGGGAATGCTCTAGCAGACTCGTAACAATATTTCCATACTGTACATTTATTGCAGCTACTCATTAAGTCAAATTGCTAGCACATGAAGTCATGTGGAAAAAAGTAGTATTTAAGACATAACATTTGCAGGATGCAAACATGAGAAGTGAAGATTTTTTCATCAACTTTTGGTTCCCAGTCAAAGCAAAATTCCAGTGAACACGCAAAAGGGAGTGAGAGGGGGAAGATTAATATTAATTTGAAAATGATTTTGAATTCAATTTCTCAGCAAATTGCAGTTCTCCACTACGCCATTGTTTATCCAGGGACAGATACAGTTGCTTCAAAGAACATGAAATGAAAATGATAAAGGCCCATTAGTAACCGAAGCTGTGTTTAAAAAAATATATACTACTACAATCAATCTTTTAACACTCACTAGTATTTGTTACCTCAATAATGATGCTTTTAGAGACTCAATATCATAATTTGACATAGTTTGCTACAAACTTATATTTTATAAGTATTTGAAGATAATTTATTTTATCTGCTGTGTAAAGAAAAAAAACCTTACAAATGCTTTTCCCTTCTAAGCCAGGCTTGCTTTTACAACAGCAAATAATTAAACTTTCCACACTGTTACACCTTTTTTACAGCAGCATAGGTCCACTGATACCAATGGAGTTACACTGACATATAACCAGAGCAATACCGTGGTGAATAAGACCCTATATCTGGAAAGAGTCACATGCAAGAAATGTCACAAAAATAATTTATAACCTGTAGAGAAAGCATCAGATAAAGTGCTATTAAAACTACTGCTGCCTTAAATGATAAAAATAATAGAACCATCCAAACACACACACACACACATATATATACGCACCCATATTGAGTAATTGTTTTGGTATAAGTTTGTCCCTTTATTACTTTAATTAATTTGGAAAAGAAGTGAGATGACTGGGGAAATATTAGGAGACAGAGTACAGAAGAGAAGAAAATTAAAGAAATGATCAGGGTGGGGAAGTTTGGGGAGGTTGCTAGTGTGACCATGAGGTCCTTGTTAATAGAACCAGTCCCTGGGCCCTGTAAATGAGAATCACAGCTTTTTTGAGAATTTTTAAATAAAGTACCTCTCCATACCATTTCCTTGAGGAGATGGCAATCAGTTTACATGTTCAAGGCTAAGACTGAAAGGAATATGCAGCTGAGCTCCAGTTCTGTTCTGCAGCAGGAAGCAGGGAGGCCCTTAAATTTCCTACCTGCCTCTGTACAAACATACTCACACAATCCTTAAGTAAAATGAATACGTTAAATTTTGGGTGTATCCCAAAGTATCATGGTGTTAGTGATCCTTGAATCCTTAGGCTAGGCATATTCATGGTGGTGTGATCATGGCAGTCTGGAATCTCTTACATTGAGGACGGAGATGGCAAAAACTGTTTGGCAACCTACTCCAAAATGACTATGGCCAGCTCTGCCTATTAAAAATGTTAACCCTCTCTTCTTGCATTTTGACCAGTGCCTCCTGGTGTGCCTGGGAAAGCAACCAAGTAGTTCCAGAAGCCCCCATCTCTCTCCAGTACTATCTGAGGAAAGAAGGGGCCAAGCTGCAGCTGAGAAAACAGATGGACCTTGCAGCATGTCCCAAAGGTCAACAGATTCAAGACATTTTGGACCATCTTTGTCATTCACTGACTGCAATCCCAATGAATGCCCCTATCAGCCCATTCACTATCCAAAATACTTGCACTCTCTGTTTGCCTGCCTTCCTCCCCCACCCCCTTTAATTTATCTGCTTTTCTTCCCAATGGCTTTTTTCATGTTAGCACCAACTTTCCTTATGCTGTTTTTGAGCCTTACTCTTTTCCTATCCACAACTTTCATGGCATCTCGGTGACTTTTCTCTGTGCTAGAGCATATAAAAGCTTGAGATGTCTATTAGTCACATCTTCATTCTTGGTTTCTTTTATCCCCCACTTCCAGACAGATAAGCATGATGCAGCCTGGCTGTCTTTCAGACAGTGCCTCTCTGCCTAGCCTCAGCTTGGAATTTGAAGAAACAGTTCTAGGAGGGAGCTTGAGGTCCAGTTGCCTCACTAACCACCAGCTAGTGGAGATCTACCTCACCAATCTGGGGTGATGTGCTCCCTCTTTCCTTTCCAGAGCAATTGAGGGAGACCTTAAACAGTCAGGGAAGACTTGTCTGCTTCAGGAACCAAATGAGACCCCTTCCTCAACTGATTACATAAGCCGATCGCCAGAGGTGACCTGCTTCACAACCAACCAAGCAGCCAGCCAGAAACTTGCCTACCACCACTGCTGCTGCTGCTGTGAGGAACGCCTGACACCTAGAAAGGCCTTAATGAGATAATGAAGAGAAGAGGTCAGGGCTAGGTGTGGGAGTGGTAGCTGGATTGATGGAGTTGGGGGGATGGAGGGAGGGAAGGAAGAGTATGGAAACAACGGATTTTTTTGCAGAGGAGCAGAGAAGCATGGAACTGATGGAGTTAAAATGTTGGCAGCATAACACTAGTGAGGAACAACAGCTATAGCAGGACCAAAAGGAACAACCATCACCCATATGACTGGCACCGGAGGTGGGTATTCAAATGTTTCCCTGTTCATCACATAGCAATCTGACTAAAACAGAGACCTGAAAGAAAGAGCCCTTCCGCTTCCTAATGGATATTATTTAGTGTGTAGTACCACCACAGGAGAGGGGGGTGGGGAAGGGCAACAGCAGCTGCAGTAGCACCTGAAGTAACAGTAATGTGGGAGGGTGAACCACAGACCCTGGGACGACGAGTGCCCCTCTCCTGTATTTTATGAAGTGCCTTCTGCGGGGCAAAGAAGAGACCACACACAGAAAAGAAACCATCATACTGTGATGACAGAAGTTAACAAGAAAAAAACAGCCATTGCCCTAAGAGTCAGGACAGGATCCAGTGCATTGAATCAGTGACAACAGCTGGAAAGCTAGGTACAGTACAACAAGGAAGAAATAGCAATGTACAGAAAAATAAGGTTGTTCTCTACATCCATCTGAATCAAATGGCAGAAAAATAAACTGGCATCTGACATTTTAGGCAGCTCAGAGCTTTCAAATGGAAGTGGGAGGAGACACACAAAATTAATCTACATTTTCAGAAAGTCCTATAATACAGGGAAAGGCAGAGTGATATTCTGCTTTCACTTAATTTTAATATGCATCTCCCCACTCCTCCCTCATCACTCAGAGCTCAACAGCCACTTCAGTAAAGTCACACACTAAAAGATTTATCACTCAAAAAAGTTAAAATATTATTTTCCACACACACACAGTTCCCCCCCATTTTGAAAATCAAATGTCTAATTTTATTTAATTTAGTGTGGGAGTCAATGTGACCTAGTGGACTGGGACTCAGGAGACCTGAGTTATGGTCCCAGCTGTGTCCCTGGTAGCTGGGTGACCATACGCAAGTCACTTCACTGCCCTGTGCCTCAGTTTTCCCACCTGTAAATTGGGGATAATGACACTGACCTCCTTTGTAAAGCACTTAGATAACTACTGATAAAAAGCTCTAGATATTATCATGGCTAATTTGTTTTCAGGAGTAAATACTCCACGTTAGCCAGCATTGCTTCAAAGCAGCTATGTAGCTATTATCCCTGTAATTCACAAGCACTGTGGATTTCAAATAAAAATTATTCTACAGTACTTTTTACTAGCTATTGAAATGCATTAGTGTTCCTGCATCTTTGAACTATGTATAAGATTACAGCTGTTCCTGTGAATTACTGGACGTCTTTATCTAAAGTGAGTTTTAATAACCTTTGTATTTTTTTAGCTTTAAGATTTAGTGATGGCCCAAAATAGCCCTTTCAGCGTCCCTGTCCCACTGCATTATTTGTGGAAAAGGACAATACATGCGTCCCACTTTCTGATCTGAGCAGCTTCATAAATCAGATCCCATATTAGACGGTGATGGTGAGCCAGATGGCAGCTGTTGTTGGAGGAGCTCAACAAGAATGAAAGCCTGTGATCTTTCCTGTCACTTAACAAGCCTAATTTTTATGGCTGTCATCATACTTGGAATGTCTGAGAGGAGACACTAAGACACAAGAAATGAGGGTCACAACAAGGAGAGGGAGCACAAGTGACTTTGTGAGCTTTTCCTGCTTCTGCAAAGATACCATTTCTCCATAAGGACTCTCTCTCTCTCTCTCTCACACACACACACACACACACTTTTCTCCCCCCCCCCACCCCGACAAGGAAATTAGGTCTAGTGTTCTAAAGTGACATTTATGAAGAGCAAATTGATTTCCAAGAGCTTCATGTATAAACCACTCTAGACTTGATCCTATAAGATGATGAATGCCCTCAACTTCTACGTACTTCACTGTGAATTGAAGGCACTCAGTGCTTCTGAGGAGTAAGTTTCTCATCAGGCAAACACCATAGAATTATGTATAAACTCTCACTCTTCAGGGAAAAAGCCAACCATTAATTGCCTAGGGCTAGGAAGAAACATCTGCTATAGGCAAGAAGTTTCATAAATGCCCACTGTGCCCCTGGCAGACCAGGTGCCAGCTCATACCAAGGCCCAGGACCTCTCTGAACACTGACAAATGCACAACAGGAAACCAGTCTGTCTCGCCTGTGTGTTGGTACAGTTAAAATAGACATTGTTATAAGAATATATTTAGACTTTATGGAATGCTTTTAGGATGCTGCGTGTAGTAATCCTACTTATATCTGTATCCCATGGTATAAAGTTAGATTGAGTGTTTGCATTGTAAACTGCTGTGACTGTATAACTCACCAAACAGGAAAAGAAACATTAATTAAGGTAAAGTGCTCATTCTGCACACAAGATGGTCCATTGAAGGTAAATAAGGCATTGTGTAGCATCAAAAGGACAGAGATCATATTGACTGTGTTCCTCACTCCCCCCCCAGAAAGGGGAGGCCTTCTCATGAACTCATCGCTTCATCTTGGATTCTGGGGTGAAGGGGATAAAAATGCCTGACCAGAAGGAATTGAGATCTCTTTATGCTGTCTGGATTCTGAGGGGCAAAGATTCCTAAACATAAGCAAGAGATCCCCATGCTGCTTGGCATGGGTCAGCCCTAAAGGTCACATAAAGCTACTTGTTACAGAAACTTATATTACCTTTTGTAAACCTAAGTCTGTAACTTTGTGTATGTGTATGTTTCCTGTTTTAATCTCATAGATAACTCATTTAATTTCTTTGTAATTAAATCTTTAGTTTATTACAGGATTGGCTACAGGTGTTGTCTTGGTTTGAGATTAGAGTACAAATGACCTGGGGTAAGTGACTGGTCCTTTGGGACAGGTAGTAACCTGAGTATTGTTGTGATTTTTGGTGTAAAGTGACCATCTATCACATAGTCCAGCTTGCCTGGGCAGCAAAGATAGACTGGATTGCCCAAGGGAACTGCCTGTGACTCCATGATAAGACTGTTACAATACTTTAAGTGTTCACAGTTGTTACTGGCTTGGTGAAATCTAATTATAAAACATACAATCAGTCTGGGGTTTCTGCCTTGCTTGTTGACAGTCTGCCCTGAAGTTGTCACTCATGGTCCTGAGCCACTCCAGACAGCATGAAACCCACTACAGTGTTTATCGTACTTTCCTCTGAAGTAACTGTTATTGGCCGCTGTCTGAGACAGGATATCAGGACGAGGTGGACCAAGAGCCTGATATAGTATGGAAATTCCTATGTACTATAAGGGGAATAGATAAATAATATATTTAAACAACACAATTATAATGTAACAACTAGAATGTGTTCAACTAAAAGCAATATTAAGAAAAGTTGTCTGAATCTTACTTTTAAATAGATTTAGTGTCAAATAATGGAGCCTTTACTCAGTTCTTAGGTAAAACTCTCACTGACTGTAACAAGAGTTGTGGACTAAATAAGGACAAAGGATCTCTGTAAGGGAATCTTCCCTGAATTTGAAGAGTAGAAACTAGGCTTACAAACAGAAGGGGTAGATGTGCAAAATGTTCATCAGATGAACAAAGGCTGCACTTGGAAACAGAGAATGGCCAGTCCTATGCTGAAGAACTTCGGTGTCCTCACATATGTAGAGGCAAGAGGGAATAAAGCAGCACAAAACCCCATGGAGGGTGTAAAAGTAACTTGGACCCAAGAATAAACAGCTTATTAATAGTCCCAAATCAGTCACTGAGGCACTGGAGACATGTTGAATCTCACTCAGCGTCCCCAGGAAAACAGTGTGTGCTGGAGGGCAAAGGATAGGGCTGTATGACGGACCAATGCCTGAGAGTCCAGGAGACAGTCATATTTAGCATCTCATTTAGGAGTTTCATAAGGTGGTGCATGCTCATCTTTAGTACATTCCTCTTTGGGAGAACCTCTGTATGAATGTCTCCTGTACTCTAGGGGTGAGGTTAGCCACACACCTCTGGTCTTTCACTGTGCAGTATTCCCAGAGACCCAAAGAAGGCAGTCATAGGATCTAAGCTACTACACTGTAAATGATACTTTATAGGAAGGTACCAGAAACAGCAAAATATTTAAAAATAAATAAATCAAGAGCTAATGTAAAGCTTGAAATAAGAATCAAGCTTGCTTGTAATGAATGAAAAGATGAGGGTCCTGGAACTGGTCAATAATTATATTCTCTGTTATTGATTACTGGCTGAGAAATTATGAGAATGATAATGAGCATCAGATTAACTTTTGCCTTCTGGGTGTGACTGAAGAACTGCTCTCTCCTCCATTTATAAAATTTAGTGTGAAAAATAACTTCTATAGAGAAGCGGGGAACAATTCTCTCTCTAGTGAGTGAAAAAAATAAAAAAACAAAAACCAGGGCCCATACCACTTTGCATTACATCATTTGAGTACCAGATGTGGTTTAGTCTCTACTGGTGTGGTAGAAATAAAAAGACTGCAGAGGAACATTCCTCCAAATAGAATATTATCGTCTGAAAAGCAGAACACAAAATATTGCAATCATCCCATCTCATCCCATCTCTTGACCTGACAGTCTTGCAATAGAATTCTGATGGTATATGAAGTCGCCAGATCTCTTTGACTCCAAAACAACCTGGTTCCAAGGTCTTGATGTGGTGCTGGTGGGCTGATCTCCTGGTTGGGGAAGAAAGTGAACGCTTTATTCTTTTAGAGTTATCAGTGCCTCTTCATGTCTTTGCTCTCAAGTGGCTCCTCTCCTTTCTCTGTGAGAAGTCCCAGCAAGTGCTCTTCTACCCCCAAAGGCTTGTAGGATACCCTGGGGATCTATGTTTCAGTCCTCTGGGTGCAAGTTAGACCAGTGAGAGGTTGTGTCACTGCCTGCCCTGTAATCCTGCATGCATTAAATGCTCTGCAGCTATGGCTCACAGGCCAGTCACCAACATCCAGCAGCCAAGCATGCAGTTCCTGGAGTATCTATGTGCTGTGCAGTCTGGGTTCAGCACACTGTCCCCAGCAGCCTGCCTACTACACAACAACCCCACCTTGGTCTTCACAAGCCTGGGCTACTACTTGCACGGTGACTCTAACACACTCCCAACCCCAAATTTCCCCACAAGCATCTGCCGTGAAGTGTCCAGCCCTCTACCAGAACATGCAGAGAAGTAAATAAGGTTTGTTGCTCCTTTGAAAAGATAAAAGCACAGCTTATTAATTTTACTAGTGTTCATCACTTCAATTCAAACAAAGCACTGGATTGGTTTAGATTAAATGTAAAACAAATTTATTTATTCAAAAAGAGGTAGGTTAAAAATTATTTCAAGTACAAAGGATAAAGACAGAAGCGGTTACAAGCAAATGAAAGTAAAATATGCCTTCTAGTGGCTAAGACTTAACAAGCTACTGTCTTTGTTCAAGGAAGATTTCTTACCAATCTTTCTTCTTGATAGCCATAGCTGACCTTCTTTCAGTCAAGAAGTCAGAAGGTCAAAGTACTGACTTCCCTTGTCTTCCTAGGTGAAATATCTTTGTCTAAGCAGGTTTCTCACCTATATTCAGTTCCCAGAGACTTCAATCCCCTTGGTTGGAGAACCCATCTTTCTCAGCTTGCAAGAGCTCTGGCCCCTTTTGTCTGTTCAGTGATGGATGCCATGACAGCTTCTTCTCTCTCCTTATATCTTCCCAAACTCACTATTTTGTCCCCAGACTCAGATGACTTCATGCTGTTCTTCCCTGCCTGTGTGTGTCTGATCCCTCTGCTGATATGTATGTAAATGGGGTTTCCATTGTTTTGGGACAAATTTTGCTTAATTTCATTGGTGGCATTTGCTAGTGATAGTTGAGTCATTACCTCCTCCCCTTGTTAGCTTCATGGCTTTGTTTACCTCTCATGTAAATGCACCTTCATTGGCTCTGCCTGATGACCAAGTACACATTCCATTGTCTAGGGCCGGCAGGGCTTATGCATTGCTTGCTTTTAAGAGCATAATTCTAGCATGTCTATAACTCTTTGCACTCACATCGTATATGCATCACACAGGAATATTAATGATTAGTGAGTTATTAGTTTTCCAATGATATATTACATACCAGCTTTGAGTATATATCATGACAACAATGTGTTGGGTATAGTGAGTACATCAGGCCTGACAAGAGCTGCTGACAGAGTAGTGGACCACTCATGGAACTCTGTGTTGCACATATGCAAAGCTGTTAGGACGGTTAGTGAGGAGACATGGGTTATGGTACCTTCAGTAGTCAGATCATATTCTCTGTCTCCTTCTCACATGACTGGCTGCTGCAGTTGAGAGCCTGAATGCGACTGGGTCTTCAATGTTGACTAACTGATTGAGGCCCATCCCAGACAAGACTGAAGTGATAATGGTTGTTTGGGGAAGCACCTGTCAGAGCTGGTGATTCTATCCCTTTCTGAGGGAGTGTGCCTGCCATCTGTTAAACCTGTCTGCAATATGAGGATGCTCTTGCAAGATCCCTCAGTGATCCATGATACTCAGGTTGTAGCTGTGGCATACGGTGCTTTTCAAAGGGGAATACACAGTGTAACTGAGAATTCAAATATAAAATTTGTAATTCATGCTGTATTGGTTAGTGTGAATTTTGAAATGCAAATTTTACAAACTGCATTTTTTTTCCAGTGAATATTCAAACATTGAATAAAAGTTTTTCCTAAGAATTTGCTGTAGCTAAGCTTGAGCATTCAATGTTTGCAGAAAGCAAATGCAAAAGGATTACAAGACACTCTCAAACAGAAACTCAATTGGAATCTGAACAGCTAGTAAGGGGGGAAAAAAATCTATCCTCTATTCTATCAGTTCTCATTAGTGTGTATTTAAAAAAAATAAATGTTCAAATTTTAAAATAAGGAAGTCCAGACATAAAAATATATACATACATGTATAACCACATTTATGCATGCAGTTACCACTCTTGAAAGTAAAAACTGGTCTCTATCTAGCACCTAAATATTCGTTTTACATGCAGCTGCCTAATTTGCTAGGTAATTAGTGTAATTGTACATGAAAAAATGCAGAAAGGCGAAAGAAAGTCATACAAAGGATACAAGAATATAAGATTTTATTAATATTCACTAATACTGAATGCTGAAATCAGCTAGGACAGGTGTGAGGAAAGTGTGATCAATAGCTGCAAGTTAGATCACAAGGCAGAGTTCACAGGACATGCTGAAAAATAAATTCTCTTTGAGATCTGTTCAGCCCAACTAGTATATCTAGAAAGTTGACAGAACTGGTTATAGACACTAAAACCGTGGTCAACTGAACCTCTGTAATTCAAAGGTTGATTATATCCTCAGTGGTTTACTGAGATCTGGGTTTGTGGAATTCAGAATGCACTCACAATAAAGACAGACTGCTTTGCAAACCCAGCCAGCTAGAGAGGAGCTGCCCAGAGCTGCCCATTAGTTTGGCTTCCCCAAGGCCATGTGGCGAAAGAAAAGAGCACAATCAAGGGGGGTTGTAGGCATCTGGTTTCTCCGGGCAAGAAACTGCTAGTGTGCCTAACTGTGTTTTAGTATTTGTGATGTACACCAAAATATTAGGGTATGGTGTAACATCAACCTCTTTTTACTTGAACTCAGGAATCCACAATTGGAAGGCCTCATGTGCCTTCACTTTTCTTTTTTTTTTTTTTTTTTTTTTTAAATAGTCCAGGATATATATTACTGAGTTCTCTCTGTAAATCCTCATTCAAGGCCTGATCTGAAGCCATTGGAGTCATTCCATTGTTTTTCCACAGGCTTTGGAACATGCATAAAGTGGCAGGATCAGAGGCCACAGAGCTGGCCAGTTCATATCAATGGAGATTTTGAAGCATTTTTAGGTATTTTAAGAGGCTGCTTTGTAATTTCAGTGTTGCCATTCTCATGATTTTATTGGTAGTTTTATGATATTTGGTGTCTTTCTTGAGGCCGCAGTTTCTGGAATCATGACATTTCATGAGAATCTCAATTTTCATTAAAAAGCTCCACATGATTGTGGAGAAAAGTTTAAAAATGTGACCTGAAAGGCTCACACAGTGACACCAGAAGTCAAATAGAAAGAACCCAACATTTATGATGTGTTTTTGAAAAAAACCCTGCTTTTAAGCCAGTCCCATCCTTTTTTGAAGCTTGACCCATGATTTCTTAATGCCTATGGTTGGTAGTACTATAATTTCCTCTTTTAATTTACGTTCTTTGTAGCCACCTATAGTAATAGTAATAATTACTGCAGTTTTTCATTAAATACTGAGGGTATTGGGCCTAAACTTGGATGACGCTTATTGCCTTCTGTGATGTAGTGTGCACCCTCAACTCTTGTTGATGTCTTCTCAGGGTTAAATCTGCTCAGTATCTCTCAGCAGCGACGGTTCCAGGCACCAGCACAGCTGAAGGCGTGGCACCGGTGGACCTCCCGCAGGCATGCTGCCAAATTGGCGTGACCAGCGGACCACCCTCAGGCACGCCGCCGAAAGCCGCCTGACTGCCGTGCTTGGGGCGGCAAAAAATATAGAGCCGCCCCTGTCTCTCAGGAAGCATTTGTTACTCTACGGCCCATTACTGTGACCTGTATTTGCTGTATAGGTGACACAAAGTATAGGAATCAAAAAGTTGTGAAAAATGGTATCTCAAAATGCATCTGTTTCAGTAACGGATTTCAAATTGATATAGTGCAAAAAGAAAAGAAAACGGTTTGGAAATGTAATAAACTCCAGTAGTTGCCTTGCAGCTGTAGATTTTTTTGTATACTTTAGATTTGTTAAAGACAAAAGTTATTTTAAGTGTCTTTGTGTGTTGTCAGAATCTCAGTGCAGTATGGGGTATCTAAAGATTAGGAGGAGCTGATAGGGGAGTGTTACTGTTGTTACTTGGGTGTATTATATTGTCACAGAAGATCTATAAAAGGTACACAGGAAAAAGCAAAGTCTATTCTCTAGTTCAGTGGGTAGATCACATTTTCAAGTGGGATAAAGAATTCAGGTCTTCTGCCTATTTCACAATTGTGTGTCAGTGTATGTTCAGAGTTCCTTATTCCCCAGTAACATAATGGGCCCAGTTCTGATCTTAGTTACACTGATATAAAGTAAGAGAAGCTCCTCTTAAAGTCCCCTAGTGTAAATCAAATCAAAATTAGGCCCTCTCTCTCAGACAATAATAGGGCCAACGTGGAAAAACAAACATATTTATTCATAGAAACATCATCAAAATATGTAGGATTGCTCTGAGAGTCATTTTAATAAATGACATTTGATTTTGGTGCATTGTTGGGGTACACTAGTCTTCTTAAGAAGGCACAATGCAATTTTCACTTCTACCTGAACAGTTGTTGGAAAGGACATCTGTTTCATGTTCCACCCTAGGATGTCACCTTAAAAGGAAAACTACTGTATGCAACTGTGCTTCAATGTCAGTATAGGTAGATCCTAAGTCCTAATGTGGAATTTGAACCCAATAACCAGGTGTCCCAGAAATGAGATGTTACCACCTGAACACATTCTCATGTTTAATGGGATATTTTCTTTTTTTTGCTGCGTAAATGATACATTAACTAATCATCTGGCCATTTTGATCTATGAGTTTAGAACAGCCTTGCAGGGACAAACATAGCAGGAAGCTCTTTCAGTGAGTACATTAAAAATATGGGGATATGTCTGAGTATGTAATGAAGAGACAGCACATCTGGCATGTGACATGTTACACACTGTCATAATAATGTAAGTTAAGATTCTCTGGAATAAAACAAGGTAACCTAACCTTTCCACACTCTTGCACCAGTTAAGAGGATTTCAGAGCTGTGGAGTATAAAATGTGCATACAACGGAGCAAGGAGACAAGGGAACTATGTTTCAAGATATTAATTAATTAGAAAAATATCAGAAGCAAAGACACACACATGAATATAATTATTGAAAAGAGGATTTTGCTAAAGAATTTTTATAAATGGAAACTGCTTCAAGTTTAAGCCATGCTTAAAAACAACCATATGGGACAAGAGAGCAACAGCTGTGCTCAAATATTTTCTTGAGATGAACATTCATACTCATTCATTGCTGTATCAAAATAATACCTACGTATATCAGTTTAGTTCACAACTGCTTTCAAAGGGTCATTGTTAGCCCTTTCTGAAGCCATTGTTAGTTGCAATTGTCATTGTTCGCTCTTCCATAGTGGCACAGAATACAGTATACCCCATTGAGTATGGTAAAATATACCTTTTCTGCCAGTAGAGAGGACATTGGTCCCTCAATACTGCCTAAAGAAGCAAAAAGAGAGGATCTGGGGTTTCCCAAAATTGTTCCAATATTTCAACATCTTGGAATAAGAAACATTTGAGAAAAAACATGTTAAAATGAAATGTTCAAGCACATGGTCATAAGTACTGTATTTATGACTTGGAAAGACAATTTGAAATATGTCCTTGTGACGGGGCTCCACTTACCATGCTAGCACCTCCTGCTGGTCATCCTGGGGATCAACTCTGCAGGTCGGTACACCATCTCCAGGTGGTGTCTTGCCTGCTGTCACTTCTTCTCCCAGACCCATGTCACTCCAAGGACTACAGCATCCTCTTTGTGACACAGCCCTCCATCCGTGCCACACTCTGTGCTCCCTCCTTCTGGGGACCAGTACTACAGTTCAACTGTCCAGCTACTTCCTCAGTGGCGAGTGGCTGGAGGGAACCTGGGCCCGGCCTATTTTGGGTCCTGGCCCAGGGACCCTGTAGATGGCACCCACATGCCGTGTCCCCTCCAACTTCTCGGTACATTTTCCTGGGCTACTTCCCCGCAGCCCCAGCACCTTCTTCATCCTTACCTCAGGGCCTCAGCAAGCCAGTCTTGGCAGCCAGCCAGGAGCTCTCTCTCTCACTCCCCTGTTATTGCCCAGTGCTGCTCTGTCCAGGGTGCTAGCTTTCTACCACCTGCAAGGCAGCCAGTCCTCCCTCCTTGAGCTGCAGGGAGCAACTGACCCTGCTCGGCCCTACAGCTCTTCTTATATGGGCCTGCCAGGCCTTGATTGGCTGCTCCTCACAGCCCCCCACCTATTCACACATCCTCCCTAGGGCTCCATTAACCCCTTACAGGCCAATGTGGGGCGGATGCCGCCTCACAGTCCTGCACTTACATTAATAAATCATACAGCACTATACATTGACATGGCATTTATAAACAAAGATATTTTCCCTGTCTTGAAGTCTAAATAAGATGTACTAAACAGAAGATGTGATGCAGGACCACAGTTCAGGAGAGGAATGGTGTTAAGAGGAATGATTATTAATGATAAGAAGGGAGTGGGCATTGCTTGAAGTGATGGATTTTAAGGAGGAATATAAAAGGGTCTCTCTGTACGTGAAGATAGGGAGATTGTTGCAAATATAAGCACCAAGGCCAGGAGACTTAGAGCTGGAATTCTTTGCTCAACCCGGGGAAAATCCAGCTTTGGCCAGCTTCATTTACATGAATTATGTTGTTGCTTATCCATAATTCCACCTACTGAGCTTTGTTGCTTTTGCTGGAACTTGTTTATGTTTTGATTGTTAATAGACTATAATTAAGGCTCCGTGTGTGTCATGGAAGTCACGGAAGTCACATATTCCGTGACTTTCCATGACCTCTGTGACTTCTGCAGCAACTCATGTGGCTGGCCCGGGAGCCGCCTGAGCAGCTTGGGCAGCTCCTGGGCCAGTCACACGGGCTGCTGCTGGAGCTGTCTCAGGCTCCCCTGCCCCGCAGTAGCAGGAGTTTGGGTGTGAGAGGGGCTCAGGTCTGGGGATTGGGATGCGGGGCGGTGCTTACCTGGGGGGGCTCCCTGAAAGGGCAACAGGAACTCCCCTCCCTCAGCTCCTAGCTCCACGTGCTGCCTCCGCCCATAGGCGCCGCCCCCACAGCTCCCATTGCCTGCAGTTCCCAGCCAATGGGAGCTACAGAACTGGGGCTTGGGGTGGAGCGGAGGCAGCACATGGAGCTAGAAGCTGGAAGTCGCTGCTTCCCAGGAGCTGGGTAGGGATAGGGAACCTGCCCCCGCCCTGCCAACCCTCCCTGCCCAGCACCTGCGGCGCCCCCTGGGCCGCAATCCCCCCCTGAGCACCCGCAGTGCCCAAAGGACTGCCCCCTGAGCTGCCCCCACAAGTTTTAGTCAGGGGTATATAGTAAAAGTCATGGACAGGTCATGGGCCATGAATTTTTGTTTACTACCCATGACCTGTCCATGACTTTTACTAAAAATACCTGTGACTAAAACGTAGCCTTAATTATTATTATACTTGTATTCATGAAAAGACACAGGAATTGTGTCCTCATGCCCTAGAGTAAATGGGTCACCCTTAGTGTATGATTTCACAAAAATGTAATTTAATTGAAAACCCATTTTTTTGTTGAAAAACATTTCAGTAGAAACCTTTCCACCAGTCCTACTGGGAGGACTGTAGGGAGCATATCAAATATGGGGCTGTGACTGACACTGGAATTGATGAAGATTTGCCAATATCTCTTCAAACTTCTATTCAGTTTTGATTGTATAGTAAATGTTTCTGTTAATATCTATGTCTGGGTTCTTTTCTCCAGCCTATCACCATAGTATCCAGCCACCTACCAAAACTAAATAAACCAAGAACCTTGCTAAATTTCCCCCTTGTACCAAGAAAATTACTGGAATGTGTGTGTGAGAGCTTCTCTTCCTCCATTTATCTTCTTTTCCTAACTTGAAATTTCAGTTGCTGTAGCAAGGCTAAAGAACTTTTGTTCTGAAGGTGATGAGGTCTGTGATCATCCTCACCTCTTACAAGATCCACAATATTGGGCTAGCTGCCAAGAAAGGTCTATCCCCAACTCTCACAAGCTTGATCCTTGAGTTTGACGATACCATTGCTCCGGTGGAATGTAACCATTGGGAGAGGTCCAAGGGAAAGAGTCTTAATCCAGAGCCACGGACGGCTTTAAAGATGAGGATGTGTACCTTGAAAACTTACGCAGAGTTGTTGTTGTTTTTTGCAGGGAACCAGCGTAGCATGTGGAGCACTGGGATGGTGAGGCTGTCAAGCAGCCAATATTGCTCTGGAGGAAGGCTGCTGCACGATCAGCTAGAGATTTTTGGAACAGTCTTTCTCAAGCACTTTGATTCACAGCAATCCAGCCTAAAAGTCAATAAGACGTGGATCACTCTGGCTAGGACATCAACCGGAAGTAAAAGGGGGTAAGCAAAGATTTCTCTCTCAGCCACAAGGTGGAAGGCAGTATTTTTTTTCCCCCTCAGTCTATTTGGCTGCTATTTGGCTATCAAGAAATAGTGACAATTCCAACAGAATTCCAAGGCTATGAAATGAGTTGACTATTTGCTGCTGAATGCCTTCAGTAGCTGTTCAAAATGCCTCCCTCTTCCCATCAACTTTGCTTCTGGCCTTTCTCAGAGTTATTTTCAGCCATCTGCCTTATATCCAACTTGCTGATCTCAGAACTCTGCATGCTCATTGGAGGCTTACCTCAAACCTCCAAAATTGTGAGTATGCAGACATGAGATGGAAATTTTATGAGAATAGCTCACTCATTAGAATTCAATTAAACCAGAAAAGTCATGAAAACATCATGTCTTGTGGTGTTTCAGCATTTCCACTACCAAAGCTGGAACTGCAATTGTAATGTAGAAATATGCGAAATCCTGCCCCCAAGCTAAGTAAGTGGGCTTGGTGCAGCAGTGTTTTGTGGGGCGGTGGGAAAGGAATACTCCTCTCAGACCATGCCGCAGTGGCAGCATTGATGCTCTGGGGCCATGGCTGTAACAAGGAGATTGCTATAGTCCCCATTCAGAACTGGTCAACAAATATAGTTTTGCTGAAATTAAAACCTTTATGGGAATATGTTAATTTTGATAACGTTTTCTTTGGCATAAAGTAAAAAACTTATTTTGACTATCATTTTGAGTAATTTGCTTTTGACCTTTATATTACACAAAATTTTTATTACATTAATATAAATTATATTTTATGTACATATAATACAATATATTTACTATTTCAATATAATATAAAACAAAATGAATCAATACAAAAATTGAAACTAAACATTTCAGCACTATCAAAACAATGGCTCCAATTCAAAGTTTTTCTGAACTGTTTCCTGGGAAATTTTGAAATTGTCTTTTCGTTCCAATTCAAAATGAAATGTTGGAAATTCCTGTGGAATGGAAATTCTGATTCCTGACCAGCCCTATCCTCTTTGTGTCTGTACCCTAGCTCCAGGGATCCTAAGTAAGTAGCGCCATGTGCCATCCAAGCTCCTGTCCCACTGCATGTCTCTGTTCCACCTCTATGAGTCCTTCTGTGGGGGTTTGCCTAGGAAGCTATTGTACAGCAGCAGGCCAGGTGCTCAGAAGATACAAAACCTGACTTCCAGGCATAGCAGAACTGCACTGCACGGGATTCACTGTGCCTGGAGCTCACTACAGCAGAATCTGCCCTAGAACATTATAAATGCCATTTAGTACTATTTCTGATGAAGTTATTGGAGATTATATATGCATATGGCAAAGAATAGGGTCAAAAATGGAATGTGGACAAGACAAAAACTATGGTGTGATGCAAGGATCCTGGGAAAACATGCAAGATTCCACTGAATGACATAGTTGTACAGCATGTGAGAAATTATTGCTACTTCGCAAGCATCATTACAGAAGATAGAAGATCAGATACTGAAGTCAGCACCAGAATAGCAAGACTGAAAGACAATCCAGAAGAATAAACATCTAATGAGAAGGGACATAAATCTGAAGACTGAATTCTGACTCTTAAAAACTTACATTTGGTCCGTGTGGAATTACATCTGTGAAACACAGACATTCAAACAATTGATAATAAAGAAACTACAATCCTTTGAATGACACTATTATAGAAGACATGGCTAGAACAGGTAACCAATGACAAAGTATTGGACATGACTGCAACTCAGCTAACACTAGTCAGAGATCTTATGAAAAGAAAGAATCAATTTCCAGGGCACATTTTCAGAGTTTCAGCAAGCAATGGATGTTTATGAGCATTGGAAGAGAAAGTTGACGGCAAAAGAACTCAAGGCAGAAAAAAGATCTTAGATGGATAATGTGCTATCCTGGGTGGATCAAAAGGACTAGTCATCCACAGAGAAGTTAGCCTAAGATCATACAGAATGGGATGCCATGGTTGTAAACCTTCATAAATGGAGATGCTAGATAAGAAGGAGGTGGTCTGTTGGACTACACTAACCAGAATCTTTAACAGGAAATTGGGTGCGTCTCTGGTGAGTGAAAAATAAAGCATATTTGATCATTATCAACACACCCTGAAACCTCTGTCTTTCCTTACAAAAAAGCTAGAGTCCCATGTGTACACAGTGTATTGCAATAGTTCAGACCGGCTTGCCCAGTAATTACTGAGAAACTTTTTTTTGCTGCCTTTATTTATTTTTTAAATCCATACTTGGTGTAAAAAATTAAACAAATATAAATAAAATACATAAAAAGATCAGATGGAAGATTGTAAAAAAGATAGTGGGATACCGTGATCAAACACAGACGAGCCTCCAGACACTGTAGTTAAACACCCTTAGTGATTTCATAACAGTACAGCTAGAGAAGTAGCTATAACTGGAGCAGGTGACAGTGAACCACTGGTTCTTCATTACAGTACCCTCACCTCGGACAGTTTGGCATTTGTGCCCTCTGCTCCGGGTCCTTAAGTTGAGAGAGCTGCTGCTATCAACACTGACAGCAAGCATCTAGTTTCAGAGATGGGATAGCTTCGTTAAAAAAAGGTTCTTTAAAGTTTACGGTGATGAGTATGTCACATAACATTTGGCTTTTGATGTGATCCAATGTAAATGCAGTAATCATATTTACAAGATGTAATGGATAACATATTGCCTGTCATGAACTTCTCCTTTAAACTTTTCCATAAAATGTATTCTTCCCCCTTTCCCGCTACCAGGCTGAAATGAATCCATGTCAACAATCTTCAATAGGTCCGACCTAGGCAGGGATTTTTAAAAAAATGCTAACTGTTTAGTAAAGTTCAGCTCTAAATTAGAGTTGATTGAAACTCAACACTTTTGCTTGGCTAGAGTTTGTGCAAATAATTTGTTTCCATTTCAGTCAAAGGTTCATACCATATGACTCACCTCCTAAATTTAACATTTGAGTGTACTCAAAAGCAAATTATGGACCTCATACCCATCACATTTACCCCTGCTTTTCAGTGATATAATTCCAATGACTTCAGTTGAGATAATCCTGATTTACACCAACTTGAGATCAAAGTCAAGTCCCACGTCAGAAGTGAGGAGTTTGATTTAGGTCCTGAATACATAGACAAAAAAGGTACATTTTGCAATCGATTTAGCACTGCCAAGTTAAATTGACTGAAAACCACCTTTAACATCAGTGTAGATACAATTTAGCACCTTTTAGATGAGTATGGGTAGGGCTACAACACAACTAGTTCAAATGCTCAAAAAACATTGATTGTGATTAAATTATTAAACTACTTATATTGCATAATGTGCAAGTAAACCACAATGAAAAGCAGAGAGAGTGATGGTTCTGAGACTCTCAGGTTATGGAGGAAGGAAAATAAATTAGGCTGATTGGGATGGAAGACCCTTATTGATACATGCCCTATATACCACTTTTAAATGGTTCTGAGGCTCCCAATGATTTCAGTTACATCTATGAGGGCTCAGTACTTCTGCAAATCAGATCCCAGGGTCTTTAGTCAGACACAGACACACAATCAGTGACCACCTATGAAAAGTTTGGTTTAAGTGACTTGCATCTGTAACTTTTTTTTAAAATATCCTTTTAATAGATACATAGATTTTTAAGGCCAGAAAGGACAATTACACCAGATTGTCTGATCTCTTGTATAACACAGGCCAGAGAATTTCACCAGTTAACCGATATTGCCTTTACATTAGAGGGGTGGGAATATGCAGCAGATAGGTATTGGATAGTATCCCTTTAAACAGTTTCAGAGACCTTTAGTGTTGTTTACTGTGTACTGTGTTTTAGAAACCAGCCACAGCAATATGTATATAGTTAAACCTTAAGTGTTTGTTTATAATTAGTAAACACCATTATTTGGAATCCTACGGTGCCAGTGTAATTTCTCCTTATTTTGTTGCATAGAGAGCACACCACATTACAGGTGAAACATGGCCCATTACTAGTCAGCCACCCACATGGTGAGTAAAAAATAGATCAACAGCAAAACTGTTGATTGGGAGTAGGCATATGTATAATCATTTTGCCTAATTTTGTACCCACTCTAACACTGTAGGTTTGAAATCTGGGGTGAAACCCTGCCTCACTGAAGTCAGTGGAGCCAGTATTTCACCCTTTCACATGACTGGGCTCAGATTACACTTTGATAATTTTTTAGAAAGAATTCAGAAAAAGAAAAATCCACTGAAATGGTCAGGTGAAGAATTGTTCAAAGAGTAGAAGAGCATTGCCTCATTCAGTGCACATAATGAAAGAGGCTGTTGTCTGTAGGACCCCTGCCTCATTTGTTGCAATAGTTGGAAGGTGTGTAATGAATGAGGCTAGGTCTTCACTACCCGCCTGAATCGGCGGGTAGAAATCGATCTCTTGGGGATCGAATTATCACGTCTCTTCGGGACGCGACAATCGATCCCCGAATCGACGCTTGTACTCCACCAGCGCAGGTAGGAGTAAGTGCTGTCAACTGGGGAGCCGCGGAGGTCGATTTGCCGCCATCCTCATGGCGGGGTAAGTCGGCTCGGATACGTCGAATTCAGCTACGCTATTCGCGTAGCTGAATTTGCGTATCTTAAATCGACCCCCCCCCCCGTAGTGAGGACGTAGCCTGAGGCAGGGGAATGCAAGTAAGAAAAGGATGGTCTCATGGTTAGAGCAACTGGATGCTGCCTGTAAGAATAGATTCTGTCCCTTCTGGAGTGGGGAGCCAGGTCCAGGGAGTTCCAGCACTTCCAAAATGTGGGTGTAAATTGGTTAAAAAAAAAAACAAATAATGGCTTTTGTAAAACCCTGGAACTTTTCTGTTTAAAAAAAAAATTGGTAAAAACTGAAAACACAGGGTCTTAGATCTAGAAGCAAAGGTAATAGGCCTTTCAAAATGATCTTCCATCACATGTGAAATTATTGCTCCTATTCTGTATGGGGAAATGTCACAAGCTAACTTTTCAGGCAGAAATGCACTGTAGTGTGTAAGAACCTGTTCAGATGCTAGAAGCTTCTTGGGCTCACCAAATGTCTTGATCCAATGTGGGGACTAATACCCTATCTGTCCATTATGTATCACTTTGTTTAGATGATGTTACACTGTCATGTCCAAAAGTGCAGCAAATTTTTTAGGACAGAGTTTATAATTTTTTAAAATCTGCAGACACTTCATACTTTTCCAATCCCACTGAATCTCTCTTAGCCACTCTCTATCAAATAACGCAGGACCCTCTTACTTCACAACATAGAGATTTAACAGATGCAGTTTATAGTTATATATGTTACCTCCATTGTAACAACACCGAGGGGAACGAGGATTTCCCCTCTCTCTATATATTTTTAGTAGCACTGAGGTTTTCCGCAACTTCACTTCTTTAAGTGGTCTTTGATAATCCTGCTGCGAAAGTGCAGGTACAGCAGCACCTATAGCAAGCTTCATTTAAGTTCTACATCTTCCACTTGTAAAGGAATCTAAACAACACGGCAGTCATTGTTTTCTAAATTAAACAGTTGTAGAGATGCGATAACATTCTCAGTGGATTCCAGGTGGTCACCTGCTTGCTGATGAATCGGAAATTCTCTGGTTTTGCCCTCAATAAGTAGTTCTACTGACCTAGATATTTTTTGTGTGCCCCAGTTTCTTGCTGTTTCTACAGGGTTTGTCCTTGAACCAATAATCATTTGCATTGTGAGATTGTTTCCCACAACGAAAGCACACAGCCTTTGAGCATTGCTCTCGCTGTACTTTCTGTTTGACCCCAGTTTATTTGTTGCACAGATTACATGATGCAGTTGCAGCTCCCTGGCATCTTTTGCGGCTGTCTCCATTAACAGAGCAATTTCTAAGGCACATTTTAGGACCAAATCAGCCTCAGTCAATAGATGATTTTGAATTGCTTCATTTTGCATACCACACAGAACCAGTCCCTTAACGTACAATTTAAACTCCCCAAAATGGCAATGCTCTGTAAATTTTCTTAATTCAGCCACATAATTCAGAAATTCCTCTATTTTCTTTTAAATTTGGTTTATAAAAGCAGAAATACTCTGCAATCACTGGTGACTTTGAGGATAGGCGATTTTGTAGGATTTCCACAATCTGCACAATGTTTTGTCCACTGGTTTAATAGGAGCTGTTAGACTATGCAGAAGGTTATAAATTTTAGCTCCCACTATACATAGTAAAACCATCACCCGTTTCTCATCAGTTATACTAGGAGCAGTTATATACCATTCCAGTCTGTTGATATAGGCAGGCCAGTCCTCACTGAGCTATCAACTAGCTAGCTCTACTGAGCTATTATTTTCCCCAGACATTTTTAACCCCTTTCCCCTTAAATGAGTAGTTTAGTCACAGGGCTGGTCTACACTAAGCCCCCAGTTCGAACTAAGATACGCAACTTCAGCTACGTGAATAACATAGCTGAAGTCGAAGTATCTTAGTTCGAACTTAAAGGTACTTACCGCGGGTCCACACGCGGCAGGCAGGCTCCCGCGTCGACTCCGCCTACTCCTCTCGCGGAGCAGGATTACTGGCGTCGACGGTGAGCACTTCCGGGATCGATTTATCGCGTCTAGACAAGACACGATAAATTGATCCCAGAAGATCGATTGCTTGCCGCCAAACCAGCGGGTAAGTATAGACGTACCCACAGTCCCAGCTAGACCTCGAGTCATTCTCCAGCTCATCCTTGTCACCAACTGTTGTCTTTTCCTCTCAACACAACAAAATAATGTGTTTATTAAATATACACAAACATACAAAGCCTAGCTACCTCTATATATGCTGCTCTGAGTGGTTTCTGAAACAAAAAACACACTGAGCGCAACTAGAGGGCTCACAAACTATTTAAACAGATACTACCCAATTCCTTTATACTGCAGTTTATGTTGCATCTCTCCCCCCATCCCCTCCCTCCCCCACCTGGAATTTCTTCTATGTACTGTGGAGTACCAGTAAGTTCTCACACTAACAAAGTATATCATTACATTAAGTTTCAGTATTCATTTGTTTTTAATATTTTGATAAAATATTTGCAGATAATACCTCCCAACATTTCAGTTGGCTAAAGCGGGATGCAGCGTCTCTCAGGTTTGGCCCGTCCACCCCCCCCATTGATGGAGATGGATGGTTGGATGGGCCTGTAGACAGAGATTGAGGGGAAGATGGGTCAAACTTGAGTGATGCTGTGACCCCGTGTGCCAGGTCAAAACACAATTTAGATTGGAAGCCTTCTCAAATTGGGGGCCCAGAGCAAACTGCTCTTCCTCCAGAGTAAGGGATTATTGGGGTCAAAGCAGGACAGTCCCATGAAACCTGGGACTGTTGGGAGGAATGGCAGAATAATGGTACAAAAGTGTAATGAGAGGAAAATCCTTCCCTAAGAGACAGGGCAAGGGAACGGTGCTTGATTGTCTGGTTTTCCATGCAAGATTGGGATCTTAATCCCGATCCTGTTGAAGTCCATGTGAGTTCTGACATTAACTTCAAATAGAACCTTAGATTATTATAGTGATTGGCTTAAATTGGAGTTCTGCTTGAGGAAGGATTGCAGGATTGGGTTCAGAGGCCTACCCCAAACTTTCTTGCACCATGTAATCCTTGCCATAAGAGCTTAAGTAGTGCATAGGGCCTTGTGTGAGTCTTTTGCACACTGGTGACTATTGCCCTATGAGATGGGAGAGGTATTAGCAGGGATTCTCTCTAACATAATGAAAGCTTTTGACAATCGCTTCACTTCAAAGGAAAAAAGAGAGGCCAATACAAGCATACCCTGTGTTTATCATATCAGTAGGCAGAGGAATTACTAATTAGTTTGGTTTGGGGCCAAACAAATGGGAACAGGGGACCTCGCTTGAAGTGGAAGGGAACTGGCAAGTAGGAACAGAGTGGGAATGGAGATATCATCAGGAGATATGAACATTTCATTTGGGAGGGAATTGGCAGGCGGGAGTGGAGACAAGGGGGAAGGAAAGGAGCTGGGGAACTGGAGGATGTGTGCTGTTGGTTTTGGAAGAAGAATAACTAGGGCCTTAAAAAAAAGTGCCAAGACACATGGCTATGTCATGAAATTTCAGAAAGGTACACTGACATTTTAGGAGTATGTACATTTAATATTAAACAAACCCATGAAGTTCCCAGGGCCCCACTACTCAGGGCGTTATTCTCTGCTACGTGCAGCAAATTTAAAACATGTAGTTAAGGTTTTTCTGGAGAAAAGCAGAAAGTGGGAGCCAAGGAGTGGGGTGAGAGAACGTAGCAAACTAGTTCAGCAAGCAGTGAGGCAGAGAGTAGGAAGA
Source organism: Terrapene triunguis (assembly GCF_002925995.2). Lineage (NCBI taxonomy): Eukaryota > Metazoa > Chordata > Testudines > Emydidae > Terrapene > Terrapene triunguis. The sequence goes on along the minus strand of NW_020664464.1, from coordinate 21,070,677 downwards.
GAAAGGGGAGGCATACTGCTTGCTGAGAGATTTAAAACCACTGCTCCTTTTCACAATGTAGTAATGCTTTTTACTGAGAATGAGAGTATTCAATAGTGGTGTTCTAAGCTTTAAAAGTTAAAATGATCTGAATAAACATTATACATAAAATACATTGTTCTCTTTTCTGCACTTCTATTCATAGGGGTTCTCCTGTCTCCCTGTAGGAGCCTAGAGAATCTCTCTCTGTCTCACACACCCTTCCTTGCCACTGCTCTGTCAACAGAACTTCTTCCCTTTTCTGACTAAGGGGTGGCACTGATGGGATCCCAAGGAACTCCTATCCAGTCCTCCTCAACCAGAAGGATGGTGTCCTCAACATAAGGCCAATAAAGAAAGGGAGATATACAAATAAAGAAAATTATTCTCAAGGATCTACAAAGCATCCCTCTTTCACAGAATTCACTAGCATTATAGGTAGAAAAGAGATGCCTGGTGAGAGGGATAGAAGAACAAAATGTGGTACTTAAAGTTTATTTCCAGTTTGTACTCCAGAGTATTTACAGCTGGTCCCTCTAGAGGCCAGCAAAGCATCAGAAAACAGCTACAGTGAAATAGGACATGATGCTGCCATAGGATCAACTCTTACAGTACTATTATGATTAAAGTTTTCTTCCAGCTTTCCAACGGCTGCCATACTATTATATTCAGGCTGACTTGTATTGCAATTAGAGTGGAAACAAACAAACATGCCATGCCACGTTACCTTTATCATACCTTGAGTAGGTAGGATCAGATGTTAGAAGTAGACAGTACACCTCTACCGATATAACGCTGTTCTCAGGAGCTAAAAAAATCTTACTGTGTTATAGGTGAAACTGCGTTATATCGAACTTGCTTTGATCCGCTGGAGTGCACAGCCCCGCCCTCCCGGAGCACTGCTTTACCGCGTTATATCCGAATTCGTGTTATATCGGGGTAGAGGTGTACTAATTAAATCAGATATATTACTTCTTTCCTGTAGGAGGGATCTGCTGGTTTATGGTTAAGATTAGTATATATTTAAGAGGGACAGTGTTGTCTAGTGGTTACAGCAGGAGACTACATTTCTGGGTTGTATTCCTGTGGCATTAATAAGTTGTCACTAAACTTCTCTGTGCCTCAATTTCCCCATTTGCAAAATAGACATACTTGCCTCACAAAAGGGATGGGAAGCTTAGCTAATGGAATTAATAAGTTCAGAACCTTAAATAAATGGAGATATCCCATCCCATCTCCTAGAACTGGAAGGGACCTTGAAAGGTCATCGAGTCCAGCCCCCTGCCTTCACTAGCAGGACCAAGTACTGATTTTGCCCCAGATCCCCAAGTGGCCCCCTCAAGGATTGAACTCACAACCCTGGGTTTAGCAGGCCAATGCTCAAACCACTGAGCAATAAAAGTACTTTATTGTACTTTTATAACATAAAGGATGTTATAAAAGTACAAAGTAATTATGATTTGGCACACAGTATATATATATATTTATTTAACTGATCAATTTTTAGGGAGATACATTTTCTATTCCTTTCTATCTTGTAATGCACTGGACTTAAGTTTTTAATAGGTTTTACTCTATGGATAATATCCTCAGAAGTTTGCCTGAATAAAGATCTCAGGACTTGCCCCTGTGTGTTTTGGTTTGGTACCAGAAATTATTATCCTTTTAATTTGCAGGTTATTTCTTTGGTAGTGTCCAAGTGCCTCCATTGTAGTTTCATTTATTCAATTTTAGTACAGTACCACAGAATCAAGGATAAAGTGAACGAACAAACAGAAGTAGAATTTTCCACAGTTTCTAAGGAGGAATATTTCTGAGACACTGTGGTCATGTGGGTGGGCAGATAGATGGATAGACAGACAGACGGAAAAGGGAGTTTACTTCATGGGATTCCAATAATTGGTATGTGGTTTACATTCCATTCATCTGAAGGACTCTGATGTTAATCAGAAACATGCTTGGGTTACTAAACTACCACTAATGTTCAAAAACATGCTCTACCTTCAGCCAATGCATTTTTCTCACATGCATCTTTCCTCTGACACCCAGAGCCTCCAAGGAATACTGTGGTCATTTACCACCCTTAGCTCAGCTGCAGCTATTATAATAGGAATTGCTTCCTGGGAAAGGTTTTATAATTGCTGGTTTCAGAAGGTGAACCATTTTATATTGTGGTATTTGAAACTGGCTTTGATTTTATTAAGAGACTTTATTTGGGGCCATCCAACTCTGGAAAAGCCTTGTCTGGACAGAGTCACGGTGGTCTGGCAGTTGAGTCTGGCTCCTAGTAGCCAGACATTAAAGCAGACAGCCACGAGTGAAGTTCCATATTCGGCCTCTGGACTTGCCGTGTGTTGAGTATGTGCACAATTGAACCTGGAGAAAAACACACCTCATGCAGAGCCTGTGACAGGGACAAAAAACCCTTCAACCTCACACCTAGTGAGAGTGCGGACCACTTGGCAATCAACTCCGATGGTCCATGGGATGGGGAAACAGATAATGAGGAATGCATAGCATGGATATTGTGCTAATTGGAATTCTGTTCTAGAACATCAATGTCAGATACATTTGGGTTCTGATTATTTTGCCTACCCCTGTAAACCCTACATGCCCCTATTAGTCCCCCAACTTGCTTCCCATTTCCAGAGTCCTTTACACTTAAAATAACTGAATTGCACAACCCAGTATGACTTATCTTTTCTGGGCTTGAGCTGACTGATCTGTCCAAGCTCCACTTTCTGTGCTTCCCCACTACAGCCAAAGAGCAAGACATTCCTGATTACAGAGGCCCACAAGTGCTCACCATTTGAACAACTCCATCAAGCAGGCCCAACAGAGAGGAGGAGAGTTGCTAGGATCCATACCAGAATTCCAGAGGCTCTCCAGAAAGGAAGGCTGGTCTTGTGGTTAAAGTAAAAGACTAGGACTCAGGAGAGCTGAATTCAAGTTGAGGCTGTGCCAAGGACTTCCTGTGTGATCTGGGACACACCATTTAATCTCTCTGAATCTCAGTCCATGTCATTAACCGAGGGAAATATCATCTCCTTTCTCTCACCGTTTGTCTGACTATCTGTTCTATTTAGATGGTAAGATCTTTGGGGGAGGAATTATTTCCTTGTATAGGTTGGCTCAGCATCCAGAACAACAGAGCTCCGATTTTGGAGGTGTCCCTTAGGAGCTACTGTAGTACAAATAATAAAGGTAAGAATATAGCACTGTGGGAGCGGGGCAGGGTCCAAGTTCATTGTAAAGGGTTGGGGTGGAGGTTGAACTTACCTCTCCCCTGAAACACAATTTTTTTGTCCTATGTACCTCTATAGGACCACATCCAAGACTCAAACAAAAGCTTTTGTGGTCTAGAGCCATCAGGTCTAAATGGAGTCTTCCTTCTGGTCAAGTCCATCAGAACTGTACTAAGGCAAAACATAACATTCTCCAACCTATTTTATACAGTCCACCTCAAGTAGAGACTGACCAGGTACCCAGACACAGAATGCCTTGTTCACGTGTATATTAATGAATTTTGTACTGGACTATCTTGCACAGGGAAATTCAGTTCTGATCTGTCAAACTCTGATTCACCTTGAATGAGCTTTTTGCAAGTCTCATTCACTTGAATTAGCTTTTTGCAAGTCTGTTCATCTCAGGGAGATAATGGAGATAGTCTGCTTCACTTATGTGTATTTTCAGCTCATACCATATGGACCAAATTCTGTTCAGTTAAACCACCTCAAACCCTACTCTATTGAGTTCAGTGACATTATGCTGGATTTACACCCATGCTATTGAAAGCAGAATTTCGTCTACATGACTTTATTCTGGCCTAAACCCATTTCCAGCTGTTTTCATGCAAACCTTGTTCAAAGCTTTCTTGTGCCATCCTGTCCATTGAGGTTTCTACCCCCACACAGCAGCTGGTTTGGTCTATTAGCATCCTGACTGAATTCTGGTTTTTGCTTCCATTAAGTATGCCATGATTTATTTTCAGTGCTGGGATTTAGCACACAGCCAGTATTTACTATACCTGCTCTTTGCCATTGGACACCCACAGTTTTTCAGGACAGCACCATTTAATTATATTGAACATCAAAACATTTTTGATACAAGGAGTGCTTGGATATATCTTTTTTTGGACTATAATTGCTTTCCACCACATCTGATTAAAGGAAGGTGAATTCCTGAATAAACTACAGCTAGAGCACCACAGGGGACTCCTAATAGTACAGTCAGTTCATTTAATCATTCCCCCTGCCTTTTTCCCCTGAGCTATGATCAGACAGCACCTTTATATAGCAAGAACTATAATGTGGCCTTTAAAGTTTAAGCAGTCATACCTTAATTAACATTAGGGTTTTTCCCCCTCTTCTTTCCCAGCCAGCCACAACTGTTCTAGTGTCAGTGAAGGTTATTATGTTTAAGTATTAAAAAATGCCTAGCTAAATAAGTTGGCTTATTTGCTTTTGCTGATAGTAGCAGTCCACCCACAGAGCCCTTTCAAATCTCTTCAGTGTTTTGGAAAGTGGATAAGGGACTTATTCAGTGACGCACAAGTTTTGCTTGAGCCAGGAATGAAGCGTGCATTTCATGAAATGAGAAATAACCTCAGACCACACACAGTGTAATAGCTGAACTCCAGCTCTCTCTCTCTCTGAGAGACACACACACACACACACACACCCTCCTCCTAAAAAACAAGATGAAGACTGACATCTCTAAATCCTTTAAGCATTCTTCTATAACTAACAGCAGAGGGAGGTTTTCAGAGCTTAGGTGGCTCATTGTTAGCAACAAGCCGATGAAAAAATGGATTACTACAGTATGTACATACCATGCTGAAGAGAAATCACAAAAGGCCTTCACCATCTAAACACAGCTTTTAAGAGGAGAAACTGCTAGTCCAAATGTAATTGTTAAAGCTACCTTTAGTGTAGGGGGCAATGAGGGGAGACAATTTTTTCCCCCTCTGACAATAATGCTGGTTCTGTTGCAACTTGTTTAGTTAAAATAAAATCAATGAATACTTCAAAAATTATTTCCCAGAGTAATACAGTGAAATAAAACAGAATGATCATAAGTATATTACACACAAAACTCTCATCCCTTTCTCTCCAAAGCATGTGGTGTGATTGGTGAAGATAGATTTTACACACACACACACACACACACACACGACCAGGGCCGGCTCCAGGCACCAGCCTGGCAAGCAGGTGCTTGGGGCGGCCACTCCGGAGGGGGGCGGCACGTCCAGCTATTCGGCGGCAATTCGGCGGACGGTCCCTCACTCCCGCTCGGAGCGAAGGACCTTCCGCTGAATTGCCGTTGCAGATCGCGATCGCGGCTTTTTTTTTTTTTTTTTTCTTTTTTTTGGGCTGCTTGGGGCGGCCAAAACCCTGGAGCCGGCCCTGCATACGACAACCTTTTCCATAGCTGCTACTCCACATCTATAATTCCAGCTCCAGGATTTAACACCTGTGATTCCCTAGTTAGGGGTTTGCGGCCAATGTATGCCACTTATTTGTTGAGCAGGTCAAGTCCTTGCTCCTGTCTTAGCTCACCCCCAACATATTCTTTGTGCTGGCCTATGCAAAGTGCTAGCTTCATAGTGTTCAGCAGGGGAGGAAGTCTCATGCATCAGAATTGTTTGTCACGGATCAGTAATAAGACCATCCCAAACTCAGCAAATGATATGTACGCTACCACATGGCACCATATATAATTATGCATACAGAAGTGTATATAAAAATATACACACACAAACCCAGATAATGAGTGCCAGGACCTCCAGCTATAGTTAAGGTTGCTTAACACTTTCCATTATAAGACCCTTTCTTCTGTTGCTTATAACTTTGACAAACTCCAATCGTTAACACTGAAATTTTCCATGCTTGGTTGAATTTTTCTGGGAAATTTCAGTGAAAACAGGTCAGCTGTTGCCCAATATGAAGTTAAAATAGTGCTATCTTGTTCTTGCCTTGATAAAATTTCATTCAACCAATTCACTGAGGACCTATAGTGCCTCTATGCTTCAGAGCAGGATTTGAAAATTGGCAAGAGGTTACCCTCCTCTCAAGGAATGTGCCTTTTGCTATCCTTGTGAAAAGTTGCCCAAATTTGGCCAAGTTATAAGCCTCTAATAATTTCAGGCTGCACATGGTCAATAGAGGGTTGTTAGAGGCTGGCAGCTAAATTCTCTGAAAATTCCATCTGCACTGATTGTGCTCTATCCTCACACAACTCTGCCATGCCGACCAGACTGCACATAAATCATTCCCACAGAGCAAATGAGCATGCTCCTCCAATCCAGGGGCCGTGGAGGACTTTTCCAGAAACTTTTCCTCTTGGCAGTCAAGAGTTGCTGTGACACCAGACTTGAAAGCAGAGAAACACTCTGTTCTACATCCCCAGTGCCCAGAGATCTTTGGGCAACACAGAAAGAAGGCAGAAGAAATGGAGAAAGCCACTTGACTAGCTTGAATATAAAAGGGTGAGACAGAGGCAGGATAGAGGGTACAGTTTGAGGCCAAGAGGAGCAAAGGAAGAATGGGACAGGCTGGGGGGTAAGAGCAGAGGGGGACAAACACAGGCTGGCAGAAACAAGGCACAATGGTCTGTAGCCACTAGAGCACACGCTTCTAGAACTTGGACTAGAACTCAGGATTCCTGCATCTCAAATCTCAGGATCCCAGGTCCTGAGGATCCAACCGTGATTTAAAAATATCCAGTGATGGAGAATCCACAACAGTCCATGGGTAAATTGGTCCAATGGGTAATTATCCTTACAGTAAAAAAGCTTATTTCTAGCCTGACTTCTGCTTCCAACAATTGGATCTGGTTATACCACTTTCTGCCAGACTGACAAACCCGCTACTATCAGTTTTCTCTAGGGATTCAGTATGTATTATAAATGTAAGTCATCCATTAGCCTTCTCTTTGATAAGCTAAATAGAGCTCCTTGAATCTTTAACTATACAGCATGTTTTCCAATCCTTCAATCATTTTCATGGCCCTTCTCTGAAACCTCTCAAATTTCTGAACATCCTTCTTGAATTGTGTACATCAGTACACCACAACTGGTTACAGTTTTCCACAGTAACAGTCGCACCGGTGCCAATACAGAGGAAATATAGCCTCTACTTGTACTTGATATTCCATAAATCCAAGGATTGCATTTAGCCCCTTTGACCACAGTGTTGCACTGGAAACTCATGTTCAACTGATTATCTACCATGACCCTCAGGTCCTTTTTAAAGTCACTGTTTCCTAGGTACAGTTCACCATTGTGTAAGTATGGACCACATTCTTGGTTCCTAGATTAATGATTCTACCTTTGGCCTTATTGAAACACATGTTGTTTGCATACGTACAGCTTACCAAGTAATCTACTCAGTGATCTGTCCTCTTCATTATTCACCATTCCCCAGTCTCCTAGATATTTGCAAACTGTCAATAATGATCTTGTTTTCCCTTCCAAGTCATTGATAAAAATGTTAAATGGTGTAGGACCAAGAACTGATTCCTGTGGTTCCCTCACTAGAAATACACCTCTCTTGAGGATTCTCTGTTTATAATTACACTTCGAAACTTATCATTAGAAAGTTTTTAATCTATTTAATTTATGCTGCATAGATTTGTATCATTGTAGTTTTTCATCAGGATATCATGTGGCACCAAGTTAAATGCCTTACAGAAGTTTATTACATAAACACTAATATCTTTATCAATCAAATTTGTAATCTTATCAAAAACACATTAAGTTAATTTTAGTTTTACAGGACCTATTTTTCATTAACCCATGCTGATTGGCATCAATCAGATTATTCTCCTTTAATTCTTTGAGTCCTACACATCAGCTCTTCTAGGACCTGGGATCAGTATCAGGTCAAGCCTATAACTACCCAAGTCATCTCACTTACCCTTTTAAAATATTAACACAACATTCACTTTCCTGCAGTCCTCGGGAACTTGCCCAGCATTCCAAGATTTATCAACACTAATAGTACACAGAGCTCCTCAGCCTGTTCTTTTAAAACTCTGGGCTACAAGTTATCCAGATCTGCTGGTTTAAAAATGTCTGTAGCTCCTGTTTAACATCCTCCTGAGTGACTGTTGGAATGGAAAATATTTCATCATCACTTGGCTTTTACCTAAATACAGAACAAAAGTATTTCTTGAACACTTCTGCCCTTTCTGCATTACTACTAACAATTCTATCATTTCCAACCATCAGGAGTAACAGAAAGAACAAGTATCCGGGAGTCTGCAGTAATGCTTCCCTACTGTTTTTCCGCTTTCCCTTTCTTTTAAACACATATAAGAATACTCAAAGAATTGGCTTACAACATGGTTGCTCCCAAATCTGTTTACAAGAACAGGTTCAGTTTGCAAAACATGGTTAAGATCCAGTCTACACTACAAATCAAGCTTAGATCATCATCAGATTTACACACATTATATTCATAACAGGGGTCAGTGACAACATGGTTGTAAACAGGTTCCCTGCACAGCTGTATTTATAGTGTAGGCAGGGTCAGATTTCTTATTAGTTCACCAGAGTCCTATTCTTCCCAATCAGGATACAAGTAACTATAAATCAATGGGGATTATTGGTATCTTTTGAAGGGGGAAGGGGAGAGAACCTGCACACCCCTGGTGACCAAAGAGAATTAGTTGAGAAATAAGTAACTGAAAACTTTTCACCTGAAAGCAATGCTGAAAAGAGCCATCCTCCTCCTCACAGTTGATCTTTATTAAGGAGATGAGGTGATAACCACCATGAAACCATTTCCTTTTACGGTGAGGCTATTACAGATTCCATGTAACCAATACCTCAATTGCAATCATGCAGGAACCTACCAGTGGAAGCTGCCCACATTCCACTCTGCCATAATCCTGTAAACACTAAATCCCCAAATTGCTCTTTACTTCCAAACCTACCCAGATGGTAATCACAGACTTCCAAGACGACAAAGGGTACCTATTTGTAATATTTGAAGGTTATAAAAAGTAGTAGTTTCTGTGAAGATCAAGCTCTTCCTTTTCAGCCAGTTTAGATTCCAGCTTTTATATATACAAATCTTATTCATGACAAAAATGTATATACATATCCTCAGTGCACTGGAACTAATATTATTTACAGCTTTATATAATACCCCTCGGTATAATATGTCATACTCTAACAGGAAAATACATACAGGAATAATCCTACTTTAAGCCATTTTCTTGTGGTGTAGGTTAACAGACAACTAATGCTCTTCTACAAATAAATGAGAGTTGGTGTATCAGTGAAGAAATTATTTTTATACATCTATGGAAGTTTGGATTTATTTCTACATATGCCCACCTATAGAAACAAATGGGTCTGCACCCTCATTCCGATTGCTTCAGATAGCTCTGCTCATTAAAACAAGAGCTGGTTTGTGCCAATGAAGTCTCCCTATTTGGGCCCTGATCGTGTAATTGACTGCATGCAGATACACCCTTGCACCCACATGGAGTGATAAGAATAATCTAAAAGGAATAAGGTGAGCTATCATGTACCAAGTCCATCCGCTCCTACCAGCAAGTACCTTATGTTTAATGGTATCAGTCTCTGTTAAATCTAATGGTGTTCATGTGGACGTCAATCTCAATTGCCCTGATGCTATCAGAAACCAATGAGACCAACACCATCTCCACACCACATCCTGGTCTGATGTCCAACTGATTTATATCTGAGCAATGAAGAATGTCAAATGCTACTTGACTTGGCTTGCTATCATTTGATCAAAAAACTCCCTACCTCCAGAAAGGGCTGTAAGTAACAAGGTTGTTAAAGTCAAACAATTTTTTTGAGTAAGGACCACATCATTTTTAAGATTTGCCAGCAGCTTGCTTGCCATTAGGGAAACTATGACAAATCCTATCAATAAAGGACCCAGGCACTATGAATGGGGGGTGGAAGAAAAAAATCATCACCGATGAGACACAAACTGGGGGAGTGGTAAATAATGAAAAGGATAGTATTGGAGTATTGTGTCCAGTTTTGCCCCCCCCCCCCCACTACAGAAAGGATGTGGACAAACTGGAGAGAGTCCAGCTGAGGGCAACAAAAATGATTAGGGGATTGGGGCATATGATTTATGAGGAGAGGTTGAGGGAACTGGGCTTATTTAGTCTGGAGAAGAGAAGAGTGAGGGGAGATTTGATAGCAGCCTTCAACTACCTGAAGGGGGGTTCCAAAAAAGATGGAGATAGGCTGTTCTCAGTGGTGGCAGACGACAAAACAAGGAGCAATGGTCTCAAGTTGCAGTGGGGGAGGTCTAGATTGGATATTAGGAAACACTATTTCACTAGGACGGTGGTGAAGCACTGGAATGGATTACCTAGGGAGGATGTGAAATCTCCATCCTTAGAGGTTTTTAAGGCCCAGCTTGATAAAGCCCTGGCTGGGATGATTTAGTTGGGGCTGGTCCTGCTTAGAGCAGGGGGTTGGACTAGATTACGACCTGAGGTCTCTTCCAACCCTAATTTTCTCTGATTCTATGACAGGTCACTGATTCAGAGTGATCTGGATCGTCTGGTAAGCTAGGTGCAAGCGAACAATATGTGTTTTAGTAGGTCTAAAAGTAAATGTATTCATCTAGAAGCAAAGAATGCAGACCACACTTACAGGATGCAGACTCTACCCAAGGAAGCAGTGACTGAAAAAGATTCAGGGATCATAGCGGATAATCAGCTGAACACAAACTCCTAGTGTGATGCTGTAGGTTAGTGGTCGACAACCTGCGGCACGTGAGCCGATTTTTATTGGCACGCTGCTGTCAGCCGGGGTCCCGGCCGCCGGCCCCACTCAGCCCGCTGCCTGCCTGGGTGAATGGAATCCTAGGCTAGCAGCGGGTTGAGGGGGGCTGACGGCCAGGACCCCGGCTGGCAGGAGCTGGCGGCCAGAACTCCAGACCGTCAGCTGGCTGAGCCGCTCAGCCCGCCGCCAGTCTGGGGTTCCATCCGCCAGCCCCTTGCCAAGCGGGGGGTCCTGGTCCCGCTCAGCCCGCTGCCGGCCTGAATGGACGGAACCCCCTCAGCAGTGGGCTGAGTGCGGCCAGCAGCCGGGACCTCAGCTGGCAGGGGCCGGCAGACGGAACCCCAGACCAGCAGCGGGCTGAGTGGCTCAGTGCGCTACTGGTCTCAGGTTCCATCTGCCGCCTGCGCTGCCGGTCTCGGATGCCGGCGCCGCTCATCCCGCTGCCGGCCTGGGTGAACGGAACCTCAGGCCAGCAGCGGGCTGAGCGGGGCCGACGGCCAGGACACTGGCGGACAGAACCCCAGACCGGCGGCCCCGCTCATCCCGCTGCTGGCCTAGATGGATGGAACCCTGGGCCAGCCGTGGGCTGAGCGGGGCCGGTGGCTGGGACCCCAGCTGGCAGGGGCCGGCGGACAGAACCCCAGACCGGCAGCGCGGGTGGCAGATGGAACCCCAGACCTGCAGCGTGCTGAGCCGCTCAGGCCGCTGTGGGTCTGGGGTTCCGTCTGCCAGCCCCTGCCAGCCGGGGTCCCTGCCGCCGGCCCTGCTCAGCCCGCTGCCAGTCTGGGGTTCTGTCAGGGGACCCTTGTAAATGTAAAATTTATTACTGGCACGCAAAACCTTAAATTACTGAAGACTTGGCACACCACTTCTCAAAGGTTGCCGACCCCTGTTATAGCCAAAAGAGCCCATGTGATCCTAGGATACATAAATAGGTGACTCTATTCTTACTCGAGAGAGAGGTTATTTTACCTCTGTATTTGACACGACTGTCAATGCTGTTGGCCTGCTGTGCCCGGTTCTGGTGCCCACAATTCAAGATGGATGTTGATAAATTGGAGAGGGTTCAGAGAAGAGCCACGAGAATGATTAAAGGATTAGAAAACCTGCCTCACAGTGATAAGCTAAATAGAGTGAGCTCCTAATCTAACAAAGAGAAAGATAAGGGATGACTTGATTGCAGTGTATAAATATCTACATGGGGAACAAATATTTAACAACAGGCTCTTCAATTTAAGTAGAGAAAGGTTAACACGATCCAATGGCTGGCAGTTGAATCTAGGCATATTCAGACTGGAAATAAGGTATAATTTTTTAATGCTGACAATAATTAACCTTCGGAGCAATTTATTAAGGGTCGTAGAGGATTTTCTATTACTGACAATTTTTAAATCAATATTGGATATTTTCCTAAAAGATCTACTCTAGGAATTATTTTGGGAAAGTTCTATGGCCTGTGTTATACAGGATGTCAGACTAGATGATCACAATGATCCCTTCTGGGCTTGGAATTTATGACTATGAGAGGAGAAATGGGGGGCCTGGATCCATCTCACAGATGAATATTGCTTCCCATAAAGCCTGCATAAGTCAAAATCACAGAATATTCAAGTTTTCTTCTATTCCTCTGTTGAGGCTACTTTTGTTTTCCTGTGTAAGGGAAACCTCCTTCTTCAAGTGTCCCAATTGGCTATCATAATTCTAAGCAACTCAAAGCCTTCAAGATTGCATCTAACACACCAGGGGATATAATAAAAATGGTAACAGCATGCAGTTTCAGAAAGATGATGGAACTACATCAGACACTTATGCTTATGCCTATTTCTTGTAAAGCCTAAACGTGTTACTATTTCATCATATTTGTTAAGTACAGCAGCTTCCTTGCTCCAGGTACTTAAGTCAGATTTCCCATTTTAGTTTTCAGATGGCATCCAGTTACAATAAGTGCATAATGGCTAACACAGAGACAAAGTGAAGCCTATAACAGCTTCCCATGACCTAAAGTGGAATCTGCTCCAGATCAAATTTAAGCTTATTTTCCATTGGGCACTCATCCAGACCACAAAAACCACCACAGTTCACAGACTGCTGCTGTGTAGCTTCAGTGTCCAAGGTTTTAAAATTTCATAACATTTACTCTTCACATAAAACAATTTATACACTATATTCAAAGCAAAATGCTGGTATTATTAAAACAGTGCTAATTTTGAGATTTCAAAGCCTACAAGCATCAGAAAATTCAGGGTTAAGGTTCCTTTGGCAGCCTTATACCCTGGCCTCCTGTAGCTACACGTTATGATAAAGTCTTCCATTACATGACCCCATAGTACTGGGCTCTGAGACACATGCTTATCATACAGCAATTTTTCTGCTCCCGGAGAAATAATTTTTCACTAGATTTAATTTCAGTCAATATGTTTCCAAGTGTAAGATGATTACTTGTGGGCAAGAAAGAATTCCCCCACCCCATATATAGTGTATTGAAATCTTTTCTGCAACACGGGCAGGGGACTATGCATGGACCAATAGTCAGATCCAGTATTTATTTATTTACATTTATTACACACAAAGACATGCATTGCATACAGACATAGGTATACATGCATATTTGTTTTACATGCAAAAAACCTAGCAAGAAATCTTATATCATGTTTTCAATCTCCAATTTATTTGGTCCTATTAGGTTATATTAGCTTAGGTGCAGAGGCTCTACTACAGAATAGTAAGGCAGGGTACTTACAATATGTATTTCAGATATGACTAAATAAGAAATTACAGTTTATATGACCTCTCATGATATTTAACAATATAATTGATCTAAAACAGTCTATGTGTGTGACACATGCACAAAGGTGCAGAGTTATGGTTAAACACTATCTTAATTATACATTCCTTGATTTTGACAGCTTGACTTTGCAGCCTTAGTATGGCATTAATGTAGAAGGCCATAGCTACCTGTTGTGGGACATTTATATTCAGATCCTGTATTTGCTACTTCTTTTGGCTGAAACACTAGTGGGGCAGATTCTCACGAGCATACAGCCATCCTTACTAGCATAAAGGTGTGGGGAGCACACAAGGACTCTCCACCCCAGCACAGGGACCTGTCAGAATGCAGGTTGGGGACTGCAGGGACTTGTCTCAATGCACTCCAGACAGTTCACATGGCGGCCCCAAACTCCCTTCTCACTGGCCTACATAGTGGGACACACACACAATAGGGCTTACACTGTACTAGGAGTATGATGGCCTGATGTGCATTAGAGAGCTCCAGAAGGTATTCTACGTCCATATACTAGTAGCTATTCATCATCATTAAGGCAAAATGCGTGCCAGAGTTCCTCCAGGGCTGGTCCTGCTGTACACTGCCCTCCTCAATGCAGACCAGTGTGCAATGAGCATCATAGATACCTTTATGTTTTACCTAGAATCTAATGAATGTGCCTCCTGGGTAATGGAGCCATTAGTGCAAAGATTCACATATCTTCTTTGGGAAATAACAGGAATATACATGAAAGAATAATTTTTCATTTTCTGTTTCTCATGATTTTAAGTGTACACCTGGAATACATGTATAGTAGTAACATCTCTAAATGTTCTTACATTAGCACTACTGGCCGATCAAAAAGCTCATCTACAATCATGTCAATACTTTAGATCTGATTTGTTTATTTCAAGAACTATGTTACTAGCATTCAGAAGATATTTAATATTCATTTACTTTAAATGAAAACAAAATTTGGGATACCACTATGTCCCTAGTGCAGTAAAATATATATATATGAAAGATGGTCATATACATTTGTCTTTAGATTGTGAAGCATCACATTCTGACATTTAATCATAATTCCCTGCAGTCATCTGCTCTGAATCATTTAAGCACAGATTATTAAGAAGGTAATTTGGGTGTTAGGGATTTGAAGCTATTTTGCATGAAAAGTGGTAGTCACTGAAGTCACAGAAACTGGATGTAATGATTTTATAAAAAGTCGTCAGGAAATTTATAGGGCTTTGTTCTGACTAGATCTATTTAAATACACAGCCCTCTAAGATGGATCTGAACTGTGCATAATATTTGGCCTGTGGCATGTCAGAAAGGCATATGGGTGTATACTGCCATAAACAAGAATCTGGACAGGCTCAGGTTGCAAGAGGCAAACTGCATATCCTACCCCAATGCAGGCACCTGCCCCAGATAGAGAGGATTTATTCTTAGGCAGCAGGTGGCAGTACCACATTACTCTCCCCCCAACTATTGCACTTTATCCAGAGCTCCACAGAAACCCCGCGGATGGAGACCGAATGTGGTATGTATTGAATAAGTTTGTTTCACCACTGTCTTGACCCAACCCACTTTCTGGGCAGTGCCAGCTGGCTACAGCTCAGCTAGCTGAGCTGAAGTTGTAGGTGGCTTGTGCACTCTACTTTCCCACCAAACAGATTTTCCACTGCCACAGCTTGATCTTGATAGTTTATGCCATACTTAGCATTCGTAGCATATTATAACACCTCACAATGTGTTATGGGACTCACCAGTTGAGAAGTTCCCGAGGTGAAGGACAAAAACCCTTACTGCTAACATTTAACAAGCTTCTGAAGTAAAACAGAACCCTGAAGTAGTTACGACACAGCTAAGTGTCAGGAAACTAGAACAGCAATATCCAAAACCAAAACCCTATGACAGTACGAAACAGTTATCCCCATTGCAAGGGGAAGAGAATATTAAATTCCAATCAGAAAAGGGCTGGCAATATGCCACAGCAACAGCTATACCATTCTCACCAAGGTCACGTGTCATAACTGTCTCAGTTCAGGGCAATTGCACTTGTATTCCCCCTCTGTGGTCCCTCAAGGACAGACACTCTTGGTTCCTGGCTCCTAAGCCACCACTTCTTTTGGGTAGAGAGCTGTCTCTCCTCCTCCCCTCTGGGGATTTTCCACACTGTACAGTTCCCTGCCTACACTGTTATCTCCAGCAAGCCAGGCTGCCTAAACAAGCCAGTGTGTGTGCTTTGCTTTCTCTGTAAAGGCTATGAACAACATAATTGCCAGCAGTTATGAGCTACCTCACAGCTTTTTATAAGCAAGAACATTTATTCTGGCGATGAAAGCATTACAGAGAAAACATATGAAACTAAAGTTTCCTATACACATGCTAAAAGATTACCAGAGGTCACTCATCAGTCTTATGGAGATTCAGTGGGCCAAAGTCCTTCCAACCCTTCCCAGGAAGGATTGCGGACTTCCTTGGACAGAGGGCCCTGTCCACTTACTGGATCAGACAGAAGGCCCTGAGTCCTTAAACATAGGTGATCTAGCCAAAAGTCCTTCATCTGTTGGTCTCTGGAGAATCCAGTTTGAACCAGCACATGTGAGCCTCTCCAGGTGGCAGCCCTTCTTTGGATGTGTTACAGCCTGAGTGAATTTTCCCAATCACCCCACACTGTTCTTAGTTCCTAGAGGAGCTGTCGTCACCCTCCCCCATGGAATTACTTATCATCCCTGGCCCACAATGATACATACACTTAATATAGGAAGATATTGCAGGAAATTGCAATATATCCATATCTGGGGGTCAGTCCAACACAAGGAACAGAGACAGCCAAACAAAATAATACCACCATCTAGCTCTTACATAGCACTTTTCATAAGTAGATCACAAAAGAGAACACTGGCTCAGTTTCTTGATAACATCCAAAATGCTGTTGACAGTGTTTGTGCACAGAAGAAACACAAGTCTGCTTTGTGAGCAATAATGACAACTATGAGGAGCAGCAAACACGCCACCGTATAAGTAGCTGTTTTCAGAAGAAGTAGCAGCTGTACAATCAGAAAGCCACAGTCATTCAGAAATAACTGCTATCGATAGATACTAGGGCTGTCGATTAATCGCAGTTAACTCACACGATTAACTAAAAAAAATTAATCACCATTAGATTAATCGCACTGTTAAACAATAGAATACCAACTGAAATTTATTAAATATTTTGGATGTTTTCTACATTTTCAAATGTATCTATTTCAATTACAACACAGAATACAAAGTGTACAGTGCTCACTTTATATTATTTTTGATTACAAATACTTGAACTGTAAAATTGATAAAAGAAATAGTATTTTTCAATTCACCTCATACAAGTACTGGTAGTGCAATCTCTATCATGAAAGCACAACTTACAAATGTAGGCTTTTTGTTATGTAACTGCACTCCAAAACAAAACAATGTAAAACTTTAGAGCCTACAAGTCCACTCAGTCTATTTCTTGTTCAGCCAATCGCTAAGAAAAATAAGTTTGTTTACATTTACTGGAGATAATGCTGCCCACTTCTTCATTACAATGTCACCTGAAAGTGAGAACAGGCATTCACATGGCACTGTTGTAGTTGGCGTTGCAAGATATTTATGTGCCAGATGTGCTAAAGATTCATACGGCTCTTCATGCTTTAGCCATCGTTCCAGAGGACATGCTTCTATGCTGATGACGCTTGTTAAAAAAATAATGCGTTAACTAAATTTGTGACTGAACTCCTTGGGAGAGTCTCCTGCTCTGTTTTACCTGCATTCTGGCCATATATTTCATGTCATAGCAGTCTCAGATGATGACCCAGCACGTTTATTTTAAGAACACTTTCACTGCAAATTTGACAAAAGACAAAGAAGATACCAATGTGAAACTTCTAAAGATAGCTACAGCACTCAACTCAAGATTTAAGAATCTGAAGTGCCTTGCAAAATCTGAGGGGAATGAGGTATGGAGCATGCTTTCAGAAGTCTTAAAAGAGCAACACTCTGATGCGGAAACTACAGAACCCAAACCACCAAAAAGTAAATCAACCTTCTGCTGGTGGTGTCTGACTCATGATGATGAAAACGAACATGCAACGGTCTACACTGCTTTGGATGGTTATCAAGCAGAATCTGTCATCAGCATGGACACGTCCCCTGGAATGGTGGTTGAAGCATGAAGGGACATATGAATCTTTAGTGCATCTGGCATGTAAATATCTTGCAACCCCAGGTACAACAGTTCCATGCAAACGCTTGTTCTCACTTTCAGGTGACATTGTAAACAAGAAGCAAACAGCATTATCTTCTGCAAATGTAAACAAACTTGTTTGTCTGAGCAACTGGCTGAACAAGAAGTAGGACTGATTGGACTTGTAGGCTTTAAAGTTTTACACAGTTTTATTTTTGAATGCAGGTTTTTTCTACATTTGTAAGTTTAACTTTCATGATAAAAAGATCACACTACAGTACTTGTATGAGGTGAATTGAAAAATACTATTTCTCTTGTTTATCATTTTTACAATGCAAATATTTGTAATAAAAAAATAAAGCGAGCACTGTACATTTTGTATTCTGTGTTGTAATTGAAATCAATAATTTGAAAATGTAGAAAACGTCCAAAATATTTAAAAAAATGAATCGCACAATTTAAAAAATGAACCGTGCTTGATCGCACTGTTAAACAATAATAGAATACCATTTATTTAATCACTTGACAGCCCCAATAGATACCACTAAAAGGCAAAATAATTCCAACTTTTGTCATCTACCTTGATCTCCATACAAGACATTGTTTTGTTTTTCTTATAATTGGTTGTATTAGTTGATAGGTTTTTTCTAGTTGGTATGTTTTATTAGCATTTGATTTTCAAAATAAGGGAAGGTATAACAACAGCGACTCCAATCCATACTACTGACTCATGTGACAAAGATAGTAAGCTTTTGTAATTCTTATCCGCGTGAGGTGGCTGAGTGAAACAAAGACCTGCATGCCCATCTAACACACAATTTATTACACAGGTAGATCTCTATTTTAGAGATGTGAAAACTGAAGTGCAGAGATTCAGTGACTTGCCCAAGTTGTCACAGAATGTGTAGCAGATATGAAAACAGAAATCACATCTGAATCCCACTCCTGTGTCGCTACAAAAATACCATAATTCTTTCCAGGAGCCTCTAGACTATGTAATTCTTAAGCTCACCTATTTAGGCTTGAGTGCAATTAAACTGCTTTAACAACAGCCATTTTGGATCAAGCTACTGTACTATAGGCAGTGACTTCATTTCAATAGCCGAACTACTTCAACAGAAATGTAAGTTGTACAGTAAAAGTAACCACAACTGTGTTTTAAGCGTGAATATTGATATCAGTTTTTAGGGCCACATTTTTATAAATAGGTACAGGCAATTGCACATGCTGCAATATGCATACACAAATACAGTCATTATGAGTGCAATCACAGTAACTGCACATGCAACAAAGTACACCTCTAACAATCCAGCTGCACATATAATTGCATGCCCCCTTTTCTAAATATCATGTTCATGTTACACATAAATGTGTACAACTTAGTATTGTATATAAAACATTTATTCTTTTCAGAGCACAATTCTTACAAAAATGTAAACCAGATTATTGTTTGGATGGAAAGAACTATCTCCCCCCCGCATTATAAAATACCAATATTTGATCTAAGTTATTTTCCCATCAATTTATTTTCATATTAGACACTCAAATGTTAGAATAAACTAAGAGACAACACTAAACCTGGATTGAAAATAACTGGATTTCTCTTGAACTTCATTATGAAATTGGCTGAAAAAAACCTGAGTGGAAAAAAAAAAAAAGCATCCCTGCCTGTGATATTAGCTGAATATCTTAACTACCTGGAGACTGTGGCGATGAAGAAAGTTTTTGTGAAATGGGTACCTGCCCACCAGAAAAATACGAGGAATCATAAGCGAGGCCTCCAATTTATTTTGCACAGGTGAGTGACTAGTTTCAATAAATGACATGCAGGAGTGAAAGGCTCCAAATTCCATTATCTGAGTTATTCAGTCCTCAAAAATTCTCTAATTATAATTTAAAATATATATGCGAAGCTCTGACTAGAAAGATACATATTATCTGATTAAAAAACAACCTTGTTTAATAGCAGTCTTATTTGAGATTGCTGGGATCCACCCACGCAGCGGTTGAGTGGAGTGACAGCCTGAGCCTCCCATATTTCAACAAGAGGGAAAAATACCCAGAGCTACATTTAACTTTAGGCACATCAGAATCCAAAAGAGAACAACTCAAGTGATTAAAAAAAGTGTAATTTAAAATTAGCATGAGTTAAATCACAGTAGGATGCGACAGAGCTAATGTGTACCTATACTCATGGATTGCAGTAGCTGTGAAGACACCATTTGACTTAAAGACATGGATTAGTAAACCACAAGTCATGCCCTGCAGTGTTGAACTATTGAAGTAACACATATCTTGTTTGGTTTTATGCCTCTATGATCACAACAAATATGGGCCCCCTTATGATTACAAACAAGGCCAGGGTTTAAATTACACTAAGATCCTACATTTACATCATCACTATTTCTGCCTTGCTTATTGCAGAGAAACATAGGTTGGAATATCTTACAGTATGCCCCAAGGCCAATGGTCACAATAAGATATAATGGAATGCTGTCCCATAATGTATACTACTAACACCAGTAAATTTTCCTAAGCTGTATTTGTGTGACCGATGACTTTATTACCTGAGCGTTAAGATCAGTCTTTCATATCTAGACATCAAAAGGTGTGTGCACCAGATGTAGACTCATCTGAATCACTTAGATTATATTTTTTCCATAAAAAATTATCATTTTGTTTCCAAAGAGAACTTTCATGAACTTCTTTCTTTTTTGTCAAAGCAACAGGAGGTGCTCTTTCACACAACTCCTCTATGACTGCCATGTCTGTGAGCTTTCTGAGACTCTCATCATTCTGCTCATTCAGCACATCCCAGAAGTCTTTTGGTCGTTCTTTTGCTTTTTCTGCAGGCCCTGAAAGAGATCTTCTTGGCAGCTCTGTAGGCCTGTTTCCATTACTTTTGAAGAGGTCATTGAGAACAGAGGTGTCTCCTAGTAAGTCTACAAAAGAGTTTTTCTTGTAAGTCTGAGTTTCTCTCTCTCTGTTTTCTGACAGAGACAGGGATCTTTTTCTTGGAGATTCCGTCCCCTTTGAGTCCTGCTGTCCTTTAGTGATATTTACAGAGCACACTTCAATTATTTCTGATTTACTGCTTACTGAGTCAGTTGCCATAAAATCTTTGAATGGTTGACTGTTTCTCCCACTGATGCTATTTTGGGTATTGACAGTGGACAATTGTTTATCTTTTGAATTAAGACACACAGCATCTTGTATGCAGAAACCATTGTGAAACTGTTTTGCTTCTCCTTTGTGTCTTTTTTGGCTACATATTTCTGCAGTCATGAAGGGAGAATCTTTAGCTGAAGGACCAGAGCTTGATTGTCCACATTTTACCATGGCCCTTCTCTTTCTACAACGACTTGTATACACCTCTTCTTCCTCACACCCATCTGAAACATGTACTGGAACTTTGACTGGAAATAGGTCCTCTAACTCTGGATACTTTCCAGCATAAAAATCTCTCAACATTTTCTGTCGTGCTTCTGATGTGGCTTTTGCAATATATTCTGCAAGTTCTTCAACTGAAGCCATGTTAGAGTGGGATACCATTTCTTCAAACTGTTTCCTAAAGCCAACAATAAAGAAAAACAATTACCTTGTCTTAAATTTTTTTAAAGAGGCACAGAGTATAAAATAAAGATACAATCAATTAATTGAGTTTAATTAGCTTATATAACACAAACCTAGAAGAGAACTGAAAGGCATACCCTTATTGGTAACAGTACTAGTTCTCATTTCAATTGCAAGGAAAAGACCAAGAGCAAAATATTCAAAGTTGCCAAAGTGACACTGGTCTTGTCTACATCGTGGGGTAATGAGCGCTACATGGGCGTGCTTTCCAAAGTGCACTAACGTGTTGCTGATTAACAGGTCCCTGTAGACCCTGCTGGTGTGCCTTAACATAGGACTGTTTGAAACAGCTCTAGGTGAAACTGCACTATGGAAACTTTAGCATGCACCAGCATGCTACAGGGACCAATTAATGCACAACACATTAGTGCATTTTAGAAATCACAATGCTGGAGAGAACATTTCCCCCTCGTGCAGACAAAGTCCTTAGTGTTCCAATTTTCAAAAGTGACTTAGGCACTCAGGAGCCTAAACTTTATTGAAAGGCAATGGGACTGAGGCCCGGTCCTACATCAAAAACGTAGGTTGACCTAACTAAATCATTCAGGGGTATGAAAAATGCACACCCTTGAGAGATGTTGTTAAGCCAGCCTAAGACCCAGTGTACACATCACGAGGTCGCCAGAAGAATTCTTCTGTCAACCTAGCTACTGCCTCTCAAGGGGGTGGATTTATTACAGTGCTGGAAAAACTCCTTCTGCCACTGTAGCAAGTGTCCACACCACACTGCTGCAGCTACGTCACTGTAGTGCTTGTAGCATAGACTTACTTTTAGGAACCTAAGAGCCAGATTTTTAAAGGTATTTAGACATTAAAGATTCATAAAGGCACCTAGCGGGATTTTCAAAAGTGCCTAACACCCACTGAACCAAAATCATTAAAAAAAATAATCTCACTTGAAAAATTGAAGGCATAATTTATAGCATACCACCATGTGTCACATTAAACTTGGGAGTAAAATGTTCCTGGCAGGCTCTTAACATGTACAGATGAGAGTTTTGCTACAACAACACACTGCTATGGTCTTCCGCCCAATTCCAGAACATAGAGTAATTTAAAATCTCAAATATTAAAAAGGTCTCTGACTAAACTGGACACATGCAATACATTTTCTGTAGATCTGATCCTTGGAACTAAAGCTTGAAATTAGCTCAATTCCTTTGGGTGCAGATGGTCAGCAGCCATTTTTGCAGGCTTCTGAGAGAGTTCAGCTCTCGGAACAGAAAGCAAGCTCAGATATAGAGGCCTGTAGACGAGCGCTTCCTTGCTCGCTGTACAAATTAGCCGGAGACCTCTTATTTTGCAACCCAGTGTCCGTTTATTTCCCTGTGTTCATTCCCACCACCATCTATATACAACTCTATGTACAAGTCAATTGCAGTTAGGTAGCCAGCCAGGGGACAGCTAGTGCCTGTTGCTAGCTAGGAGCAGCAGTTCCTTACTCCTCCTGTGTCTCTCTCCCCCCTTCCACTTCCTTCTTGTCAGCTTTATAGGCCTTCCTCTCAGCAGGCTCACAGGTGATTGCTCTTAGGCTCCTTTAATGAGCCACACCCTGCCAGCTCCAATCAGTTCCCCTTTATGGGAGCTATGCTAGCAGGTTCTGAGCTAACAGGGGCTGGTTAAGTGCCTCTTAGGCCAGCACCCTGTTACAAGGCCCATTAGGAACTTCTCAACTCTTAAAATGATGGGCTGCAGTTCATGGAGAACCATTGGGCTACCCAGAAATTATTGAAATGTTCCTTTAGCAACGAGTTCCTTTCAATGCAAGTGTTTTGGATTTTAACATTCACAGTTAATTTGGGAGAGGAAGTGGGATAAAATTTTGCTGGATACCGGTAAGGGTATAAATAGTTTATGATTGGATATCTACCTTACTTAAATTCCTCCTCTCATGAGAGGGAGGGAGAGAGAACTAAAACTAGATTATAATTTGATAAAATATACTGTATAGTGATAAGGCAGGAGCCCTACATATAGTTCTAAAAACAAAACACTAAGTCCAATGTTTGGGCAATTCATTAACAGAGCTCTAAAAGTGAAAAGTATCCTAAATAGAATATTTATTTTTACTCATTTTAAGAACAATAGAAAGAGATAAACCCATTTGTGCACTCAATAATTCATACTGAAATGCTATCTGGTCTGATGGAGGGGAGCTTGGGTGAAAGATCTTACCAAATTATAACAAAAAACATCTATGCTATTAAAAGTATGTATTGAGAATATAAGACAAAATCTTTATACTGAATTTTAAGACATAAAAATTGATGTTATAAACAAAATCTTTTTTCAAAATTAAGTTATCTTAGAACATTGTGAACCTTTAAGGCCAGCCTATGTTTGTTTTGGATACAATACTTTAAACAATTTGACTTAAATGAACCCATAACTACCAAAGGCTATGGAAACCCTAAATCATGGTAATAATGGACACATTGCAAAGAATTAATCTAATATTTATGGACTGCTGAACTCTGAGTTTACCTGGCTACAGTAACAACTTGGCTATTAATGTCTTGTAAACAAGAAGTAATTTTTTTTGGTAAGGAACTTCCTATTCTCACCAACACTTGCCTATACTTTCACTCACACAGTTTTACCACCTTAGACAGTGGAGGAATACAGGAACTTTAAAATCTTGTCTTTACAGAAATCATAAGGAAAAGCCATGGATTCAATCTCCTCTGCAATCTAAGTGGCTGCTGATGACCAAGTTGTGTGCAACAGGACCATTAATTTAAATATATATATATATATATAACTTTTCAAGACAACAAGCTATTTTGGAAGGAAAGCTACATATAAAATATTTTAAGCTAAAATATCCTGCAGTAAAGTTAAAACATGTTATGAATTCAACAGAAAACTTCAGGCGAGCAGGTATTGACATGCCTTACATAATTTGTGAGGCACAACAAAAAGCTGGGTGCATTCTATCTAGGAAGTTATATCTGCCATGACTTATTGTTCTTACATGCTTTTTTTATTTCTAAAACTACAGTAGGGATTCTGAAGTAAGAAACACTGATAAAATAGTTCTCCCGATGTACTATAGTGCAAAGTAGCAAGGATTTTTCTAGGCTTATCTAGTAATCTAGCTTGCTGATACCTATGAAAGATTCACAGGCATAATTGATGTCACACTCGTTTTCTTCCTTCCATCCCTCTATTGTTAGACAATAGACAGCTCAGGCTTGAGTGGTGGGAATAGTGAAAATGGTTTGAGTGGTAGCATACACATAAAGTAGAGAGAGTTTACATGTACTTTCTAAGGTTTATACTTCGCCTGGTTGAACCCGTAATATTTTCCACAGACAGCAACATTGCATGCTTTCCATAGGCTGCTCAAACAATGTGTATCAACCCTAAACTGAAGGGACCATCTTTACGAATGACAAATAGTACAGTGCCCATACCCACCATTCAATCTTCGGCCTATCCACTGAGACTGCCTACAAGGGTGCCAATC
The DNA here is from genome assembly GCF_002925995.2 of Terrapene triunguis. NCBI lineage: Eukaryota > Metazoa > Chordata > Testudines > Emydidae > Terrapene > Terrapene triunguis. The sequence continues at coordinate 21,045,797 of NW_020664464.1, read as the reverse complement.
AGAGTATTTTTGGGACGTATTTTTGGCACTGCAAGGAGATCATTAGTTCATTTCATATAGATAGTATAATAGAAAGTAACTTTCTGTCAGTACCACTCTGCATTGAACTTGAAGCAAAAGGATGGGGTGAAAAACTCCAATATTCTACTTCCAATCCCCTATCCATTCAGTCTCCTAAGTATTATTTAGAAATCCAAAGCATCAGACACCTTGAATATTTTTATTCACTAATATAGCTATATTTTAGTCAATTCAGCTTTAAATTCTGATATCCACTCTTCCAACGTACTTTAAAGCCCGTGGGACCCAACCATTCTTTTCTCCTGAAACATTCCTTCTTCCCCCCTACCCCCACATAAACTATTTTGCCTTAGATTCCCTAAGATTCTCCATGCCATTAAACCTGCCTCATCTTAATTTTCTAAAATGAGGCTCAGAAAATGGGAGGGTTAAATCTTAAACTAGCATACTTAATACCGCAGCTGCAGTGTGGTCAGGCCTGCTGACGGCAATTCCAGGCTGCAGGGCAGAACAGTCAATGGGCCCCCACGCACGCACAAGCCGCACCTGTGTGGATATGGTCCACCTGACATTTGGGCGGTGCTGTGCCTGTGCTGGCTGGTGCCCTGCGAGCTGCAGGCTGCGCTGCTGGTGCACTCTTCTGGCACGGCCAGGGCTTCCACATGCCCGCCCAGTAGCATTGGGTGAGTTTGGGTGTAGTGGTGGTGTTGGGGGGTTAGGGGTTGGGCTCTGGGAGGGAGTGTGGGTGCGGGAGGGGATGCGGGGTGCAGGCTCTGGGAGGGAGTTTGGCTGCAGGAGGGGGTGCGGGCTCTGGGAGGAAGTTTGGGTGAGGGAGTGGGTGTGGGATGCAGGCTCTAGGCTGGGGCAGGGGTTTGCGGTGCAGGAGGGGGCCAAGGGGTCAGTGCTTACCTTGGGTGGCTCCCGAAAGCGGCCGGCATACCTCTCTGGCAGCGGCTCCTAGGCGGGGAGCCCAGGGGGTCTCTGCGGGCAGCTGCCTGCAGGCACCGCCCCCACAGCTCCCATTGGCTGCAGTTCCCGGCCAATGGGGGCTGTGGAGTCGGCACTCAGGCCGGGGACAGTGTGCGGAGACCCTCCTCCCAAGGTGCTGCAGGGACGTGCCGCCGGCCACTTCCGGGAGCAGTGCAGAGCAAGGGCGGGCAGGAAACCTGCTTTAGCTCTGCTGTGCTGCCAGTGGCGGCACCTGGGCCCCCCCCCGGGGCCTTTTAAACTGCCCGGGCCCCTGGGCAATTGCCCCCTTTGCCCTTCCCACCCCCCGTCGGCTGGCCAGAGTGTGCTTCTAGCAAAGTGCAGAAATATCAAGAGCGCCATCCTTCAAAATACATTCTAAAACTAAGCTCCCTTTGCCCAGTCTTTGATGGCTATTCATGTTGAAGTCAGGGGTCCTGTGGGCAATTTTAAAAGAAAGATTGCACTTAACACTGGCTTCTCAGCCAAATTGATCTCAACAACAACAAAAACATCACACAGAATACGTTCTAATGTCCTCAATTGTGAGGGAGTCATAAATGAGCATATGTCCACTGCATTATGTCTAACTCATTGGTGAGTCAGTCACTTTGGTGTATACCTTTAGAAAGTTGAAATCTACAGCCACTTAAAACTGAAAACAATCTTCAAGAATATGATGGTACCAGACTAGACCTTGAGTCTCAAACATATTGCTGTTGGTTCTTTTAAACTAGACACTTTCTATAAAATGCAGCAGGTTTGTAAAGAGGTCATCTTTTCTCCTAGTTGAGTACTAAATGCAGCCAACACACCTGTTTTCTGTTCCCCATCCCCACAGTTGGGCCTCTTTTCAATAAAAGCTTGAGCGTTTCCAGCATTTAGCTGCAGCATCTCACACAAGTTTGTTTGCAACCAGCTACTGTTTCCCCCAAGATTATTTCCAGCCATTCACAGCTTCGGTTGAATATTTGGCTGCAAAATTTCATATTTTCAGATTTCTGTCTAAAGATATTGGCACCATTCTAAATGGAAGGTTAAAACACAGGAACTAACAAGCTCTAAGAGGCCTTGGCTCTAATTTTACATGAAATAAGGCTGTTTTGCTTATTAATAATTTCTAAATCCATTTTCAAGGCTTTTAAAAATCTGAAGATTTAGTATCACTATCAAGCTAGACTATATGAGTGATACTCTCTGACACTTCACTTTAACTCTCTAAAAAAAAGAGAGAGCTTTCCCAATCTAAATAGTTTATCCAAATATTCAGCTGCTCCACTTTTTCCTCTCTCCTCTCACACCCATAAAAAACAATCAATTTTTAGAAGTACAAAACTAATATGAAGAGATTTAGTGAAAAAAATCTGTATTAAAAATATTCTTAAGAGTTACATACACTGCACATTTTGCATATAACTGCAAAGAATCCCATGAATAGGGTGTATTTAAAAATTCACTATAAACTTAGCAAATATATTTTAAAAATGTAAAGCCATGTAGGCTCATTTTCAAATTATTGGGAAAGACCTTTAAATAATTCACACCAAGCTTCCAATTTCAGGTCAGCAGGGTGTTTTTTTGTTTTGTTTTAACCACTATGTAGATAATCTACTATTTAGTGTGGACAGTGAACCAGTCTGTTTCTGTTAAAAAAAGAATTCAGAAGTTAACGTATTTTGAACATCTACAACAGCATCTCTGTTTTAATATCATTAGGTATATGCCGTGGGCCTCTCCCAGTAGCAGCTATCCAGACTCCAACATTTACAGAAGGATGCTGCATCCCTTCTTCCATGGAGAAAGCAGCTTGATTACAAGTACATCCTCAAACAATTTTACTGGCTCCCCACTTATTTCAGAATCCAATCTGACATTGACCTCCTCGTTTCTAAAACGCACTTGCTTCAGCTGATTTCATAAATTCTCTCTCTCAGCTCCTTGCTTAGTTAGCAGTGGCCTATTCCTTTCGATTCCTGCATGCTCTTTGACCATTGTTACTATGAGAATTTTCTCCTCTGCAGTTCTTGCCATCTGCTACAATGTTCCTCTTTCTCTCCACTATTATAATTTAAATGTTGCTAATTAGTATTAAATAGTGAGGAGGGACAGGGTGGAGTGGAGTGGGGGATGGAGTGGCGGGGGGGGGGGGGGGAGAGAGAGAGAATGAACAAGAATGAGTCTTTTTCCAAACTGGGGGTTTTCAGGGGGAGCGAGATGTGGGAGGGTGGGGAAGAAGCAGCAAAGAAAAATACCCTGTTTTGGAAAACTTGAATCTGTGTTTAAAAAAAACCCCAACTTTTTAGTCTCTGTACAATCCTTCAGGTGAAAGAGACTAGATCTGGATAATACCAGTAGCCAGTCTCCAATCCACGCTATAAAATCTCATTTTATACAATTTAATAAAATAAGCTGCAGTATTGTACAGTGCACATACCATGAAACCTGCTAGGATGACATCTGCAGAGATATGTAATGCATAACATGTTGATTCAACATGTTGAAATGGTTTGCGGGTGGTTCCATTTGAGCTCAGCCTCAAGACTGATAGCTGTAAATTCCCATTTAAGTTTCAACAAGAACTGGAATATCAGATTTGTTTTTGAGTCCAAAATTATGATTTTCAACAAGTCATTTATTTTATACATCCTGATTGGCAGTGAAATATCAGACTACTGTCTGGGTACATTCTCAAATTAGCAGGAAAAGAGAAATCTTTCAAAGCCTAACCCCCTCAAGGAGAAGACTATACCTTCCTTCCCTCCCACACACTGGCACTTGCTGTTAAACACATTATAGATTCATCACTTGCCAAAATTCCATTTGTAAAATAAACACTGTTCGGATTTAAATAAAAAATTTAAAAAAAAGAACTTCCTGTATCTGATAAAAAAACCTGAATGAATTTTCCCTTAAGTACATTTTCATAGTCAAGTTATAAACTACACCTGACAGACAGCAAATCACAACACCTTGCACATTTTTGAATGGTTTTAAATATTCACTTCCCTAAAATAGCTAACAGGTAACACTGCATTTTCCAAAAATTAGAACTTCAATCTCTTGTCAACACAACTGTTTGTTCCATAATGATTTTTTTAAAAATAAGTGTTTACTTATTTAAAGAGTTATAGTCCTAGCTAGGGCACTGTAATAAGTAAAATCTTTAAACATTTCATCTCTATTTTGGAATAAGTGAAATTCAGGCTTTTCAGAGTTAAAGGACTGGTAAATCATTGCAATACAATTTTTCCTAGTAAAGACCATCTTTTCACATATCAGCAAGTTACTACCCTCTTTCTGTCGATTTAAAAGCAGAGACAAAACTGTATGTTCTTTAAGTAAACAACTTGTATAAAATCTACTACCTAAGATTTCAAACTACTTCACAAATTCTGGATGCACTAGGAGTGTTTCCATAGTTAAGGAAGAGGTGAACTTTGCACTTAAAGCAGAGATTCAACTTTTTTGTAACGTATGAAGAATATATTGCATCCTTCCGAAGAACTTAGTCTGAGTTAAAAACTTCTGAGAATCTAAATGCGTAGAAGTACCCAAACAATCTTAACTCTACCTAGTAGTGACAGCATTAAAATATGAAAAAAATCAAATACATTTTAAAAGTCAGTTTCTTCTAATCTGAGACACCAGGCACAAAATATGTATCAATCATAATTGCATAGATATTGCTTTCCCATTCTTTAACAATGTTTGAATTTCTTTTAAATCTAACCTTAACTCCTAATTTCATGGGTTTATGTTTGTTTTCAGATTAATTAAATCCAGGAATTTTTAAAATTTTAAATTTACTGATAAGCACTTTCATCCTCAACTCCACATTAATAGTTTTTATCTGAGAATATTCACTGAATCTCAACACCCTTGTGAGGAAGTTAGGAGGGTATTGATCTGCTTTTTTCAGATTAAGGAAAATAATACAGTTGTGTATGGCCAAATGACTTGAGGGGCCACATCTGCAGTCCTTAGTCAGAACTCTCAGCAATTTAAATGGGAGTTTTGCCTGATTAACAACTGCACAGCTGGACCCATAAAAAACAAGATTCTAATTGCACATACTGTACAGTCTCTAAACCGTGGTTCTCAACCTATTTACCACAGTAGGCCACATATGCCACTCACTATATGTTATGTGGGCCACATCCATACAATATATATAATACCTGTATGGCCCTGAGGATGTCACATGGGCTGCAACTATGTGCTGACTGGGCCGCAAGTGGCCTGCTGGCTGCAGATTGAGAACCACTGCTCTAAACCAAAACAAAATGGACCAAAATCCTTTCCTGATATAAATCTATTGACTTTACACAAGTTACACTGGAATTATTTTGGCCCTATAAATCCAGTTGGAGGACCTCAAACTACCTCAATTTGAAATTTATCAAAATTGTCAACTTCCACAATATTAACTGAAAACACAAAAATAACATGTGTGCCGTTTTAAGTAATTCACGTCTATATTTTAATTCAGCAAGTATGGCAAAAGTGTTGTGCTGTATAAGCTACAGTATAAAGGCAAAGTTTCCAATTACTTCTGCTCATCACAGAAAGTCATCAATAACCCAGCCCTGCGTTTTGCCCACCTGTGTCTGACTTAAGTTTACTTGACAAAATGAAAAAATTACACAACTTCCTAAAGTAAAGTTCTCTGCAATCTCTACTTCTTCCTCATCCTCCCATTTTACGAGTCTCACCTGCGAATGTTTTTGGGGGTCTCTCCAATCAAGAAGGTGGTTGCACCTACTCTGTGTACCTTTTTTTTCTTCTGAATTGCAGGATGTTCAATACAAAGGTGAGACTGCTTACTGTTGTCACTTATTTGCTGTTCTCTCTTAATGTTCTTTTTTGCTGATATGGCTTCTTGGGTTTCCTTCTCTCTCTAACAAAAAGAGAAATAGAAAACATTATTTGTCCATGTTTCATAGGGCTTTTTTTCCAATATGTAGTAATTCTGTTCTGATCACTCTAATTTCACAATTAGCCATGGTCTAGCAGTTAGTATGCTAGCCTGGGACTCAGGAGACCCAACATCAATTCCCTGATGTGTCACAAACTTCCTGTGTGACTTTGAGCAAGTCACTGTGTCTCAGTTCCCCACCTGTAAAACTGGGATAATAGCACTTCCCTACCTCACAAGGGTGTAGTGAGGATAAATACATTGAATCTTTCACTAAATGCTAGTACAATGCCTGGCACAATGGGGCCCCAATCTCAGTTGGAACCTGCATCATAATACAAAGAACCTATTCACACATTAAAATTATTGTATTGACTCAAATACATCCTCATTTCTTCCTTGCTTCATTTAGCAAGATTACATGGGCCATCTAAATTTCCATTTAGTTTCTGTTTATTAATGGTTTTGTTACATGTATACTTTCCCTGTGCAGAATTTTCAGTTACTTAATACCCAAGTTTGATTTTCAATCTACGATATTTTCCTCAATCAATTTTTATTTGATGCATGTCCATTTCCTAATTTCCATGGGACTGTTTGCAATGTTCTTAGTCCCTAGGATCTCACATCTGTTCTCATTATATTATTTTGGCAAAATACAGACCCAACTTGCATAGATGGGGAGGCTCTGACAATGAAAATAAACAAATTAAGAGACCAAAGATTTAAACTTTACTTTGGCAAGGTAAGTGCACAACTCCAATCATCCTCAATGCTGCAGTGAACTCTTACATAGACTACCAAAACTGAAGTCAAGGCTCTAAGTTAAAAAAACAAGGTCTTCAGTTCTGAAAAGGAATTTTATAATGATATTACTCAGCAAACAGACAAGTTATAAATAACACCTAATATATTCTAAATATTTTAAAAATCTTACTGTGTGTATATTTTTAAATATTTACATATTGTATAATTGTTTGAATACAAATTGATATAGAATTTTAATTTAAAATGTGTAATACATTTTAATAGAAAGCCTAAAGGTTGGCTTCAAAATAATTTATTTTGATGCGTCAGATATTTAAATGCAAAATATTTACAGTAGAAAGAATGCTCTCAGAAAATGTCTAGTATTCATCTTTCTTCCTCAGGGAATCAGGAGTTATATTAAAATTATATAATTTAATTAACGCAAACAAACATAGCTGGTGTACAGTACTAGTCTAGTCATGTCAATGTCTTCCTTAAAAGTATTTTATAACTCCCTAATTTTTCATCTATTTATTTCCTTTCATTAGAGAACATGGAATAGATGAGGCAGCAATGCTTTGGTTTACACATCTGTTCAAACACAAAAGATTAAAAATCTCTCTCTTTGGGAAAAAGCCAAATCTTGTAAACACACTAAAAGTCATAAACTTGCTAGTCTTTGCAAAGAACCAGAATTACTGTAAAAACATACTGCTTACCGTAAATAAACTCTCACAAATGGCATCTGTAATTCTAAAAGGACAAAAACTTTTAAATGTGTTTACAAAAGTATGTGAAACTCTTATCCTGCCCAAATTAACTGGTCATGGTTTCTGCATGGAGGTAGAAAAAGTTACTGTAAACACCGTTTCCCAAGAGCTAATGCTAGTGGAAGCCTAAAGCAACTATGAATTACCTTTGAATGTCTTAATTTAGTCTTCTGGACAAAAGCCAACTGGTAAAATGGACCCACCAACAACTTATGTTGATGTAGAACTACTGCGATTATTTGAATTTGTGAAAACGTTCATAATTTTATCAACTTCAAATCCAAGTCTAAACCCAAATGACACTTTTCAAAAATGACAAACATGAACTTTTAGGCAAGAATAGAGGGTTATAGTGTAGCTTTTCTTAGGAAACCTTCAAACTCTCTCTGGGCCTTATCCAAAGACCAGTGACTTCAATTATAGCTGGGATAAGGCCTAAATGCAGCAGTATATTTTGCATGTAGGTAAGTGAATCATTTGACACAATTTGAAAAATTCTTTTGTTGTTTGTTTACTTTCAAATATCAATTTTTCATTTATAATTACTGTTAAAATAACCAAAAACTTCACAGGAATATTTTGGCTGCTTCTTTCTTGTTTTGTTTGGGCTTTGAATTGGATTTCTATGTATTATTCTCATCAAGCCTACTCTCATTTCCTCCTTTTCACTCTCACATTGCTGATGTTCTTTCCAGTCCCCTCTCTTCATGGCTGCTTGGCTTCTTCTCTTACCCTCTGCTTCAAGCCTATTTCATGCCAGCAACTTCCTTTCAACAGCTGCCATTTTCTTGTTCCTCAAGGGCCTTTCCGCTCCACCTTCAAACCCAGATAATTTGTTATAAGCCCTCCAGCACCAAATTCCATGCTGACATTATACCATTGGCCTCTTTCATTTGTATTATCTCATTTCATTTGTATACATCTGAATTAGGCACCATTCCTGCAAAGACTGATTGAACTGCATGGGACTTGATATAATCATATCCTTTTATAGGATTGGACCTTAAGATTGCAAACTCCTTGGTACAGAGACCATCATATTTGTAAAATGCCATGCTCACTTACAAGTACTACACAGAATACTCTGACTTTGGAATAAGATTTATGTCTTAAAAAAAACCGTTAAAAAAAAATCAGTAAGAGGACCAAAAAATGCTGCCATGGCTAAACAGAGTAAAAGAAGCAGTTAGAGACAAAAAGACATACTTTAAAAATTGGAAGTCAAATCGTAGTGAGGAAAATAGAAAGGAGCATAAACTCTGGCAAGTCAGATGTCAAAGTATAATTAGGCAGGCCAAAACATCTGAAGAGCAAGTAGCAAAATAAAAAACTAAGTAATTTTTTCAAAAAATACATCAAAGCAGGAAGCCTGACAAATGGTCCATGGAGCCACTGGATGATCGAGGTGATAAAGGAGCACTCAAGGAAGACAAGGCTGTTGCGAGAAGGTAAATGAATTTGTTGCATCTGTCTTCACTGCAGGGGATGAGAAGGAGATTCCCACACCTAAGCCATTCTTTTTAGGACACATCTGAGGAACTGTCTCAGATTGAGGTGTCAATAGAAGAGGTTTTGGAACAAATTTATAAATTAAACAGTAATAAGGACCAGGACCAGATGTTCTGAAGGAACTCAAATATGAAATTACAGACCTACTAACTTTGCCATGTAATCTATCACTTAAATCAGCCTCTGTACCAGCTGACTGGAGGATAGCTAATGTGATGATCATTTTAAAAAAAGGCTCCAGAGGTGAGCCTGTCAATTAGAGGCCGATAAGTCTAACTTCAGTATCAGGGAAATTGGTTGAAACTATAACAACGAACAGAATTATCAGATACCTAGATGAATACAAGATGTTGGGGAAGAGTCAACATGGCCTTTGTAAAGGGAAATCATACCTCACCAAATCTATTAGAATTCTTTGAGAGGGTCAACAAGCATGTGGACCAAGGTGATATGGAGTACTTGGACTTTCAGAAAACCTTTGACACAATCCCTCACCAAAGGCTCTTATAAGCAAAGTAAGCAGTCATGGGATAAAGAGGTTATATAATAAGAGGGAAGGTCCTCTCATGGGTCAGTAACTGGTTAAAATATAGGAAACAAAAGGTAGAAATAAAGGATCAGAGAGGTAAATATAGTGTCATCCCCCAAGGATCTGTACTGGGACTAGTGCTGTTCAGCATAGTCATAAATGATTTGGAAAAGGGGGTGGCAAAGTTTGCAGATGATACAAAATTATTCAAGACAGTTAAGCCCAAAGCTGACTGAGAAGAATTACAAAGGGATCTCACAAAAAATGGGCCACAAAATGGCAGATGAAATTCAATGATATGATAAATGCAAAATAACGCACAATGGAAAACATCATCCCAACCATACATACAAAACGACGGGGTCTAAATTAGCTGTCACCACTCAAGAATGAGCTCTTGGAGTCATCGTGGGCAGTTCTCTGAAGATATCTGCTCAATGTGCAGCAGAAGTAAAAAAAGCTAACAATGTTAGTAACCATTAGGAAAGTGACAGATGCTAAGACAGAAAATATCATAATGCCACATACAAGTCCATGGTATGCCCACATCTTGAACATTGCATGCAATTCTGGTCACCTCATCTCAAAAGCAGAGAGATTAGAATTGAAAAAGTACAGAGAAAGGCAACAAAAATGATTAGGGGTATGGAAGTTTCCATATGAGGAGAGATTAAAAAGACTGAGACTGTTCAGCTTGGAAAAGAGACAAAAAAGGAGGGATATAATAAAGGTCTATAAAATCATGAATGGTGTGGAGAAAGTGAACAGGGAAGTGCTATTTATTTCACATAACACAAGAAGCATGGGTCACCCAGTGAAATTAATAGGCAGCAGGTTTAAAATGAACATGAGGAAGTACTTCTTCACACAATGCACAGTCAACCGGTGAAACTTATTGCCAGGGGATACTGGGTCAAAAGTATAACTGGGTTCAAAAAAGAATTACATACGTTCCTATTAGCTAAGATGGTCAGGGATGCAATTCCATGCTCTGGGTGTCCCTAAAACCTCTGACTGCTAGAAGCTAGGAGTGGATGACAGGGGATGGATCACTTGATAAATTGCCTTGTTCTGTTGACTCCCTCTGAAGCATATGGCACCGGCCACTGTCAGAAGACAGGATACTGGGCTAGATGGACCACTGGTTTGTTCCAGTACGGCCATTCTTATGTAAGCCCACAGGAGAAAAATCTTTTAAAGAATCTGGGCTAGCAGATTCTTATACAGGCAAGCATATTTTATAACAGTATATTAAAACCTTATAAAAACCAGTAGAACTGTACCAATTCACCTTAGTGAATGGGTGACTCATTATGCATTACTGAATTCTGTGACCAAGTGAAGAAATGAACAATAAAAAAGCCAGAATCCTGTATCACAAGTCATATTTTGTGCATGTAGTTTAGTTCTGATTTTTTTAATTCTACTGTATAATAAAACTAGTAAATATGCTGCTGGATATTTTGAAAGAGTAACAAACCTTTAGTGATAAATCCTCACTTCCCAATCTTTTAGAGCTCTTTGCTGAAAAGTGGGAAGAGTACTGCTGACTTGTGCATGTGAATTTTGGGTAGTGTGGTGTAATGAAATGTGAAGTGGCATACTATTGCATTAAACCAGAGAACCAGAAGCAAGAGTTAATATATATCTACAAATTTTCAAATGTTTTGCCAAACACAGCCTGGGTTCTTTTCCCCAGGATTAGGATTCCAGACAACACCTGGGTATGAAGTAATGTGTTCAACCATTTTTTCCCCAATTTATTTGAAAGAAAATGCATATGCTTAAAAATTCCAAATACATGATGATGTGCAAAATATTTTGAAACATGTGAAGACAGAATGAGGAAACCCATGAGGATTCTGGTCAATCAATACACTATCATTCAGAGATATGATACTTCCACGGTAAAAAGTTTCCCTATGTCGTTTACCACATTTTCTAATTAGCCTGCTTAAATGTATTTACTTTGCCTTTGGCTCTCAATCCAATACATATTTTTGAAAAAGAAAGCAACCAGCAGAGTGGCAAATTGACACTATTCTGAGGAGGTCAATAAGTTTGGTGTTGCTGCAACATGTATTTGCAGGGCATGTAACTACACTACCATCCAAGAGGTTAAAGCCTCCCTTATATAACTGATCACAGGCTTATTCGTCCTCCAACAAATTCATTGTACCCATGCTAAATGATTTGAAACCCTCTTTTTTTTTTTTAATTACATTTCTCACATTTTCCTTCCTCTCAAACCCATATATTAGGGGAAAGGTCCAGTGCCATAGCAAAGTAATGTTGCCTGTGTAGCACTGAAAGCAAGAAATTATTTACATGCAATTGACTACATTCAATCTAGTCCATCACAGTTGTCCACACTCTGTCAGAGGAAAATCTGCCAAATGTAGTCTAAATTGAATCACTAAAGATTGACAATATATTTTCAAACAAAACCCTACAGGGTAAAGTCCAGTGTCAGAGATGAAAGCCCTTCATCTACCAATTCAAGTATCAGTCAATATTTTTGCATCCTATAAAGTTAACTTAACGAAATAAACCTTAAGGAACTGGACAGTATCAGCCATGTGCTGGAAAAATGTGAGGGTTAAGGATAAGAAACTGAGTTTAGACAGACATCTCAAACAGAGCTGCTGTATGCCCAATTAAATGGGATTGTGAGGCCCCAGTTAAATGTGGGGAAAGGTGCATGTGGCAACTCAGTCATTCCTCCCTCCTCACCTTCCTCTTGTTTCACTATCTCTTCCATGACTGTGCAACAGTACCTGCTGTAAAGAGACTTCCCTGCGCTGCACCAGCAAAGAAAGACTGGGGAAGGTCAGGGAGAATTATTTTAAGTGCTCTACAACCTTTAGACTACGTCATTGATTAAAAATACTTCCTGAGAAAGCAGTTATTTTGACCTCTTCATATTCTACTTCTTCTGCACAGAGTATTCAAAATATACATCCGTTTTCCAAAGACCAAACCCTTGCTTATAAGTTTGAGAAGAGACATACATAGAAAATGAAGAATGAATAGAGAAAACTGTCTTTTGTGATAGGAAGCTATAGGTAGATGTGTGCAGGGCCGGCTCCAGGCACCAGCCCACCAAGCTGGTGCTTGGGGCGGCACCTGGCCGCTGGGGCGAGAGCGCGGAGCCCTGGTGGGGCCCGCCGCCCTCCCCCCGGCGCAGCCTCTGGCCGCTGGGGCGAGAGCGCGGAGCCCCGGCGGGGCCCGCCGCCCTCCCCCCGGCGCAGCCTCTGGCCGCCGGGGAGAGAGCGCGAAGCCCCGGTGGGGCTCGCCGCCCTCCCCACAGTGCTCTGGCCGCCGCTGTCCCCAGCGGGGCTCGCCGCCCTCCCCTGGGGGGCGGGGGGGGCGGGAGGCTTTTTTGCCTGGGGCGGCAAAAAAGCCAGAGCCGGCCCTGGATGTGTGTGTGTGTTTTGAAAACTCTCAAAGGTCCAGCAAAAATGGCAGCACGTGCATATTTCAAGTCCCACAGCCCTCACTCAATCCTTACGTTCACATGTACTTTCAGACGTGAATGTAAGAATAAGTGAAACTGGGGCATGTACAAGATACAAAGGGGGTGACTTGACAGTCATTGCTTCCAGATTGACATTCTATCTTCAATCCTCAACGAAACTCAGACATCTTTTAGCAATGTGTGATAATCTAAATACCCTCTCCCTCCAAAGTGAGAGGGATCTTTTAAAATGTTTAACAGGCCTATAGTAAACACAATTATTTTCTGTGATCATATCCATGTCCACTTTTGAAGGCATACAACATTCATATACTTGCTTCCTGCAAGGGGCATGCTACTGTACACCAAGCAGGGCTGGCCCTACATGTTATGGAACCTCAGGCAAATAAGTGTGGGGGCCCATTCAGCTCCCTCCTCACCTATGACTGAGTCAATCTGCAAAATGAATTGCTGCTACAGATTTTTGCTAGTGCTGGAGTCAGAACAGACTACAAGTGGGGGAATCAGGGATGGTACTCTACATGAGCATGTGCTGTGGGGCCGCATTCAGCTACATGGGTGATTTTGCAATGGGAATTTTTTCTAGATAGTTCTGAACCCTGTGACAATTCCTAATTTCTCCAGGCTGCTTCAGTGACAATGAATTTCCTTCAAAAACTGTGGGACTTCACATGTTAAAGTACTTCAGCATAAATATACTCTCTGGGACTCTTCCTCTCTCTAACTTATTGCCTGTTCACCCACCGAAACTATTACCCTGCAGCAGTTTTCTTGCAACATACAGGCTTCCAGCCATCATTTCCCCTGTGCATCTTTCCCCCCGTCATAGCCAGAGCAGTGTTAACTAGCTTCTTCCTTCAAGGATACATGAAATCACTACCGCCAGATATTCAGGATGCCTTCCCTTGCACAGTTTCATTATCTAATTATTTTCATTTCTAAAACCAAACAAAACTTTAACTATTCAAACTTCTAGATGCCCTGCCATCAGTCATACAAATTATGAAATATAGTAGAGAAATCCAGCCGGACTGTCTCCTTAACATCTACTCACAACAAAACAACAAGCAAATATCCATTCTGCCTCATGCCTAACCCCAATCCCTTCAAAAGCTGAGAGAACAGATGGAGCCTGCACCATGTCCTGAAGGTCCACAGACTTTGGACGACTGAATTTCCCATTGGGGCTCATTCACAGTCCCAAATAGTGTGCTTACTTTTTTTTTCTCTCTCCTTAAAAATTTCCTCTGCTTTTCTTTCCAATGGCTTTTCTCACATTACATATGAGTTGTTGCCATCTTTCATTATACTTTTTTAGAAACTTTCTTATCCAATTTTCATTGTATCTGGGTATGTTTTCTGTATTTTCTAGAGCATATAAAATCTGCAACTTGAGATTACTCTTGTTCACTTCATTTTTGGTTTCTTCTACCACCCACTTCCAGACAGATAAGCACAAAGTAAGGCTTTCTCTCTAAGAAACCCTACTACTCTGCAAGCAAGAAGCTGCTCAAATAATAATATAGTCAGCATCTCTCTTCCTTAAGGGTCATATACATTATCTAGTCCCTCTTCAACATGGTACCCATACAGCCAAGATCACAAAATAGCTAGCTTAATCAATAACCATGGGATAGCTAGTGTTATACCATGATACACTTGCCTCAGATCTGGTAGTCTGAAAGCAGAATTGTTCTTTTATCTATAGCTCATCAAATAATGAAGATAATACTGTAATTACAAGTGTTAGTGTCTATCTAATCTTAGGTGTCTGTCACCACAATATTTAAGATACAAACTGTAGGGATTGTTTTAAAATGGCTCCTGAAGTTAACATTGCCTTTAAGTAAGGGGGATTAAAATTACATGTAAAAATAAAGCTGCTAAAATTGTTTTGATCTGTTGTACTTGTAATACAGAATATTAGGAAGGTTCTTAATGTAATTACAAACCCCAATATTCAATTCCTCAACTTAACTTCTTCCAAAAGGAAATCAACTCCCTGCAATTTCACATCCGTTATCAGACCTAATTCTGTGGTAGACTTTTTGAAGTCAATTAGAACACTTGCTCAATAGTGTGAGCAAGGGGTTCTGAGACTGTCCCTATATAATTAATATTTCATAACACTACACAGTTCAATCATTGGAATTCTTTTAATAGAAGTATATTCTGGACACAACGAAGAAACCAACAGAACTCTAAATTACAATGTACTGGGGGACTAAATTACTTCCATGACTTCCTTAAAGATTTAATGATAAAAAAAATAATAATCAAAAAACAACAACAGTAAGGACCAGACCCCGGCATTATTTCAGCCCTTCTGTCGTGCAAAGCAGTCAGAAAACTGCCCTTACTGAGCCGATAAGGATTCCTTAGATGTCAAAGAGCTAGTTTAGCCAGCTTTATGTCACCACCACTTGCCCCACACTGTAGAAGACATTTCAGGAAAACGGTTGAGGGTGTGGATGGGGCTGGAATGCTTTGTTGCTCAAGTGATCCCCCAGCTAGTGTAACAGCCTCTTGGGAGCAATTATCAAATGGCACATATTGCAGCATCGCTGAGGCTACTCTAACTTGTGCTGGAACTTGAGCCAGCCTCTGGTTGCTGCAGGGACCAGTGGGGCACAAAGGTGAGTGGCCGCCTTCCAACTGAGTGGGGAGATAGTGAGTGATGAAGAAATTTTGGTTGTTAACTGAAGTCCTCTGAAACGTTCATATTTAAGTCTTTGTTTGGGAACACCTCTGGTAAAAACCAATGAAAGCAAGTGGCTCTTTGTGAAGGGACTGGGTTTGATTCCATTTACCACAATATTAGCCCCAGTTCCTTTTTATATGGCTACAGTCAAGATATCAACAGATTCTGCCAACATCCAAGGCAGATATCATGATATCAGTCTGTATTCAGCCATACGCTCCATTTTCACCAGACCAGTTTATACAGGGGCCAGCATTCAACTACTTTGTATTTTCATCTGTTTAAAAAAAAATCACTACTCCTCAATTAGACTTACCTGTAACTGTCCAACAAGAATGCTCCCATCAACTACAGAGATGAAACATTCTTTAGTCAGGACAGGAAACAGCCCAAACTAGTCCAGATGAGGCAGAAGTCCTCAGAGCAATACACAGCTTTTCTATTTCCTCCCCTTCCATGCAACACTCAACACTCTGCCTTTCTGACATGTTCAACTTCAGATCAGCCACAGACTGAGACACCATTCCTGAAATTGTGATCTCAAGCTTGGAACTGGAAAGTGCTGATAATAAGCTACCAGGTCAACCAAGGACAGATGTCTCTCTGCTCTACACAATCTTCTACTTCTCACTGCCTCTTCTCCAGTCAGATGGAGAGAAGATATTTTCAGGGGCAGCAGCAATTTATTTTCCGTTTTTAGCTGGTTAACAGGATTAATTCATTCAAGTGACATATCTCCTTAGTGCATCAGGAAACCTAATCACAAATCAATCATCATCATTATCGTTGCTCAAAAGGGGAAAGAACCACTAGCTTGTCTCACAACTCAAGACCAGTTGGTAATTGCTTATTCTATTAGAAGCCAGAAGACCCCAAAACAACTCCATCTCCCGATTATTGCAGATAGCCCAGAACAACATCTGACCAACAGCTATAAGCTTTATAAAATTTTGTGTATAGTACATTAAAAATTACATTGAAAGGGTTATTTCCATAATATGCTGAAATAGTAACCTTAATGAAACAACATTACAGGCCTATCATTTGGGAACAATTATTTTAAAGCACAATACCCTTCTCTACCCTAAAAGAGCAGGATAATGGAATGTTATCTCCCCAAAGTCTACTCACTGTAAACAACCTATCTTTCCTGGCTGAATGAAAAAGCTGTATAAACACACTGCAATCAAATCTACTATAGCTGATGGAAATCCTTTGTTTAAGCAATCTAAAAAATGCCAATATAATACAAATACGATAAAGAGGAGTTCTTAATAACACAACTTTTGTATTTACAGTATTCTGAGCAGCACATAAACCTGCATTGGGTATACAAAGGGCACATTTTTTTCTAGACTGACAGCATGCTTAGTTCTCTCATTTACACCACACTGCAATAACATAAAGAGGGGTTTACCATTAATCCAGGTTTTACTACAAAGCATCCAGTTATTTCTCTGTCAAACACTGGCAAGAGTGCCAAGTGTCTGTCATCCAATTCAGGGGATTAAGTCTTCTTTTATAGTGTGATACTTGTACCAATTTATAAAAATACAGATATAGTTTCTTAGAGCTGGTCACACTCTATATTTTGGCCAGGATTCATGCCGCAGAGGTTGAATATGACAGCTGGCAGGAAGCTGAGGGGAGAATACATCCTCCCCCTTTTCAGTCACCACATTTCAGTTGCCATAGTAATTAATCCTCAATTGAATGGCTGTCTTTGTACATTTCTTTTCAGTAAAACTTTAAGTAAACTTAAGTTGAAAACATGCAGTTGACTGGAAAAAAAATACAAAAAAAAAAAAAATACACACAACCCGAAGGCTCCATATAACCCACAGGTACAGTACAAGTTTTGTGACTAAAGCATTTCCATTTATTGAGAGCAAATTAGCTCTAATGTAGGATATTATCAGTTTTTCAAAATACTTAAATATACCTTGTCCCTGTTTTTATAATTGTTTTGTGAAGTAAATTTCCCCCCTTCTTCAAATTCTTTCCCCCCCGCTTTAAAAAAAAACCCCTCAGAAAAAATAATAAAAAATCAGCTTTAAAAGTGCTAAAGAAAGGCCATCCCAGACCCCTGTACTTTTGAATTTTCATGTAGACTGTTGCCAATTAACACAGAAATTAATTAGGGAATTAATTATGGAATCCAGATATTCATTTCAGAATAGACTGGAAACAGTAGAAGAGGATATTTCATCTTGGCTCTGGGAGGCTTTTATTTCTTTTATGTTTAACTAAAAAAAAAAGTTCACTAATAAGAGTGCAAGTTATCCAAAAAAGCAAAAGAATATTAAGGGAAATAAATCATGAACACCCACCACTGAAAATCAGCCAGGTTCCTACAGTCTTTAGTCACCCTGCGCATAAGAGGAATGGAAATGCAAACTGTGCAAATATTTAGTGGGCATGTTAGCTCTGAAGAAATATGTGAACACCTATATTTTCTCCCTACTATTCACCTCACTCCAGGAGGAATGTGTAAAAGCTTGGTTTTGTTATTTGCATAGCTGTCATGACTTTTGGTCCTTGCCTTCAGTAAGGCTGAAATCAGTGAGGGTTAATGACGGTCTGACATGGGCTCTTCATCTTTACTAAAATGATGGCTACAGAAGACCACACCATTCAATCTGCTGCTTCATTTGCACTGAATATTTTTCCCCCTTCAGAAACTTTTCCCATTTGAATATACTTTCTTTCCATCTGATTTCACCCCCTGGCAGAGAATACAAACACAGGTTTTCTTTGTAATGTATGGCGACACATTGTTAATGGAGGTAAATTCCCCTTGTAATAATGTCAGTATTTTAAGCAAGTTTGTGGTTGTTTGTGCACTGACAACAGAAGTATGAATCATTTTTATGTAAACAAATGCTGAAGACGATGGGGCCTCTGGATCCCATTAAATTAGTTGAGGATGGGCAAAGCACAGTAAGGTGTGGAAAAATTAACAGGGAAACTATTTACTTCAAGAGGAACCTTCTTCACTCAGACTGGTTCTACTGACAAGGAAACCATCCTACCTTAAATTGCATCTATTGTTAAATAAATGACAGTTTATTTTGTGAAGATGTGAACATTGGAGCAAGGGGCAGCTGTGGATTTTTCTTTTGCTAGATGACCTTTGAACCCATGAGACTGTGGATCAAGTGGTTAGAATCCTGAAGCCTGGTGAGATTTTCCCATCTATGCCTTGCATCATTGTGCTATCAGAGAGCTGGGCACATTTTTGTCTCCACTATTGGGGAGGGAGGAAGGGAGCAAAGCCAAAGCCTTTCCATAAACCTTAGTGATCTCTATATTTTTAAAGTGCTTTGCTCAGGGGTATGGAACACTGAAGTTTTGGGAAGTACACAGCATAACAAGCTGTTGAGATCGGTGGAAGTGGTTTTTAACATAAAGTTATCTTTTTGAAAGATGTAAGGGGTAAAGTTTTCTATTGACAGAGCATCAGATTCTACTGTTTGTTAATATGGCCAATCAAAAGACAACCTGGTTGGACATGAAAAAGAACCTACTAAGTTGAGTTTCCATATGGACAACTTCAGATATAAGGTGTTTTTATCAGTATGTGTGTGACAGAAAATTATTTGTTTGTCCAATGAGTCCAATATGGTGGCTACAAACAATGAGATTTCAGGATATTTAACCATGGCCCCTGAACAGCAATTTATAGCACATCCCAACCACATCACACCTTAACCTTCAGGACACCCAGGCTTGCCTGCAATATGGGGAAGCTAGATTCATCTCTTCAAGTAAGCTAGCGTGGCGGAAGGTGTCTAAAGGAAAGGATTGTTAAGGTGACTGTCGGAGTAATACCTTTTCCTTCAACTTCATCCTTCAAATACTTATGCTTTTAAGTTTAACAGGCTGGGCTTGACATGCATCACTAGTCCATATTATACCATCAACAGTATCTTTTGATCTCCAGCATGATCCGCTGCACTACTACCATCTCCACTTGGGAGAATCATACCCTCCTTTGCTAATTTGGAGTTATTAATGCCTAAATTGAAATTTCCCCTTGATCAAGGTCATCCAGATGAGCTGTAGCCAAAGGAACAGTTAACATCTGTTTTGCCCAGTTTATGAGAAGGCACCTCTGCTGTCCTTAAGTCTTTTCTCTCTGAGATGTACATTTTGGTTTGCTATTAATAGATACATTGTAGATTATCTCAGGCTGCTGAGTTTCCTCTGTTATACAGAGGGACACATTTTAATTGCCAACAATTCTTAAATAAATACTTTTATTTCCGTATGTGTCTTATACTAGGTACTACTTGTAGCAGATATAAAGCAGTTTAAGCAAAACTATAAATACTGATGTAACCACATTATTTAAAAGCAAAACTGCAGTTTTTAAGGGAGACCACTGTACCTCCTTGATTACGTTTCAAGGGTGAGCTGCTGTATGCTTAGGTAGTTTATTTATGATGGTTCCCTTGGTGTACAAAAGTCATAAGTAACAAAAAAACCAGTCTCTATCTATTGGAAACACCACACAACCTCCCTGTATAGCTGTAGATTTCTGGTCCAATCTTGTTTGTTTCTATAGGCTACTGTTACTTCCAGTAATCTCAGTTGAAGACATTTTCAGATGGTATCATGTGCTAGTATAGATCCTAATCACTCTGGGCTTCAATGTCTGTTTATACTAAGTTCCTTTTCCTACCTTGACAGGTCCCCATAACTACTGTGAGATGATGTGTACTTCTCCCAATCTTCTCAGACTTGCATCAGAGTGTGAGGGATGGTAAAAGCTGGCTAACAGAATCTTTAGTAATGCCTAGGGTGTAATCCACCTATGATCAAAGAAACACTTACTGTTGTTTTCTTGCAGTAATCCAGAAATTAACATAATTTTCTACCACATCAAGGAGCACTGAGGGCATCTAGTTAATTTCCAAGGGTTGGAGGACTGATTATTACCATCTTGCCTCCTGCTTCGTCTACCTATTTTGGCTCATGCTCAGACTCTGGAGTACCTGCTCTCTTCTAGGCTTTCAATTTTGGAATGGTCAATAAGAGATCCACTGTGTGTTATAAAGTCCAAAGTCCTTCCTGCCTGTATCTGATTACTAGAATTTTGTTGGACTCTATTTTGAAGGTCTTTTGGACAGAGTAATAGTAGTTTGCCTTCTATGACCTTAGTTTCCAAAAGGATTTAGTTTGGCTTTAAAGATTTATATTTATACAAAGAAACATTGGATAAAGTATATTCATTGCAAATCTGGATAGAATTTAATCTCTATTTCTTGTTTAGGACAGTTAGAACTAATACAATTAAATATACACTATTACTTTTAAAATTGGGATAGAGGACTCAAAGCTTCAAGCTGTTTTTTTTTTAATTTCAGATTTTAGTCTTTATATTAAGAATGTTATGACAGATTCTAAATTTCAATAGTTTGATATGTGTTTGCCATTCATTATTGTAAATGTTGAGTACAGTTGCTCACTTTAAAAGGCTAAATCAAGCCCTTTCAGATTAAATGTAGGTTAAAAAAAATAAGACAAAACAAAGAACAGCTTGGTGTATCGCAAACAAATAATAAGACTCAAGCTTGCTACAACCAAGCCCTTTCAAGTCTATTTACTATTCAGGAACTCATCATCTTCCTGAGCAGGTGAGGTAGCCCATAAGCCCATCCAGCTGCTCACAGCACAGCTCCTTCTCCCAAACTACCCATCTCTCCACTAAGGAAAAAGCCTTCATGGTTGCTGTAATCCACTCCAGTTGAGACACTTTCTGCTTTTTAGTGCATGCATTAATCCCTTCTTTACTTCTCAGGTACACAGGATTGATAAACCCATTCACACTCAGTACATGAATGAAAAGTGTCTGTGTATACTCAGCTTTTCTTATTTCCTCTGTTGATTGATTTTTCCTGCAGTCGTGTTCATCCAGCTACCATATTAGCTATTGTTTTTTCAGTTTGCATTTGGCTGAATTCTTGCTACAGAGCATTCATATAATAATTCATGTATTCGTTTAATCAAAGAACGATATAATATAATCTGAAGAAAACTCAGACTGTAAATATTCTTACAGCATGTTGTCTTGACTCATAATTAGGGCTGTCGATTAATCGCAGTTAACTCAAACAATTAACTCAAAAAAATTAATCGCAATTAATTGCAGTTTTAATCACATTGTTAAACAACAGAATACCAACTGAAATTTAATAAATATTTTTGGATTTTTTCTACATTTTCAAATATATTGATTTCAGTTACAATACAGAATACAAAGTATAGAGTGCTAACTTTATATTATTATTTTGATTACAAATATTTGCCCTGCAAAAATGATCAACAAAAGAAACAGTATTTTTCAATTCACCTCATACAAGTACTGTAGTGCAATCTCTTTATCATGAAAGTATAACTTACAAACGTTAATTTTTTTTTGTTATATAACTGCACTCAAAAACAAAACAATGCAAAACTTTAGCGCCCACAAGTCCACTCCGTCCTACTTCTCGTTCAGCCAATCGCTAAGACAAACAAGTTTGTTTACATTTACGGGAGATAATGCTTCCAGCTTCTTATTTACAATGTCACCTGAAAGTGAGAACAGGTGTTCGCATGGCACTTTCGTAGCCAGCATTGCAAGGTATTTATGTGCCGGGTATGCTAAACATTCGTATGCTCCTTCACGCTTCGGCCACCATTCCAGAGGACATGCTTCCATGCTGATGACGCTCATCAGAAAAATAATCTGTTAATTAAATTTGTGACTGAATTCCTTGGGGGAGAATTGTATGTCCCTTGCTCTGTTTTACCTGCATTCTGCCATATATTTCATGTTATAGTAGTTTCAGAAAATGACTCAGCACGTTATTCATTTTAAGAACACTTTCACTGCAGATCTGACAAAACACAAAGAAGGTACCAATGTGAGATTTCTAAAGATAGCTACAGTACTCGACCCAAGGTTTAAGAATCTGAAATGCCTTCCAAAATCTGAGAGGAATGAGGTGTGGAGCATGCTTTCAGGAGTCTTAAAAGAGCAACACTCCGATGCGGAAACTACAGAACCCAAACCACCAAAAAAGAAAATCAACTTTCTGCTGGTGGCATCTGACTCAAGATGGTGAAAATGAACATGCTTTGGTGTGCACTGCTTTGGATTGCTATCGAGCAGAACCCGTCATCAGCATGGACGCCTGTCCCCTGGAATGGTGGTTGAAGCATGAATCTTTAGTGCATCTGGCATGTAAATATCTTGCAATGCCAGCTACAAAGGTGCAACGAGAACATCTGTTCTCACTTTCAGGTGACATTGTGAACAAGAAGTGGGCAGCATTATCTCCTGCAAATGTAAACAAACTTGTTTGTCTGAGGGATTGGCTGAACAAGAAGTAGGACTGATCGAACTTCTAGGCTCTAAAGTTTTACATTGTTTTATTTTTGAATGCAGATTTTTTTGTACACAATTCTACATTTGTAAGTTCAACTTTCATGATAAAGAGATTGTACTACAGTACTTGTATTAGGTGAACTGAAAAATACTATTTCTTTTGTTTTTACAGTGCAAATATTTGTAATAAAAAAATATATATATAGTGAGCACTGTACACTTTGTATTCTGTGTTATAATTGAAATCAATATATTTGAAAATGTAGAAAACCTCCGAAAATATTTAAATAAATGGCATTCTATTATTGTTTAACAGTGCGAATAATCACGCAATTAACTACAATTAATTTTTTTAATCGCTTGACAGCCCTACTCATAATATATACTGTTTCTCCACCTTCAATCTAATTTTCTCAAGGGTGACAGAAATAAAGAAATATCTCCAATCAAGCCTAATTTTCCCAAAGCATTTTATTTCTTGCTCTAAAATACAGCTACTGCAGTTGGCCATTTCCTTGGTGTGTCTTAGACATCTTTTAATATTTTTGTATCCCTTTCTTTTAGAGATATAACTCTATTTTCTATCAGAAATGTGTTTATAAATTTCAGCTTTATAAAGTTGAAAGTGCAACATTACACACACATTATAAAAAACATTAATTTAACATGAAGAAGTTGGCATGTAAAAGGGAATAGGAAGGGATATTTTGTTAATGCCCAGGAGAAGAGACTGATCTGCTACAGGAAAGAAAATTAGATTATTCTGATGGTCAATCCTTCTCCAGAGATGCTTAGGAAAAAAAAAAAAAGCTGAAACTGTAAAAACAAAACAAAAAAACCCTACCCCACCAAAAAACAATAAACCCAGAACAGATATTTAAGAGGCCAGAGGTAAAATGTAACACACTACAGATTTTTTCATGCTATGTTGTACATGAGTTGAGGAATCAGCTGAGAGGACTAAGATCTACAGGACATACCAAAAGAGAAATTCACAAAAAATCCCTATATTAAAAAAAATCAGATTAAGGAGTGTGAACATAGAAATCGAAGAGAACATTAACTCATATGGAAACTTCTGGTAAACAGATGGCAAGGCAGTGCTTCTGAAGAGCAGAGTCAAATCTTTCATGAGGACATTCAGTTGTTCTGTCAAAATCTTCTAACCTTGTTTTGACAACTATGAGAATAAAATGAGCATACCAAAAAATTCTACCAGGATTATACTTGAAACTCCCCATGACTCCACAAGATTTTTTCATTAAGAATTTTGTTTGGCTGATAGTACTTCAACCTGTTTTTAAGAACACTAGAGTAATTTGCATGTTTCTTTTCTTGACTATTCCTCATTTGATTCCTCACAATTTTCTTTGCAGTATTTGTCACGGCACCTAACTGTAATATTACAATGTCCTAAACTGACTGAATAAGTGAAAAATAAATAGCAAAAAGAGATGAACACCAGAGCAACCATAATTTGTTTTTCATACAAAGCCCTTGTAATAAAAATAAAGAAACAAGGAAAGGAGAAAACAGAAAAAGAGCAGCAGAGTTGTTTCTAAAAGTGGATAATTTTTCAAAGTTTTCTACGAGGTATTAGCAGCTCTTTAAGAAGAGCATGTGAAATTCAGAGCTCTACATTTTAGAAGAGACAGACATCTAGCAATTACTGCTAAATTAATGTCTTTACGTCAGAGTAAAAAACAGGAAATGAAGTCAACTGGCAGTTTTCCCCACCATTATTGATGTTTTCCTTCCTACTTAGATCTCCAAGTTAATTGATGTTACTGTTGCTTCTGGTTTAAGAAACCAGATACCCTCGAAACGTATCGATTGACAAACTAATCAGAGATAAATTAATTTGTAACACCTGTGGGCATGACAATTCTGAACTTGGAGGTAATGAGAAACAAATCGTATGAACAATAGAAAAGCCTCTAAACTCCCATAGCCTAATATCTGAGATACAGCTGGCGTTAGAGTCATTAAGCCCCACTACTCTCCTCAATTTTTTCTTTCATTTGTCCTGCATTCTAGTGATGTTGTCAATCCTGGCTATTAGGGGCTGGGTTCTTTCTGTGGTATTCTTGATTATTTTTACTTGATGGTCTATTTAGGGGAGAGATTCAAATGCAAATACTTTTACTACAGAAAAGATCTCACTTATTGCTGATTAGCTTAGTTTGATCTTCCCAGCATAATATTGCTGCAACACCCCTTGTTAATAGAACAATTAATTACCGTACATCAATAGGACTGGAAGCACACCTCTTAATGAGGAAATGCATGGGAATGACCTAATATATGTAGATCCAGAATAGAGTTTTTGCCTTGAGTTAAATGATTGTTAGTTTATTCATGGTAGTTAAACACATCTGTGAAGACTAAACTGAATGTACCCCCAAGCATTTGCTCTAGGCTACTAACATTTGTGGTTCCTGGAGATCAGTCTAGGGGAACTACAGATATTTGTGGTATGCAATAAAATGACTGGGGAATGGTCAGATTAATCTTTACAAATAGATAAATTGATGGTGTCCATCTAAATCCAAATTAAACACGAACCCCCCAACCAAAAACCTGGATGTGAACATTCCCACTTGAGTGTCTGAAATCTGGATCCAAATCAGAATGCCCCAGCATTCAGGAATGCAGATTAAAACCAATAAAGAATAGGTTTGAAATATAAACTTGAAGCTTTATCCGAGTTTAGATTCAGGCTTATCTCTATTCCAAATGTAATTTAACATGAAACGTAATGGCTGTAAAGCATAAAAACAGTCATCGCTACAAATTAAGCAGATGTTAGAAATGCTCCCAATAAGCTTGCGTTCAATTTTCAACTTCAGACTTACATTAACGAAGACTACACTAACCCATAAAGTTGAATTAATTACAGTAGACATTTTGACATAAAAAGCTCTTTCTGCAAACTTGGATTTGACTTTGTAAGTGATTCTAACTAAAACACTTTTCAGCCCTAGTGAAGGATATCATGAAGGTTAACCTTCTCTTCTGGTAACTTGCTACTTTATTAATTAGACCAAAGGCAAACTGAAGATTCCAGGCCTCAAATCAAGTCCTATTACCAGAGAAAATGTGGCACAGGATTAGATTTCAGATACCCAATCTCTGTTCTAAAACAGATAAGCATATTACTTCTGAGACAGTCTTACAGAATCCAGCAGAGGGTGCTGTTCAACTCAGTTCCCAACACTTTCAAGGCTGACCAATACAGAAATAGCCGCAGTATGTTATTTTATTAGGCCTCCACTTGAAACTCCTCCTCCTCCTCCTACCACCATCAGTGGCTTTGATCATTCATGGTGGCCATTAACAGAAAACCAAGTTTGAAGAAAGAATAAGGAGGATAAAAATAGAACAAAACAACATTTCCCAAATCCTTCTCTTTACCTTGGCACAGTAGACTGCTATATTAGCAGGGAGCTGGGAAAACTGCTTCAACTCAAACACATCTCGCACTGCCCAGTTACTCATCTGATTCTCAGCCTTGCTTGATCCAACCACATTCTGGTTTGAATGAATATAAGCCACTTCTTGAACACCATCTAATACATGAGAAGAAAGGTATAATCAAACGCTTTTGGCCATTCCAAAATACTGCATGGATAGATCAGCTCTATTATAGATATGTATTGCAATTTTAAAAGAAAAGCTAACAAAGTTAACGTGGAAATCCTAAATTTTGTTAGGCTGTAACTTAGGCCCAGATTTTTAAAGGTATTTAGGCATTGCTGCACTCAGCGTTGCAATGGCTAACTGATTTAGGAGCTTAAGTCTCATTTTCAAAAGGGATTTAGGAGCCTAAATACCTTCAAAAAAAATCTAGGGCTTTGTCCTTAAATCCTTCAGTTGTGCTAATATCCATTTAAATGCTGCAACCATTTTAGTAAATTTCCTTTTACATACCGAGAAATGACAAACTTTGCTCCAAGGCACCCAAAGTTTTTAAAAGATGAATGCTCAAAGTTAAGGACTAATTGCCCCAACTCCTCCATATTATACATACTACCAATACCACAGTACATATTTCAAATAATATTCAGTGATAATATTACCAGTTACTGATAACAGGAAAAAGTTAACATTATGGTGAGAACTGATTTATTCATTCCCAAATTAGAAAATGTAATTGTATCATACATTAATGCACCTTTTTGTAGTGATTGCAAATGTTTAGCAAAATAGAAATATATGCATACAGTAGATTCTGCTTATTAGCCACCCCTGGATTGCCAACAAAAAGTTGCCATTATCTGGCAGTTGCCAATAAGCAGAAGGACAAATTTGTGGGGCTGCAGCCAGAGAAGGAAGTGCTGGGATGAGCTTTCTCTGGCTGTACTCCCCAAATCTGCACTGGGGTAGGCAGCAATGAAGAGGGTGGCTGCAGCTTGGATGCTGGGGCTTTCTGAGGGGAGGGGAAGCTGCGGGTAGGACAGTGTCAGGAGAACAGGGGTGCTGGGAACTTGTAGAGCTGCATAGTACCTCTCCTTGTGGGCTGGTATGGGAGGCTGCGGGGAGGAGAGCAGTGGTGAGAAGTACCTTGCTGCCCTGTGTGACCTCAGCACCCCCCACTCCCTGTGGAAAGCCTTGGCATCGAGGCTGCAGCCCCCAACTCCACAGTGCTGCCCCACCCACAGCCTCCCCTCCCAGCTTGCAGTGCCAGGACTCCGGTAGAGGTCCCCCAGTGGGCAGGGCTGCAGGTGCAAGCAGGTCTGCAAGGCTGCAGCAAGGGAAGGCATTTCCTTGCATTTTCTTCCCAGGCTGCAGCCGTACAAACCAGCTGGGGTCTTTATTCCAAAAAAACTCAATAAAGCATCATGCCGTTGCCAATCCCATTAACAATCTGAATCTGAATCCCATTAACATTAATGTCAATAGCATGGGATTGATTCCCAGCAAAATGTTGCTATTAAGCAGCATCCACTGTATTGCAGAGTGGCCCACCAAATCAGAAGAGACAAGGATAAAAATAATCAGTGAAATCAACAAGGCCTATAAAAAGGGAAGGACAATATTAAAGAACTCTTAATAAATCAGATATAAACAAGGACAGAGTGACACCTTTAATATACCTGCAAAAAACTTCTCCATATTAAATTGTACCACTAAATTACTGAACAAAAACTCTTAATTAATTTTACAATCACCTAAAAAATTGTCCAGTGATCCCACATTTTCTTCTTGATTGACACATGCTCTCTTACTTCTAGAGGTCTTGTGCACATGAGAGTGACTGGGTGTTGACACTGTAACTGAGGCACCTCTAACACGGCAGGCTGATTTGGGGTCAAACTGAATTCTGCGTCTCTGTTTTTTGTGCTTATGGCTTTGCTTACTTAAGTGAATTTTCTTGACTGGTGAATCATCTTCAGAGGATGAAAATTCACCTATATTCTGTGAATCTGTTTCCTTTTCTCCATTGTTTGGCTTGTTCGCCTGCAGCACAGTTTTGGAAGAGTTACAGAACTCCTTATTTCGGTCACATTTTTGTCTCAACCTAAGAGCAGTGAAGGCTTTTTGGTTTCTTGATTTGGACCATACGCGTATTTCAAGATCATCAGACTCATCACTTATGTCACTAGTGCCTTTCACATATGTTGTGGTTTTTTGGGCATTTTTCCAAGACTTTGTTTTGGTAAAGACTGACCCAGTATTACGGAACAGAGATTGTTTACAGGCCAAAGCGTCTCTCTTAGGTGTATGTTTAGTGGTCTTTTCTGTAACTGACCCTTCCAATTTTTCTGATACAGCCTTGCATCTTTTAACATTTTTAGCAGGAGCAGTTTCTTGGTGAGCTGGAACTTGGGAAGGAAAGATGATATCATCACTCTCTTCTGAGCTGCCTTCAGTCTCCATGACTACACCAATTTCCTTTGAAATGCACTGATCTTCATTTTTATTTTCAATGTCCTTTTTTCCCTCAGAGTCAGATGAAACAGGCCAATCTGGGGCTACAATCACACAACGCATATCTTGTTTTTCAGTTTTATTTGGTGACTCAGTGGTTCTCCGATGTCTCAAAATACTATTATGGCTTCTACTTTTCTGAAGACCAATGCACTTGACATCTACATTCGATCTTTGGCCCACAGACAAGGCATCTGTGCTTTCTTGATCAGATGCACCATTACTATCAACGATCTCAGTAGCTTTAGTTTCTCTCTCTAACAGTTTAGGAAAACCACACTGCATTAAGGTAAGCTGTTTCTGTGAAATTAGCATGTCATTTGCATTGCAAAATCTGCTTTTTTTTGTTTTTGAGCTTCCCACAAGTTCATCATCACTAAAGTCACTATAAAAATCAAATTCCTCTTTCTCCAGTTGTTCTCTAGATTTGAGAGGAGCTTTATCTTCTTCACAATCTGGCTCTGCATGCTAAAAAAAAAAAAAATACTGAAAATCACTGTCACAGAAGTTAACATTACAACGAAACAAAAAAGCTATTTAAAATATATGTAGAACAACAATGTCTAACTTTGACTCTCTAATACAGAAAATGGATTTTTACTAAATTATGAAACCCAATCTATACAAAAATAAGTATATATTCAATACACAGATAGGAAGTTTTGGTATGCAATACAATATTTAACCAAATAATAGCATGTGTATTATGACCAAAAAAACCCCCCAATATTAGTAAACTGTGTTAAATATTTGGGACAATAACACATACTATCTATTGTTTGCTTGTTTGGGAACAACCTGCATTTGTCCAGTAAACATACTGTTACATTTACAGTTTGAACTCATTTTGGTGCAACTTTCAAGTTGTTTAAGTTGAAAAGCAACTCAACAGTCCAAACCAAAACACTACATAATCAAATCATTTATAAGGAAAACACATAATAGGATGGTCAACCTTTTAGGATTTGGGGACCAACGCTCCCATTTATAATGCTTTAAAGAGCTGTGCACACATAACCTTCTACTCTAGAATCACTTAAGGACTATTGTCGCCAAGCACACATCATCTAGCCAAGTACAAAACTGAAGACGTTCAGAAAACAGGAACAGAACTATGTACACTAAGTACATAAATATTTCAAAATATATGTGGAAGGTAACTACAGAAGAGTAAATTATTACGGTCTTATCTGCATAGAAAAGTTTTACTAGCTATACCAATATAGTTATTCTGGTATAACTCATTGTCTCGACATGCTTATTCTGGTATAAAAGTAGCTTTCTTTATTTAGCTTAAACCCCCTCCCAAATGAGAAATTAAACTGCAAAAGGCCACTCAACCATCAGAATAAGAGAATCCACATGGAGGTTATACCGGTATACACAATATCACTGTAAATTCATATCTCTGGTTACACAAAAAACCCCAACCAACAAAACAACATTTTCCTATGAAGATCCGGCTTAAGAGATTGTGGTCAATTTACAGTACAAGTCAACTCAGTGGGGCACAAACACACAATAAGCTTATACGTATTTTTTGCCTAGTTTATAGCTATATTTAATCCCTCTACCCCACTCCCTAACTGCTCACCACAAATATAAAACAAAAATAATCCTTCATAGCCAAATAGATACAAAGTTCATGGATTCAAAGATTAAAATTATGATACAGACACAGTTTATTTTGTTGCAATTTAAAATCCAGTATAACTCCAAAATGGACTCCATTATAACTAAAAACACAGTAATATGTATGTGCATGTTTACTGGCAAAGTTGAAAAAACTATTCAGTTAAAAGGAAGTTATCTTATTTATAAAGAGCAAAATTCACCCAAGTGCAGAAGGCCTGTAAACTCTTTACAGGAAGCGGTGCTGGCCAAAAGACAATGCAGCTGAACTAATGCACCCCTGCATGTTGCAAAATGGGGGCTCCAAACCAGTTCTCCAAAAGCCAGTAAGGAACAAGTTATTAAGATGGCCTGTTGGAGGGGTTACTGGATCTGCAATTATATGGATCAAGCAGCCCAAACCCCTTGCACAGGGGATCTGACCACTATATCAGTTACTAGGCTATAGCATACTGACTATATTTAATAGTTATGCCTCTGATTGGCCTAACCACCCAAGTGGTTGGAAAAGTCAGCAGACTGGCTCTTAAGCCCAGCAGCAGCATTCAGGGGCTGCTCAAAGCATTTGCTCACAGCTGTGATAGCTTCTGTGCCAGCTTGTTCCAGCCCTGTTCCTGTCTTGGCCCCAGCCATGCCTCTTTCCAGGTAACCCTGTCCTGACTTCAGTTCTAATTACGAGGCCTGACACCCAGTCTAACCACAGAGCACAACCGAGTCTCTGACATACACCCCCCCCCCCCCATCCAAGGACCAATTATTTGGGCTTTGTGCAAAGGAGTGAATTTTACTTCAAATTCTCTGTCGAAAGTACAGTAGGAGGCAGCTCCTCAGCTGGTGTGAACAGACACTAAAGTCACTGGGGCTAGGCCGACTTACATCAATTGAGGTTCTGGTCCAACAAACCATTTGTCAAATAAGCCATTCAGAATACAGCAATTCAACAATAGCTCAGTGAGCAACTGTTCCTCTACATCAACAGTATCCATTAACAAAATATATACACACATGACAGTCTGATGGTGTTTAAGAAATACTGTAGAGGCATTATGATGGGATATTACCACAGACTAAACATATTAACAGAAGTTTGCCTGATATTCATTATCTTCTTGCAGATTCTAACCAAAGGCAGCAAAAGACCATCATGTTGCAGCAATGTTCTCTCTTTCTGATAATAGCCCTTACATACTGTATCTTTTAAAAATGTTGTGTCTAGTTATTGTCAAAGATGTTTGCTCAACACACTAGCTGGAACGAGAGGAAAAAATAGCACCCACATTCTATGTTGTAGGACATGCACAAAGACAACTCACCATTTCTAACCTGCATGATGGTGGCTCCTCCTTTAGCCACGTAGTGGCTGTCATGACTCCTGTTTCCACTTGACCCTCCCTCTAAAAGAGAAAAGATGCAAGCAAGGCAAGCTTTATAATAAAAATTACCAACACAATAAGGCAGCATGTGTGGTCTTCAAGGTAAGATGGGCAGACAGGGCAAAGCTTAATTTTTCTGTCTTTATCTGGAAGTGCACATGTTCAAGAGTAAAATGGCCACTCACACTTAAGGCCCAAATAAATTGCCACACTTTAGTTGATGGAAAGACTCAATGGCAGTTAGATCAGGCCTCTAATGAGTAAGAAAACTGACATATTATACATGTTGAGCAGATCCTACACACATCCAAAATTTTACTATTTTTAAAACATTTTTTTTAGACACACAGTATTTTCATCACTAAAGACTATTTAAAGCACATACCAAGACAGAATTGTTTTCCTCCTAGCAAAACAGATTTGAGTTGGAGTATCCCAAAGTGCAAAACAGGTATCTTTCCCAAAATAGGGATAGGCAGATTTTGTTTATAAACTTTCTAGAAACATTCACTTTTGGCTGAGACTGTGCCTAAGAAGCTTTCTCTTTAAAGTTAAATTACTAAGAATGCTTGTGATGGGGTCCTGGCTTCCGCAGTTTAAAAGAGTTCTTAACACAATGGGCCAACTTCAGAGGCAATGCATCCCATATTATAAAATTAGACTCCTTTATCCACACGCAAGGGTAAAGAATTTTAAATCGGAGTATCTTACTCATCAAGAAGCCGAAGCAGGTATACATGAGTTGTGTGAAAGTGCACCTTGGCTTACATTACCTTACATAGTCTCCTTGCATCTTTGTATTAAAGATTTTGTTCATTTGCTACACTAACCTTTTAGTCCATAGCATGTGACTTATACCAGCTTAGCTCCTAACCTCCTCCTCAGATGCCACAAACCAGATTGAGGAGTGATATATAAGGGGTGAAGGTGTCGGATATGAGAAAGAAAAATAGTTTCAGGGAATCTTATTTGGTAAAACATACATACTGTAGACATAAAGAGGTGCATGTTATGCATACTTTACCCCATTCAACACCACCCTCTGAATCTGGCTCAATACAGTGTTTGAGAACAACCAAAACATAGGGATTTAAGAATGGAATGCCCCACTCAACCTTTTTAAGACTGTATTTTTAAATAATGTATGCATATGACACATAAATGCAATAATTCTATGATATGAAACATGTCTATCCACCCCAACTAATAGCCATTAAACAGAAGGTTAGCAAGATCAGAACACTTTCTTCATAGTAAAAAAGTATTTTAAATTTGATTTAAAGGACAAATACTGTATCTGATAAATAAAATACATCTGTGTACACAGATGAATAAATGCAAAAGTATCACAAAATCAGTTGTGGTATTTTTATTAGGAACAGAAATGAATTTCTTTGAGTTCTTGGCAAGTTTTAATAAGACCACATTTTCCATATTTTTGTTTATTTTAGAGAAATTATTTTGATGTGCCTAAAAGTGAGAAACTCACAGCCCTAGATTAAAGCACAATGTAGGCATTTGTTGTTTCAAGTTTCACCATACTGCTTTGCATGGCACTATATTCATATCTATGGTAAAATGCTTCAAGAGGAAAAAAATATGTAAAGCGAATATCCAAAAGTCAGAAGGAAAGCTTCACACCTCCA
Source organism: Terrapene triunguis (assembly GCF_002925995.2). NCBI lineage: Eukaryota > Metazoa > Chordata > Testudines > Emydidae > Terrapene > Terrapene triunguis. The sequence goes on along the minus strand of NW_020664464.1, from coordinate 21,012,201 downwards.
GGATGTCTTTTGTAAGGCAGGACCCCTGGGTTCGAAGCTTGAAGAGGTTATGGATCCCAAAAAGCTCGCCTTGATGTTCCTTTGATCCTTGCACTGCCTCAAAATATCGCTTGGCATTTTCACTTCCAACTACCGCACAGTGAAGTTGCTAAAACAGAATAACACAAGAGATTTCAGAAATGTTTGCTCCAATCATATGTCAGAATTTCCTGGCATTCACAGTATATACGCAGCTTTAGTTAAAGGAGGCAGAAATACCTAAGGAAGGATATTTTGTTTTTATTTACCTGGCAGATGTTGCCATTGTGGTATAATATTAATCTGACTAGTTTTACTGAATAGGAAAGCAAAACAAAAAAAAAATTTTTCTAAGCCTCCTACTTCATTGTTCTATGCCTAACACTGGAAACTTGCTAACTTATTCTTGAGTATCAGTACTTCACTGCATCGTGCCTGTTTACAAATAATTTATAAAAAATATTTAAAGACTGAATAACAATAATTTAAAGTACACCCAGAGTGAAAAAGAATATGGTCACTGAATCACGAATGATCTGGAAAAATTTAAATTCTGATCCACTCTGATTAAATGGAATGTACAAATGACTAATAAGAGTCACCACTGTGTTGGAAACAGTTAAGTAAATAGTACATCAGATAAAATTTAAACATTCTTGAAATCAGGCAGGTTGAGCTATGCTTCAAGTGACGTCAAGTGTTCAGTACAAATGTAATTGACATCCTTTGCACGAACAGCAGGAAGAAATGATGGCTTTTACTAGACCGATACAATTTTTCTGTAACTCTGTCCCTAGGAAGTTGGTAGCCTTTGAGGGCTACTTAATGGTCATCTAGGACTATGCAGCTGCTTTCAAGGGAGAAGTACCCCTCTGAAATAGTCATCAGTCACAAAAGCAAACTATAGCTGGATTGACCCCTAACTTTGCTAGGTGCAATGTACATTTTTCTCTAAGAACATAGTAGCAATCATGATCATAGTTAAGGTTGTACCACAGATTTCAGATTAACTAGTTTATATTGTTTACTTAATTTTATATTTTTGTTCTACTTGTTTTATATTCTGAATTACTATTGGTTGTACATGGTTTTTTCCCCCCAACTGTTCCACTAATAAAAAAATGCCAAAGTAATTTCAAAATCAAATGCACCCTTCAATAATTTCATCTTTAGACAATACAACACAAAGCATTACAGATAGACTGCTTTTCAAAAAATCAATTACTTACACATATTAAAACATTGACTAAATACAGAGTAGACAACTCAGTTTATAGGTCTATTTGAGGATGCACTTGCACATATAGAGAAAGCCACATGTCCAAGTGCTGTCATGTTTGTGTGTTCTCATTAATGGTCACAATAGGTTTTTATACTCTTTATCAACACTGGTTGAAAATCTCTGGGAAATCGTGGGCCTAATTAGGTGCTCAACAGTCAATGTAATTCAAATCTAGATGTAAAAACGAGCCTTGGATTTCCAATGATTTTGTCTGTAGACTAATTCTATGTAAAACATACTTGGCCAATTAGACAAAAAAATTTCAGCAAGTTCTGGATAATCAGGTCAAAATTTTGAGCAGGTTTCTGTCAATGCAGACATAAGATTTGTAGGTTCCTCACTTCCACATGCAAAAGCCTACACATGGGCAGACAAATCAGGTAACTGCACATGCAATTCGCAGTTAGGTACCAGTTTACCTGTTCGTACAGATATACAGGTGTTTGCAGACCAATCTGTCTGTTGATTTTAAGGGTGCATTAGTGGTAGGGTTACCAGATAGCAACTGTGAAAAAACGGGACAGGGGGTGGGGGTGTAATAGGCGCCTATATAAGAAAAAGTCCCAAAAAACAGCACTGTCCCTTTAAAAATGGGACATCTGGTCACCCTAATTAGTGGAGATCTAATGAAAATCTGAGCCTTAGATTTGCACATCTTAACTGACCATTCTTATAGTTAAGAGACAGATGTTCAAAGTTATATACGCTCAGCTATGTGAATAGGAACCTGATTGGTCAGAGTTGTGTAAATAGCCTGTCCCTTCCAAATACATCAGTTTTTTGCATTCAGTAGTAACATGCATATGTATGTACACAATTTCATGCACAGACCTGTGCAAGTCTGGCCCTAAACATTCCTGCTAAAATTAAAATGTAGTGGTTTGTGAGAACTTTACAAAGCTGGTAGAAAGAATGCCTTATACTGTACTAATATCTTTGTAAAATCATCTGAAAATTTTGTACATAAACAGCACAATTTTTTTCATGGTGCTTTCAATTAAGGTTTCCCAAACATGCATTTAATTAGGATATCAGATAATTATTGAAATGGAGAAAGGAATACATGAAGTTTAAAAACATGTTTACTGATGTTCAAAAGGTTGTCAAAGTTAGTAGGTCTAAAAATTGACCTATTTTGACAGTGTTCTCCACTGAAAGGTCTTAGCTTCCAGATCTTTCCATCTGTTTATTTTTCAGATTGATAACCATTGCCAGTAAGAAGAAAACCCCTATACACAATAAAACAATGTGACATTGTGAAAGTAACAGTCAAGAAAATAGAATACACACATACTGATATTAACCAAGAATATAAAAGTTTTTCAGAAAGTTGTGTACGTTTGAGAAAAAAAAAACATGGTAAGACTTTCCAGAATAGAGCACAAAAAGCAGCAGATGTTAGTCCTTAAATAAATGCTAATTAATTATTGAAGCTTAAAAAATACAGTGATTTCCTTTTTTAAATTAGATTACCGGTATATAGCAGAACTCTGCTAGTTCATTCACAGTACATTTACCAGAACATTTTCAATTAAGTAAAAGTAAACACTGGGGAAAAAATGAAGTGAGGAACTAGTGACTATCTGCTGCTGTTCTAGGGATAGACACAATCCACACATGTGATTTCATTCCTCAGACTTTCCATTCAGAAAGTGTCACATGATAGGCACAACCTTTACTCTTGCCCAGATGATCTCAATAAACTGTCCTGAAACAAAACTAGGACAAGTTGAACTAGGAGAAGGGAAAGCCTTTCTTACGAATTCTCATGACCCTGGCCAGTCATCACAATCCATGGGAAGGAAGAGGAAGTCAGTGGGCTTCCTCAGAAGTAGGATGTCATCAAGCAGCCATTACTGTCCAAGTTACTATACTAGCAATGGGGATTGCCCCACTTCATCTCTCTTCCTCCTCCCTCCCTCAAAATGAGGCACTGGAGGATCATGGAGTTAACAGGAGAGACTGGCTCTTGCAAATAAGGTAGTGTTCAGAGTAATGGACACTTCTTAAGTCCATTTAGCCCAGCATTTCCCAAACTTTTGAAAAGTAAGCCCACCCTTCCGGAAAATGAAAATCAATCGTGCCCACCTTCAATCCCATCATGTATTTAAATTTCAGTTTAATTTCTCGTACAGGCCCACCAATATTTAACTGAAATTTAAAACTTGCTCTTACATTTTTATTTTAAGGAATGACATTCAATATTGGATGTCTCAGATCTTCATAAGAGGTACTTAATCTCCTTTCTCACATGCTTTGAGTGCTGAAATAAGTAACAACATCGGCATTTAAAGTACCATCACTGGCCTGAGTTAGCACCCACTGAAAAAAATTGGGTAGTTCTTCCTTGCCAAGTGCATAAATTAACATTGCAAGTCATAAATCCAACATAGAATCAACTTTGCTATACGTCAGCTTTCACTCATTCAGACAGCTGGCTGAAAATAGTTATTGTTTTATGTGTACCATGACACTGTGAACTTTACCTGTTTGTAAACCTGCCGTAAGTACATCATCTCCTCCACGGTCCCCAAGGATATCAATCTAAACACTTTCACATCTCTGCACTGGCCAATCCTATAGGCTCTGCAAAGAGAGTGATTTTGAAGAATACTAGGTTATTAGCTAACATGAGATCCTTTGGAGATAAGTAAAATCCTAATTCCAATAAAAGGAAATACTATAAACTTAAATAGAACTTCCCTAAAAGACAAGTTTAGAAATTAAATGTTTTTACCCAGCTCACATTTTATTTTCTCTCTTTAGGGCCCTCACTTCTCTTCTCCATAAATCTCCATAACTCAAACTACCAACAGATTATTTTCAAAAACCACCGATGAGATTTACTGAATGTCAAGACATCAGAGAAATGTGAACTTCACAGAGGTGGTACCATGAAGACTAGACCTAGTCTTGCAAGGACACACATTTCTGCAACATCATAACATTTTTCCACTTGTGGAGTTGGAAGTGGAGAAAGAGAAGTCTTCCTGGAGGTATCTGAAAATAGAAAAAATCCTCTCTACATTGTTAGAAATGATAAAATAATGGAGGAGCTTAAAAGCTAAAATATAAAATAGGATGGAACAAAGAATGTATTTTTACTCATCAAAACTCAATTGCTTTATACACTTTAAAGGCTCCTTGGAGTGTTTCCTTAGTTATCTAAAAGTATTTTCATGAGCTGCATGTGAAATGCTAACCTATGGTTTAGAATGTCTCGGATAAAACACTTATAAAGTAAGAATCCTGCATGTGTCACCACAGCAAACTATCAGACAAACTGAATGCTGAAAAGGGACATCTCTACATTACAGAGGCTTGAAAATAAGAACACAACTATTTTTCTTCAGGGATTCTATGTTTCTCAACATCACTCTTGAGCTGGATCAGTAACTGTGTATTTTTTTTTTTATAGTCTCTACTTTTAAATAGGTTAGCAATGATGGTTCCAAGCTCAGGAAAAATGCCATCAGGCTATATGTCCACTTATTATTTTTTAAAATGAAACACTATCATAATCACAGCTTTGTCCTATACCTCTCTCTTCCAATGATGTCACAATTTGAAAAGTAGGAAATAAAAAAAGTTAAAATTCAGAGATAAAGGAGCTCGGGAAATTCTCACTCACTTTTTAAACAGTATGCAGAATACATTAATGCTAAACAAATTATTAACAGGCATTTCTAAATCTAGTCTGATGCAGCCAAAATCAGATTGTTCTCTAGGAAAATTTGCATGAGAAAATCAATTTCCAAAATGAACACAAAAAGAGCACTATGTCTATCTAAATTTTAATATTGAGACTATACCTGTCAATGGCTTGAAGATCATTTGCTGGATTCCATGTTGGATCAAACAATATAACGACATTGGCTCCAACAAAATTGAGACCCAGTCCACCGGCCCTTTTAAAAAAAATGAGTTAGTTCTTCGACTGCAAGAAAAGGAGTTAGGTAGTACCATTTTTTAACTCAAATTAAATGATTTCTAGCTCTGGATCTATTTAACCAAAATTAGGCTTACTAGTGGTAGGCTCACATTTTTCCCCATTCCAAACATAATTAAACAGCATTATACCAACATTGGTAGCAATGGGCTGGCGCTTTATTTACAAATCACAACAATAGCATAATAACCTAACAATCATGATTATTGTAGCAAATCACAATACCACCTCAAATTGCAGGCATACTATAGAACCTGCCCAACTACAAACAGCTGCTTTCACCTTGATATAACAGAAGTGCTGCCCAACTACCTGCTGCATCCCCTTAACACTCAAAGTGAACAATATAAGCCAAATCCTCAACTGGTGTAAATCTACATAGCTCCATTGACTTCAACAGATCTATGCCAATTTATATCAGCTATGATTCTATCCATTTGAGACAGCTAGAAGAGACTTTATGTAAAGAGAGACTTATTACAGAGTTTGCATCAGTTTTGTTTCTTGAATCACAGGGAGACAGATTTTGACAGGATACTTGCTACATGACTTACACCAAAACATGGTATAGTTTGTAATGCCGGTCCCAGCTATTCTTGGTACAGCAGTCCTGGCAGGATAAACAAGTACTAGAGTGCAGTGGTGCCTGTTTTTGAATCAAACTATTGAGAGGGCTAAGTAAAAGCACAGAAAAGTGAATGATAAAAGAAAACATCATTCATTTCTGATGCAGTCCTTTTAGGGTATGTTGTCGGCGGGCAGCGATGGATCCAGCGGGGATCGATTTATTGCGTCTAGATAAATCGATCCCCGAGCGCTCTCCTGTCGACTCCTGTACTCCAGCTCAGCGAGAGGTGCAGGCAGAGTCGACGGGGGAGCAGCAGCAGTCGACTCACTGTAGTGAAGACACCGCGGTAAGTAGATCTAAGTACGGCGACTTCAGCTCCGTTATTCACGTAGCTGAAGTTGTGTAACTTAGATCGATCCCCCTCCCCAGTGTAGACCAGACCTAGTGGATAGGGACAATATTTGTGAGGGTCATTATAAGAAAGTCCTATTAAACATGTATATATTGGACTTTTGGGGAACAGTTAGGCTCAATGTGTTGCCTGCATCTTCCAAGAACATCTTAACAACTCAAAATGTTGTTCAGACTACAAAGGCCCCAATATAGCAAACCCATTAAGCATGTGCTTAATTTTAAGCAGTTGAACAATTCCCCTATTGAAGCTAAAGGATTACTCACTTGCTTAAAGTTGGACATATGCTTAAGTGGTTTACTGGAGTAGGGCCAAAGAGAGGAGTAGTCAAGTTGCAGGACTGGCTCTTGGAAATCTCTTTAGTACCAGCTTAGCCACATTCCTTCTAATCCCCCCCAAAAAAGAGATGAAAATTTCTGGAAAGCGTCTGGAAGCAAAATGCTTGTATCCAATGTGCTAATATCTGAGAGGCTGTTTTAGGTGGACTTTGATTTCAAACATGCCATGTGTTTGATTTGGGGTTTTTTTTTCCCCCCCCAGATCCAGAAAGCACTTCAGCACATCCTGTGTATGATGTGATCAGACGGCTGGTAGTCAATAAGACTGGATCCAGCGGAAATGCTAAGGGGTTTAAAGAATATCTCTCTAACAGTATCCCTTGCTGGGGATGTAGAAAGTAGACATAGAGTTTAAATAATTAGAAGCAGCACCAGTTAATCAAATATCAGGCATACATCTTTGGCTGATGTGACAAGCAAGAGTGAGGTAATAGATGTATGTATGGCAGACTGGTCATCACAATTTGAGTGGATACCATTCTTAATTGACAAATGTCTTTTTCTTGACGAGATCTATCCCCTCCATAAGGTTTATAGTGGTATCTTATGGTCAATGATGGTTTCTCCAAAGATTTTAGAAGAAAGTGGAGGCAAGCCACTACATGTTCTCAATGAGACACTCCCAAAATAAAATAAAATATTGGATACACTTTTTCCATAAGTGTATATTTAAAATAGTTTATTTTGGATTCTATTAAGCTAGTTTAAGGTGGTTGGAAAGGGTTAATTAATTAATTAATTTCCTTATTAAAAAAAAAAAGAAAGAAAAAGAAATTGGTGGGAGCCACCACCTTATGGTCTTAGTGGAATCCTTGTTAATATAAATAAAGTTGTGGCCTTTTCCTTCCAAATGTGGTGTAGTGCTGGGTTAATTAAATTTAGAAAAGAAGAGGATGTGGGAACTTGCCAACATTAATGGAAGTTTCCGGAAGATGAGCATTCTCAAAGTCTGAAATACTGAATAAAATTTTTTTTTTTTTTTTTTTTAATACAATCCTCCAGTGTATTTTGGAATATTTCTTATTAGAGAGGATGGAATTCAGCTTCTCTTACCAAACCTGTAGTCAGACCAAAATATAAGTCAACATGTTTTTCCAATTGGTTTCTAATAAAAAATCCAAATATTTGAAACCTGAAATATGAAGTATACTTCAGATTTCATTAGCGGACATAACAGACTGAGTATGAGGAGAGACAAGACTAAACAAGATGTTTAAAAAAAATTAAAGGGGCAAAAGTTTTATAAAATTATTAGGTATACTACAATGTTTCAGAAGACAAGACCCCTATGACTTCTTCATAAACAGAATGTACCTAGAAATGAGTTGGTGCGTTATAAATAAATAATTAAAAATGGGTAATATTCTAAGTGTCATTTAAGCAAGTAATGAGTAAATCACACTGAATTATAAGAGATCTCATGGCTCAGATGACTCAGCCTGCTACATTCATTTCTTTTAAGGATCTTGCAACATTTGCCTTATAATAAACCATTATTTTTCCAGAGTTCATGGTATTGTAGGACTACATATTGGATCAGACTAATGGTCTATTTACTTGTGTGTCCTGTCTCTGTGCTCAGTACCACAATCTTCAGAAGTTACAAAACAACATGCCAGAGGGAAGTTTCTATGGAAGCAGTTAGTAATTAGTTCTATTCACAGAACTGTCTGATCCTACCCTTTGTGTCTCAAAATCACTTTGAGGCTGAGAGTTCCACAAACAAGATTACATAGTACATAAAAAATTCTTTTGTAATTTTAAAATTTGTCATCTTTTAATTGGATGCTCCTTTTTACTTGTATTACAAAAAAGAGCAAATACTGTAAGAGCACCTGACCAAACGAATAATTTTACACACTTCTATCTTGTGCACTCTTATTTGTCTAATATCAAAAGTTTAATAGGAGAGATTTAAATATTAGAATTATTTACGTCTTTACATGATTAGCCATCTCATTGCCTCTCTCTGGATTTTTTTCTTCCCCTCTTGCCACTTCCTTTTTGAGATGAGTGACCAGAATTGTACACACTACTGAAGGTAAGGACAAACCAACAATGTATATTATAACATTATAATAGTTTCATTATTCTTCTCTGTCCCTTCTTTTATACAACTTAACTTTTTTTTGCTTTTGAACTGCTGATGCACACTTTATAATATTTTCTTGAGTTTATATACACTTAATTTAGAAGCCACTCATAGGTGAGATTAGTTAAAATTCTTTCTAGTGCATATTACAATGCAATTTATCTCATCTCCCATCATTGCCTAATTTTCTGGCTTCATATCTGGATTAATAACTCCACTTCAGTAAAGGGTAGCTCATGGCTCTACTAGTTACTGTTTCAGGTCTGTATGCAGGCTCAGGAAGACATCATTGCACTAGTTCACATTAGAAAAGGTTATTTTCATTACCAAACGGATAAGAAAATTGCATTTTAAAAGAAATCTTGTTCTGAAAAAAATATCAGAAATACCAAAAATCTACAGAGAAGCCCAAAGTCTGCACTGGAACGCATGTTATGCGTTTCCAGTTGATCTACTGAAACTTTTAGGCTTTGTAAGGATGCAAAAAGAAGTTACAACCTTCTTGAGACATTCCTTTCAGATCTCATGGCACTTGCAAGCAGCAGTGCCAAGACCACTGATATACAAATCCTTCACTTCTATCCCCTTGGAATTTTCAAGCTCTGCAAGAAAATTGATGGAGTAAGCTTCACATATGAAGGACTCAGATAAAAAACCTGAAGATCATGACTGTTATATGATCCACTCGCCACTCACATGTGAATTACATGAGGCTCTGTCCATTTCACAGAAATGCTTGCTAACTATGTGAGCTCTAAAATGTAGGACTAAAGATTATCATGTCAGCTTTACTTCAAGTTATAAGATCTGAGAGTTCTGAAAAGAATGACTCGGGACGTTTTAGTTCAACCAGCCTGGCTGCAAAGATTCTAAATTACATGAGGCCTTGCAGAAGTTTAAAGTAATGGGGCATGTATGTAAGAAGCAGAATCAGGATTTTTTTTTAAATGAATGGATTTCTGAGCATATGGAGATTAGCGTGGGAAAGACAGGGTAGAGCATTGGATTTAATATTTGGCTCTGAAGGAGGGGATATTAGCAGTTTTTATTTCTTCCAGCATGATATATTAGAACGTTGGAACAAGGCTGCCCAATGTCCAAGTGCTGTAGTTCCCTCCCCTTAAATTAAGTTGTGTCACAGACATTACAAGCTTTGACAGCTTTACCAGTTGAGTTTGTAACTCCTGCAAATCATAGCACTACTTCTCATGAGATTTACAACTTGAACTTGTTTGCTGCCAGAACCAGCAATAACTCTAAGCATTATGGACCATATTTATTTTTCTCCCAAGACAGATTCTTCTGCCAGCACTGGCTTAATGAAAGAGATATTTCTGTCACGGAGCTTTAAAAGTGACAACAAATAGGACATGGGCATATGTGCCATAAACCTATTTCTTCCATAGAACATACAAGTGTCTGACCTTGTAATCTTTAACAATCTATAGCTACTGGTCTCCAGAAATTTATAAGATTGGTAGGAATCATCCATATTACTTAGAACTTGTCCAGTACATTTTTAAAAGTTAGACTATCCACAAGATTATGTTCAATACTAGTATCTAAAACAAATTTGAGGATTTAAGATCAAGGTGTTCTGGAGATATGCCTTTACAAATAAAGTTATATTTATTGAAAAGCTGTTTTTGAAAGCCCCTTTTCCCAAAACCATATTATTCCATTAGAGTTTATGTTTCTAATGATACCGGTACTTTTTGGCTAAAGCCTATGCAGGAGAAATTTCAGGCAGAATGGATTTATTTCCCCAGAACGTAAGGTAGAATACAAATTTGGAAACTGTCATTGTTTTAACAATGAAGTCGTTATTATTGCTTCATAATTCAGTAATTGTATAGGCTGGTGGTTCTTTTTGAAGTTGTATATTGATTGTGCCACTGGAACAAAATGACAAAAAAACAAATACACTGTATTGAGAAGTCACTCTTTTTTAGATGCATTTTTGCAGCCAAAATAAAGCGTAAGTGGATTTGTCAGAACTTAACATTTGGCTCTTTGAAAGATGAGACTTTCAGAACACATACAAGCTGACTGCATAGAGCAGTCAGCCAAAAACTTTGCAAGAAACTATGGACAGAAAAGTATGACCCAATTCTGTCAACTTATTGTGTGTTTAGAAATAAATAAGATACTGAAAAGTTCCATCAACCAGATGACTGCACAAAAGATCTTGATTTGGTGTGCCTGAACTCTGATTTAGAGGAGACCAGAAACCCCTGTGGAGTGCTACTAGGATATAGCACCTTCAGATTTCCAGAGAGTTACAAAAGACTCTTGTAGTCTCTTTGATTACTTTATCTCAGGAAAGCAGAAACACATTCATTTTTGTTGTATAATGTGTGTGTGTTGAACTACATTTTAAGAATTACAGAGAGTACCATTTTGTTTCTCTTGGAACGTACACTATGCTGCATATTATCCTAGGCATGTTTTTCACTAATTTACTCAGTGAAATGTGAAACATTATATACAATTCTGTATAGACAAGATCATCATAAATTAAGGTGGCTGTCATGAAGCAACACTGGCGAGCATGGCCTCCCTTACCACCCTTACTACTCAAAAGGGTAAGGGAGAAGAAAGCACTAATGAAGCAAGACTCCATTTCCGTTTAATTGAATTCTCTATTTCATAACGCCAAATGTATGAGATTATAGGGATGAAACTAATCCTAAAGTGTTTAAAATGAATAAGGTTGACAGAACATTCACTATAAGTAGAAAGCCTTTTAGAACAGTACAGATACAGTAACTCCCAAAAGGGGTAGCTCCTGTAATAGATTGTTTTCATTTTAATTTTCTGTTCACCTAGAAGGGCCAAAAACTGCTTATCGTTTCTTATTCAAGAAGTCCCCTGAAATCACTGGCCAGATATTCTGATTACTGAAGTTATGCTCAGAAAAGCAAGAGTACATCTCTAGAGCCTTGATTCTCTGCCTTTATGCTAGACCTGTGCATGTTAGCGAAGCCTGAGGGCTGTTCTAATGTGTGCCAGCTGACAGTGGTCTTAAAGAAGCTATGATGGCCGAGCACAGCCAGAATGCATCGTGCTCTGGCTTCTCCACCTCTCTGCTCCCAACATGCACCCTGTGCTGGGACTGTGGAAAGAACAGCAAAGGAGACAGTTATACTGGCTCTATACCCACTGGAGTCTCCCCACAGCCAGGGATAAACAGGCAGCATCTGCTCCCTTTGCACCACTGCCTGGGAATAGTAATCAGATGAGCTAAAAGATAAAGGATTATGTAACTAATCAGAAAACCATGAATGGGTTGATACACTATTTTCATAATTTTTGGCTGAACATGTACATCTAATTAGCCTATTTCAGTAGAATTCACTATTCATCATAAACTGATGAAAAGATCCCTTTCAGGCATATAGAATGTGTAAGATTTTATAGCTTGTTAGAAATAAGTGCTTTAAGGGACAAGTGTTAGGAAACTGAGCTCAAACTGCAGATATAAAAATCATTCATAGGTGTAAAATGTAACTGATAAAAATATGGCTTTCCATATGGGTCCACTATGCACACAAAATAATTCACATGCTATTGCTGGTTTTGCACACACAACTTAAGAACCTAGTTTTTGAAAGTTTGTCTCTTAATGTGCACAGTAGAACAGAAATAAAGAATGCAGTGGTGCACTAGACTATTAGGAACAATTTGTGATTCCCCACTGTCTTTGGCTAGCCTGGGATTTAAAACTATCACTCACCAGTTTCAAATCTCAACGATCCCAGAAACAACAGAAGTGAAGGAATGTGAAGAACAAAAATTAAGTGTTATGACCCATTTCTACTGTAGTAATCTTAACCCATAATGGATGTAGCTGACACCACAGTCTTGTAACAGCTGACAGTAATGCTATTGCTCCTCCTCAAGGAAGTAACACCATGCAAGATCAATCAAGTGAATGCACAGCAACTTTACTACAAGCCTCTAATACGTAGCTGAAGGCAGACACACAGTACAAATTAAATTCTCTTACATTGTAGAAACAAGGCAAATGTTAACATCTTGCATGCTATTGAACTCTCTCACTATCCTGGCCCGGTCCTCTGACTTTGTATTTCCATCAAGTCTTCGGTAATCTAGCCCAGATGCCATACAGTATTGTTCCAGCACATCTAGCAACTGATAAAAAAAGATGGGGAGATAAAGCATTATTAGTATCTTTTAAAATAAGCACCATAACAACCACAAAGATTAGGTATCCTGAATATCATTTCTAATAGCCCACAGACCATTTGAGAGTTTAAATGTTTCTCTCTATTGATATTTAACATTCTTATCCGCTTATTCTCTATGACACAATTGGTTTTCTACTGTGGCACTTAAAACCTTAATCTTTTACAGGTTTTTTATTGAAAGCAACAAAAGATATAAAATTAAAGCAGAGATCTTGAACTGTCATTGGCAGTAATCTTCTATGCTGGCATGCCAAGTATTTAGTTAGATAATCCTGAGTTTGCATCATTTCAGAAAGAACATTAGTCACTAACAAGAATACCAAATTTAGGGCTTTGGCTTCACTGAATTGTTAGCTTGATGTATAACTTGAGTGTTGCTGCTAACACATCTCCCACTCTCACACAAAGTGTTTAGCTCAAATTAAGTTGTGTGTTACTTTCAAGCTAGCTGGCCCATTTGAGGCTGCAGGTTGATGCTTCAGTGATGCTGATGCTTGATGCCAACGCAATGGGGACTCCACCACTCTGTGCTGCTAATACAAATATTCTGTGTAGCTCACATGTTGTTCTGCACTCGAGCTAGGCTAATGAGTAGGGCCCTACCAAATTCACAGCCATGAAAAATGCATCATGAACCATGAAATATGGTCTTTTGTGTGCTTTTACCCTACGCTATACAGATTTCACGGGGGAGACCAGCGTTTCTCAAATTGGGGGTCCTGACCCAAAAGGGAGTTGCAGGGGATCACAAGGTTATTTTAGGGGGGGGGGCGTGGTATTGCCACCCTTACTTCTGCGCTGCCTTCAGAGCTGGGTGGCCGGAGAACAGCAGCAGGTGGCCGCAGAGCAGCAGCTGGTGACCGGGTGTCCAGCTCTGAAGGCAGCGCCCCTCCAGCCGCAGCGCAGAAGTAAGGGTGGCAAAACCATACCACGCCACCCTTTACTTCTGCGCTGCTTCCTTCAGAGCTGGGCTGCCAGAGAGTGGGAGCTGCTGACTCTGGGTCCAGCTCTGCCTTCAGAGTTGGGCTCCCGGCTAGCAGCTGCCACTCTCCAGCTGCCTAGCTCTGAAGGCAGTGCCGCCGCCAGCAGCGGCGCATAAGTAAAGGTAGCAGTACTGCAACCCCCCCCTATAATAACTGTGCAACCGCCCCCCCGCCACACACACCTTTTTGGGTCAGGACCCCTACAATTACAACAGTGTGAAATTTCAGATTTAAATAGCTGAAATCATGAAATTTACTATCTTAAAAATCCTCTGACCGTGAATTTGGTAGGGCCCTATTAATGACTGGAGACAACTCCAGCTAACACTCCAGTGAAGACAAGTCCAAAGAAGAAAGGCGATTACTACATTTGTCCTTGCCACTGTCCTTGAGAGAACATAAGGTTTCAAGATGTTTTCTTTAGTACTGCACATTGTCCATATCAACACTATTTCCCATAGTGCATGTGAGAAAGAAAATGTGGTTGACAGCTGCTGCTGCCCCCTGTGCTTTATGCCTCAGGACTTATTGCTGAGGTCAGTCGTGATGTAAGTGATATAGAGCTCACCTTGGTGGAAAAGGAGAAGAGAAGAACTTTATCTTTGTTTTTTCTGAAGTGATTTAAAAGCTGTTGAAGGACCTGGAAACGAACCACAGAGCAGCAATTAACTGACTTCATTCCAAGTACACCTTTTATATTTATATATATATATATATATATATATATATATATACATACATACACACACACACACACACACACACACACACTTACATTTTCTAACTTTAAAAAGAGTAAGCTGTAGTTTTGGTCTGTATTTCATATTATTTTCTAAGGAAAACGGGCACTAATGGGAGGCTTTGCAAGCCTAATACAGTTTCCTAGTATCATAAATGTCACTACAATAATAAAGGAGATTCTAAATAAACACACACTTTTAATAAACTCCTTCTCTGAATGCATTCTGAAAGGGCAGTTTTAAAGTATCATACTAACAAAAGTTAAGTTCTAAAGGAGCTATTTGTATCTTTTAAGTTGTCCTTTAATGGAAGTTAGTCTACAAAGCTGTAACAAATACTACCTATCTACTGTACTGCCCTGGGTTTGGGTTTTTTGTTTTTAATTAATGAATCCACACATCCACTCTGAACAGAGCTAACCTTATTTAGTTTGCTGCACTACCTCGGAGTTCAAAACTTCTTGGAACTTGTCTTCTTAAAATAATCAGTCAGATGTATGCCCCTCCCTGCTCCCCCTCTTTTCTGTTGCTTTGTTTACTGTAGGCCTCAGCTTCCCAGACTCTGCACAGACCTTGAAATGCCAATAATCCGCCCACACACAATGTTCTTCTGGTAGGGAAGCAAATAATCCAGAGCCTTGCGTATAATAGTGATACAGTTATTTTCAAAAGAAGCATGTCCACATCTGGCAATGGCAGTTCGAGAGTACCATGCAGAAGCAATACACAAAGGGGAAAAGGAATTTTCTGCACCATGTCTGGAGCCTTCTCCCACTGGGCAATAAATATTTAAATTATTTTATTTATTCGGTGATAACTACTTAAACTGTTACATCTACACAAATTTCACTAAAAGTGTAACCACTCAAATAATAGAGGAATGCCTGTATTAATTTTACAGTTCTGGATAAAATCTTGAACACAAAATACTACTATCACAGTCATAACATTTTCTGTATTGTAGTGTCATTCAATTACTGGGTAAATAAGATGCACAAATCAGATAAAGTTGCATGTTTTCCATGCGTAACTATAATTTGTAAGTTGTACAATGGATAAAATGGGCTTTATTTTACTGGAAAAACATAAAATATACTGTGTTAAATGTTCTATGTTTGCATTTCATGTAATTGAATTAAGAAAGAGGACAGAAAAATTAGCAGCACGTTTAAGCTGTAAAAGAAGTTTGTCTCCTATAATATTATGATTAGAGTAATAAATATGGTCACATAATTAACTCCCTATATGAGATAGTGCAAACAAATACACTCAGTTTGTTTAAATAAAGTGAATCAATGTCATGTCTGCTCAGATTTTAGGTATTCTGGAATATAATAGCAGTGACTCTGACAAACCAATAAAAGTAAATGGTTTTGTGCTGAAGAGAAACAAAGTATATGTTCCCACACTGGAATGCTATTCTAAAAGGTAGGTGTTTTGAAAAACACAAACTGGGTGAACATACTGAAGCAAAAACATAACGTTACAATTAAAATATGGATTTTTAAAATGGTGTGCATGGATTTAACTCCCATCAGGATTATCAGAAGTCCTGCCGTGAAATCACTTTACACCATATTGATATTTACCGCTTAGATTTCCACTACAAATTATATAGTGTACAGCTATCAGTCCTGCTTTTGATGTTTTAAAGATAGAATCACAAGATCATACGACTGGAAGGGACCTCAAGAAGTCTTAGTCCAGTCCCCTGCATTCATGGCAGGACTAAGGCTTTTATAATTCATCCCTCACCCTAAACTAGGCCTGTTTTTTTGTTTATATTTACATGGTACTCCCGCAGAGATACTTGCATTTTCCTACTTATTTTCTTCATTATTTATGAAACCAGTAAAATCAATGTCTTAATCAGACGTGTATATTCCCAGGAGATATATACTTACTAAACAGAAGCTTTCAAAAAGGTGCAACCAATGGATTTTTATGGAAGTATTATAAAAGAAGAAGTTCTAAAACTACATTTTATTTCTAACAGCCAGGTATTTAATATAATTTTTTATTTAAAAGTCATATACACAGTGAATACTGGTAGACTACTGTTACCCAAAACTTGAGGAAAACTGAAGAAGTAATCACACAAGTGAAGGTTTTGGCCCATGTGATTATGGGGCAACTACTGCATGACTCAGAGAGCTATGTAACCATTCTGTTTCACCACTCCTGCTCCCCCTCCAAAAAGTCAATGAAATTTTTGTGTAAAATAATGCTCAAGAGCATGCAATCTACAAACACTGTACTTCAAAAGTGATGAGTTATTTGTCTTTTCATTGCACAATTCTCACTTTGCAACCGAGGTGTACTGGATTCTCACAACAATGCATATTGTCAGGCATTATTTCTTGCATGTTCAACTACACCACATCTAAACAAATGCTTTTGTATTACATTTATTGACAAAACAGTCTGAATTGAAAACAGAATGCTATTAAAAGGGGGAGGGGAGCTATTAAACAAACCACACATGCAAGCAAATACCTTCCACCTCTTGTTATTTACTACAAGAAAATCTTTAATAGCTACATTTCTGCAAGTTTTATAACATTTGGTCATATTTATTTCCCCACTTATGTTATTTTTTGTTTCATTATTGATTTAAAAAAAAGTGGTTTATAAAATATCTTCCGAGTCTTAATTTATGGTGACATCTCTCTGTGCATTTTTGAGGCTTCCCACGAGACCAGAGATCATCTGGATAACTTTTCTATCATAATAAAAGCCCATCAGTATATTAGATTTATAGTTCTTTTGAGAATGCAACACATACAGGGACATAATCAGAGAGAATAATCTGATCAAGAAGAATGTTCACAATATCATTTGAAGCAGCCTTGTCAAAACAATTTATTTGAAAATACTGTACATTTGAGATCTAGAAGAACAGGAAGTATAGGTTTCATTTATTATGATTATTCAGTTCACAGACAAAAGCTATCACCCAAGATCACACATTCAGAAAACTTCTTGAACCTATTCAGAATAGAAAACAGGTTAGCTAATCTGTTCTCAAAAAGATTAACATCCATTGAAGTGTCCACTATTTTAAATATATACTTGTTCATTAGTCCGTTCTTTTATAAGCTGACCCCCCAAGATGGTTAGGTAAAAATTGCAAAAACTGTATGACTCTTTCATAAACCAATCCTGTATTTCAGGGGTTGGCATAATTTGGCTCCCAGCCCGCTAGGGTAAGCCGCTGGCGGGTCAGGACGTTTTGTTCACCTGGAGCGTCTGCAGGCATGGAGCCCCTCAGCTCCCTGTGGCCACAGTTCGCCGTTCCCGGCCAATGGGAGCTGCGAGAGCT
>NW_020664464.1:20928959-20993886 GCF_002925995.2 Terrapene triunguis | reverse complement strand
TGAAATAGCAACATTTAAAATATTAAACTTGCAAGGATAATAAAGTGAATTTCTACAATCCAGGTCAATTAAATTTTGTCATCATCTACAGCAGAATTTCAGAGTTTGAAAGCTGAACCCTCACTTCTTGTAAATAAAACCAATCGCACAAGACCAACATATGTTATTAAAGGCCCACGCATCTTCATTTTTAATCTTTTATATATAGTCCCATCTCCCTCTTCCATGGGGATAGGGATGGCATTACACACTTTTGGAAATGTTGTTGTACACTGAGATGCATTTCCTGAAGCGATACAAAACCGGAGGTCTCTTTAAGAAAGGAAGTAGTTATTTTCCATTTAATCAGGTGTTTCATTCCACTGACACTCCGATATACTTTTTTAAGATTAGATATTGCAACCATGCGTTTAAGTGGGTTAAAATGAAAAACGGTCATTAAGCAGGTCTCTGCAGTGATGTCAGATCATTAGCATCAGAAACAACCAGGCATGATGGAGGACTGCATAACAGTAATCTACTGGGATCTCTTCAAAGCATGTTTTAGCAAAACTGCCTAATACGGTAGCAGTAAAACAAAACAAAGGAAAAATTCTATGAAGCAGTCAAGCAAAGCAAAAACTAATACAAGATCACGGTTTTTCATATTTTCCCTCCAATGGGCAGAGGAGAAGAAAACTACCAGGTTTCAACAGACTACTGCCAAAACGTGCTTGTACCCTATAGAGCCAACTCCCCAGCTTGCCTTATGATACACTTTAAAAAAAGGGCACATTAATTATGCTTTATTTTCCTAAGAAAAATTGAAGCCAAAAATGTAAGTTAAAACAGTCAAAAATCACTCAAACTTTCTGACCTAGAGAACCAGTCAAAGTGAAGGGCAGATTTTCCACTTTGCACAGGAATTATTTTCCATGGGAAACCATAAAAAAAAAAATCTTTAAATTTAAGGATCCAAAGGAGCTTTTCAAGCTGATTATATCTTAAAGTAATGAATTCATGACTTTCTATCTGTGAAAGTAATCTTAAAATTAGGATTTCTTCAGTCAGCTTTTAAAGAAGGAATATTTGAACCACATCTCTCAGAGAAGTGTCATTTTTTTCAACATAAATGGAAGTTTCACCAGGTGCCAGACAGAGAAGTGGTATCAGTCTTGTTATTACTAATAACTAATAACTAATAACCAATAGGGGGAGGGATAGCTCAGTGGTTTGAGAATTGGCCTGCTAAACCCAGGGTTGTGAGTTCAATCCTTGAGGGGGCCACTTAGGGATCTGGGGCAAAATCAGTACTTGGTCCTGCTAGTGAAGGCAGGGGCTAGACTCGACCTTTCGGGGTCCCATTCAATTCAATGAGATAGGTATATATATATATATATATATATATATATATATATATTTTTTTTATATAATATATTCCACTCATCTTTTAATGAGGTTCTTCACATTAAAGTGAGTTTACAAGAATATCTGCTTGTTTTGGAAGTCTGATTTCAGTAGTTACCTACTTTCTGAATAGAAAGATTTCTGATCTTAAATTTCTTTTAAATTTTCACAATAAATATTCTGGTTATTTGTTTTCCTTTGATGATATTGGCAACATCGGCTGGCCATCACCAACTCAAACCCAACATCACTATCTCGTCTCTGCAATAAATGATAAGGTCAATTAAGGTCACCAACTCCTGTATACTAGTGTTGTCTTTTGAGATTCAAATTATATGAATATTAGATCCTCTATTAATAGTTTTGTTTACTCAAAAAGAAACTTAATGGCTTTTCAAACTAGCTACTTCTCTTTCAAATCAGTGTTGTGGTCCTCATTTTCACAAATTTCTCATGCAACATTATACATTTTATCAAATGTATTTTATTTCATATTCATTACAATATTAGTAATTTAAGATCTTTAATGTAAAAGCATAATATGAGAACTTTTAATATCCGTAAGAATCATAGTTTTAATGGCGTTGCCCTGCTCCTTAGTTTGAAGGGGATTAGAAAGCAAACCTAATTTTCAAAGGCTTGAAGTTTCTTAGTAACCAAAATAAAAAGCTTTCAAGTCCTTTCCCACCTATAAATCTTTAATTAGACATCTTGTCCTGATCTCATTCTTTTGTGTTATGCAGTGTTCTTGGTACTTTGAAAAAAAGTAGTTTTCCTGCTGAAATGAAAGAGGGGCAGAGCATGTCACAATTCCAATATATTTTTAAAAATTAATTCTCCTTTCTTTACATCTTTACTCACATTAATGAAATCAAGTGTACACACAATATTGCAGGCTATATTAATATAAACTTAAATTTCTCATACTGTATGGACTCCAAACTGAAGACTAACATAGGATGTGCTAAAAGTTCATTATTTGATCTTCACTTTTTAAACTCAGTTTCTAAATATTAAAATGCCTTATGGTCCAACCAAGACACAATTCACAGGCAAATAAGCAATAAGATTCTCACTGAAATGGGTTTTCTATTGTTATGATGCATTAGCTGAGGAAAACTGGAATGAGAAAGTCAAGTAAACTAAGGATCATTCCATAAAAAACAGTATTTTCAATAAATAATCTTTCCCTTCTACTATTATCTGGGGATGCAAGTGGATTTGTTACTCCTGAAAGTAAGGGATTTACAGGAATGGACCACCTAGAAAGATAGCTTATGTAAGCTTACTCACACACACTTATCACAACACAACTCAATTCCACCTGGTGTGATAAATGGCAGGTTTGATAATGTTGCAATGTGGTCAGATTGAAATATCAGAGATTAGAAGGAGAACAGAATAATTTTTTATTTGCATCCTAAGTGAGTGTGAATTAAATTCCACACTCGAAAGCTAACACACAAATCCACTGCATAATCTAACCACCTATATTTAACTGGCTATTATATTACTACTTTCTTTTCAAGTATTGCCCAAAATGTATAGTGACAAAATATTCATCCACAATATAAAACTATTTCAGGGAAAAGGTTAGCAATCATTTGAGATGCTCAGATCATCATATTAAAAACGGGAATTAGGGAGCTTGAAAACACAATGGGGTTATGCTTTAGCCTCTTCCTTCTGTAAACCTGGCTTCAAATCCTGAATTTGTTCATAAGTGAAAATAAATTCCATGGCATCACCCCCGTCCCCAGATAATGGCACAATTAGGAGTCTCTGCTAAAAAGAGGTTCAGGATTAAGAAATGTTACAAATCAGGTGTGCAGAACTGTGAGGGGAACATTATACAGCATCTACTTGCAGCATGATTCCCTGCTATTAGTCATTATCTTCCAGAATTAGCATTCCAGACTATTGTCATTGCATTGTTTTATCATTAATATTGCTAGCCTCCAGGAGCCCTAGAGTGTGACCTACTTCCCTCATTCCCTCTAATATACAGTACTATCCTATCTTAAAAGCACTGAGACTAGGCACTTCTCTCTTGCCATGCCAAACTAACATTCTAGAAAAATTACAGGAGGAGAAAAGCCTGATTTAAAAAGAGCAAAAAAGATTTAGACAGCTCAGCAAGAGCAAAAATTACCTTGTCTCATTTTGACACTCTAAAAAGCAAACATTTATAGTAGATCCCATTGGTTCACAGCCATACTTGAGAAAAGCAGCTACACCCACTACACATCAACTTTCACATATAATAGAAAAGCCCAATATATATTAGAACCACAGCTCATGAATCGCCGGAATCTGAATGCTACCTAATCCGCAAGGATCTATTCTTCCATTAACACTCACCACAAGACAAGACCTCCTTAATATTTATGCCAAGGAGTGAATTAGTTTTTGCCCAGCACCTCAAACAAATCTACATAAATCCTATGTATAGTATTCAAAATATAGTAATGATCTCTTTCAAGCTACTTTCCATTTCATCGGAACATTTAAACCTGAAGTTTTAGAATGAATGTTGTTCAGGACATACTGTACTACTATGCTACTGCATATCTATGTAGACACAACCAATGTGAATTGAAAATTAGCTAAAAGACTGTAAAAGGAGAGATTACTCATCCTGTGAAGTAACTAGTTTTTCTGGATGTGTGTCGCTATGGATGCTCCACTTGAGGTATACATGCACCCCATGTGCCTTTGATCGGAGATTTTAGTTAATAGTGCCCATTCAGCTGCACATGCACTCTACTCCACCTCATGCTCTGCTCTGGCTATACAGAACTGCGCGGGCAAACCATCCTCAGTTTCTTCTCTATCACAGAGCTCCATAGCAGAGAACTCCGAAGCAAAGGGGAAGGTGATTGGGTACTGGAGCATCCATAGGGACACATATCTCGAAGAACTACAGTTACTGCACAGGCAGAATAACCTCTCCTTTGAGTGCTCCACTTCACTTAGGGCTGAGCTGCACACTCTAAGGAGTGGGGGGGCTTCTGAGTTGGATACAAGATCGAAGACAATACAGTAGAGCCAAACACAGCATCAGAAGCTGAGTCATGAATTACTGCATAACGTTCAGAAAAGGTGTGCATGGAGGCCCCAAGTTGAAGCTCCACAGATCTCAGCAATGGAAACATTCTTAAGAAAGGCTACTGAAGCAGAAAGAGATCTCATTGAATGGTTTAGTACTCTAGAAGGAGGTTTGAGACCATTAGACTGATAACAAAAAGGTAATGCAGCCTGAAATCCATCTAGAGAATCTTTGTTTGGAACTGGATATCCCTTAGATCTGTCCACAGTAGACACGAACAACCTGGAAGATTTTCTAAATGGCTTAGTCCTGTCCAAGTAAATGGCTAATGCCCACCTGAGTGTATGTATTACCATATCCTTATTATTCAGGTGTGGTTTAGGGGGGAAAACTACAAGAGGAATAGACTAGTTAATGTGGAAGTCAGACAATATCTTCAGTAAGAATTTAGGATGTGGTCACAATGTGACCTTGTCCCTGTGAAGTGGGGGTTTGCCATCAGAGTCCCTATCTCCACAGGTCTTCAAACATAAGTAATGTCTACCACTAAACCGTTTTCATAGATATGTCAAGTAGAGAAGAGGTCACCGTTGGCTCAAAGGGATGTCTCATAAGGCAGCTAAGCACCAAGCTGAGGTCCTAAAACAGAGCAGGATGTTTGACTTGTATAAAGAGATTCCCCAACCCCTTGAGACACCTCATCATCATTAGATATGAAAACACCGAAAAGCCCTCCACTGGGAAATGGAAGGCCATAATGGCTGCCAAATGTATCCTAATGGAACTCAAAGACAAACCTATCTTCTTCAGTTCCAGGATGCAAACTAGTCGGCCTGAAAATGACACAGGTGAAAGGTCACACCACTGGCTGAATCTCATCCTCTTCTGTCAGTAAGCATTATGGGTACACTGCTTTCTACTACATAACAAATACTCTTCTTATGTCCTCAGAACAGGCTGTTTC
The DNA here is from genome assembly GCF_002925995.2 of Terrapene triunguis. Classification (NCBI taxonomy): domain Eukaryota; kingdom Metazoa; phylum Chordata; order Testudines; family Emydidae; genus Terrapene; species Terrapene triunguis. Next base: position 20,988,487 of record NW_020664464.1, on the reverse strand, counting down.
TAACCCTGTTAACCATCAATCAGCCATGCTTTGAGCTTGGGGTGAAAAACTTGACCAGCAACCTCAGAGAGAAGATGAGGGATGGTCTGGAGGGTGATTGGTTGACAAGCAGCCATTGGATGAGGTAAGGAAACCATGTCTGCCTTGGTCAGAACCACAATAACTCTGGCCTTGTCCTTCTTTATCTTGATCAACACCTTGGATATTAGAGGAGTTGGAGGAAACACATACAAATCCAACATCCAATGAAGGAAAAAGGCATTTCCCAAGAAATGGTGACCCAGTCCCCCTCTCAAGCAGAACTGAAAACACTTCCTGTTTCTGGCCATGATGAACAGATCTATCCGTGAGATGCCCCAACACTTAAATATGTGATGGCGTACAATGGGATCTACCTCCCATTTGTGATTTTGAGAGAGGTGTCTGTGGAGGGCATCTGCGGTGATGTTCTAAATGCCCGGAAGGTAAGCTGCTGAGATTTTGTATGCACCAATTCCAGAGTCTCACTGCTTCAGCGCAGAGGAAGGGTGATCTCACTCCCCTTTGACTGTTGATATAAAACATGCATGATATATTGTCGGTCACAATCTTCATATATTTGCCCCGATCAATGGCATAAATTGGAGACAGGCATTCCTGACTGCCCTGAGTTCCAGGAACTTGACGTGTAGAGTAGTCTTCCGAGATGACCACCTGTCGTAAGTTGCGTGAGTGTTGAGACGTGCTCCCCATCCCAACAGAGATGCATATGTTATCATGACCATTAGAGACAGTTGAGCAAAGGGGACTTCTGTGCAAATATTGTGAGGGTCTTTTCACCACTTGATGGACTTCTTCATGACAGAAGGAGCCGAGAATAGTTTGTTCAAGCTGTGTTTGCTTGATGAATAAACAGTTCCAAGCCACCCATAAAGGCAGTGCATGTGCAATCTCATGTGGCTTATCACAAAAGTAACACCTGCCATATGTTCCAATAATTGGAGACAGTTTTTGACTGATGTCTGGGGATTGATTTGGACTGTAGTGACTAAATTCGATAGGGTTGTAAACCTGTGAGTAGGAAGGTAGGATTTGGCCGCTACTGCATTAAGATAAACTTCTATAAACTCCAATCTTTGCACCAGGGTCAAGGGGGACTTTGAAATAACAATGGCCACTCAGAAGATTAGAACAAGGTCTCACTGTAGGAGCATCCCTTTTACTACCAATTGTCAAGATATGGGAACATGAGGATATCTTTTCTGAGAAGGTAAGCCGCTATCACTGACAGAACCATCAAAACCACTCTGTGAGCAGAAGACAGACCAAACAGAAGCAGTCCGTATTGAAAGTAGTTTTGACACAGAGTGAAACATAGGAAATTTCTGTGGGAAGGGTGAACTGCTACATGGAAATATGCATCTTGTAGGTCAAGAACTGAGAACCAATCCGCTAGGTCAAATGATGGTATTATTGCTGCAAGTGTTACCATTTTGAATTGTTGTATCTTCATAAGCCTGTTTAGGAGGTTTCGATCTAGAATCGGTCTCTACCCACTGTTCTTTTCTGAAACCAGTAAGTACCTGGAATAAAACCCCTTCCTGTGTGTTGTACAGGAACTGGTTCAATAGTACCTACGTTCAGGAAGGAGTCTATTTCCTGTTCTAGAAGATGCTTGTGAGAGGGAAAATGCCTGAAGAGGGACAGAGGGAATTGAAGGGAGGGAGGGAAGTAAAGTGGATGAAGTATCCTGCTGATATGATCTCCAAAACACACTTGTCCATAGCCTGTCTGAAGTGAGGAAGACAGTTCCCAAAGCAGTGAAGGCAGATGAACCATTGCATCTGGTCAGGAGTACGGGAGAGAACTCGAAACATTGACAACTCCATCAAAATTAGTGTTTCGATGATGAAGGTTGAGAGATCGATGCCTGTACAGCAGACAGACTTTTTCTGGAACATCTGCCTCATTCGCTGGAGTTCATAAGGGCTCTAGAAGCTGGAGACAGGACAAGATTTCTGCATTGTCTGAGACTTACTAACTATTCTTTTATGAGCAGTTGTGTAAATTCCTAGAGAAAGCAGAGTGGCCCTGGAATCTTTTAAAATACGTAGAGACTTGACGGTATTCTTCACAAACAATTTTAAGCTGTTGAAGGGAAGGTCCTCAACTGTATTCTGGGCCTCTCTTGGAAAACTTGAGAGCTGAAGCCAGGAGCCCCTTCTCATGACAACCATTGTAGAAACAGAGTGAGCAGCTGTTTCAGAGGCATCCAGAGAGGCCTTCAGAGATATTCTGGCAAGAAGCTGACCCTTTGTAATGGATTGCCTAAAACTGGTCCCTCTGCCCTGGTGGTAAATGCTCAACAAATGAATTGAGTAGTAGCTGTGATTATATTTCAGTAGTTGGTGATCCTAAACTGCAGAGTCACAGATGAATATGATCTGCAACAAAATAAAACAAGACACTTCTGATCTTTGCCGTATGTCGTTGATTTAACACAGTGCTGTCTTCCACGTTCATTTATAGCCTCAACAACTAGGGAGGAGTTGGGAGAGAGATGAGGAAATAGAAATTCCGAATCTTTAGATTGGACATAAAATTTCTTATCCGCCCTTTTATGGGTAGAATTTTGTGGGTAGAATTGTCGCTGGGTTATACCAGATTACTTTTTGCAGGATCCAGCAGAGCCTCATTAATAGGTAGTACAATTTGGGTAGATTAAGTTGTATGCAGAATATCTAGCAGTTTTTGTTGTGACGCCTTAATCTCTTCAAGTGGTATTTGTAATGGGTCTGCTATGCTTTTAATGAGGTCCTGGAACTGTCTGAAGTCGTCAGCCAGGGATGGTGGAGGAGGCATGACTGCTTCATCTGGGGATGAAGAAGAGATATTGGTTAGCAGGGTGATCTCTGTCTGTTCTCACCTCCTGCTCCTCGAAAGTCCCTTCTTGTGGTTCGGGCCTTCTAGAGGGAGAGGAATGCAGGGGTGGGGAGGAATTTTCTACTTCTATGAGCAATGAGTGATGCTAAGGGTCCAAGAGAATTGTTGGCGGTATGTTGCTCATGGATCCAGTACAACCATTGAGGGGGTCCATATGGAATAGGTGGGGGCACCCATGAGTGCTCAGATCATCAGGATGGACCTTGAGGGTGTCTTTCTCAAATTGATTTCATCTTCCTAGAATTCTCCAGAAAAATACTTGTCTGATAGTGAGGAGTGGAGCCCTGAAGCAACATTGGAGAAGTCAATGAGAAATCCCCATCGCTATCATCTTCAACATGACTTTGTAGAAGTGGAGCATCAGTAGAAAAAGATGGTGATGCCATCAGTACTAGGTGAATACCTGGAGAAGTAGAGGTCTCTATCAAAGAGGTGTCAGGCATCTCTCACTGTGACATCTCATGAAAATTTAACTCCAGTGGAACTGACTGAGGTGGCAGCCGTGACTCTGGCAGAGGAAGTGGACAGTACTGCAGGCTTTATGTGCTCCAAGGTGTGTCCACTAGATGACACTCAGATCTTCTGCAGTGTTGCAATGGTAGGTACTAAGAGCCTGGGTGATTCTATTGGTACTGACTTAGAAGAGGTAGTCTTCTTCTCCTTGTTGCCTCGATCCCCTGAAAATGTTAATGAACTTCTGGAGCTGGAACCCTTACATTCTTTGGGGTTAGTGCTGCTTACAGTACCTGAGGACCTACAGCTTTGAGGGTACTGAGTCAGGAACTGGGGGGGAGGCGGGGGTAGAGGGGAGATACCGAAGTAGCAGCCTCAATTTGCGAACAGGGTTTCTTTGAGGTATATTCCCTACCTGGGGAACCAGAGGTCTGCTCCCTAATGACTTTTTGAGAATATTTGAGTTTTCCTCTTAGAAGCTCTATGGGAGAGTTGTGTGGTAATGGTTTAGGAGCTCTATTTGCTCAGAGACAGGTGTATGGCAGGGCGGGGGATGTCTCCGTGGCTTGGGTGAGAAGCCAAATGGATGGAGCTCTTCATCATGAGGAGGTGCAATTTAATCTCCCAGTTCTTTCTGGTTCTAGATTTTAACGCCAGACAAAAATTTCACTTTCCCCAAAAGTGAGACTCCCCAAAGCATGCAAATGGATGCACTGGGAATGGTCCCGTAGCTCACTAGGATAGACTTCTGGCACAAAAGGCAACATTTAAAACCGTGAGAGATGGGCATACCCTTCCAAAAATCTAATGTCCCAACATGAGAAAAAACCAGAAAGGACAACGGTCTTTACTACTTTTAGCTATTATTAACTACCACTACTACAACTAACTAAGCTAAGTGAAATTATGGGGGGAGAGAAACTACAGTGAAGGAAAGCTCAACTCTGACACTGCTGAGGCTCCATCTCCAGCAAAATGGTTGAGAAGGAACTGAGGGCAGTTCGCCCATACAGCTGTATATACCCAGGGTAAAGAGCACAAGGCTGAGCAGAGCATATGCGCAGGTCGAACAGGCACTGCTACCTAAAATCTCCAAATGCACAGGGTGCGCGCACACACACACACACACACACACACGAAATGGAGCACCCATAGTGACACTACCTGAAGAAAAACAAAAGGTAATAAATTAAAATTATCAGATCAGGAAGATATACCTAGAGGGATACCCTCAGGATCAGTGTTAGAACGGATTTAATCATCTGAAAGAGGTATTAATCAGCATGCTAATGAACTCCAGAGTTGATATTAAAATGAAAGGAGATGGAAATCCCAACAAGCCCAAAGAAATTAGAAACATATAGAAAACAAAATGAAATTCAACTTAGAAAAATGTAAGCAATCTGGAAAAAAAATCTGAAAACAATGATGCACAAACAAAAGAAGAACCCTGGGAAGCAGTAATGCTGAAGAGAATTAAGGATGATAGTTAAAACAAATTCAATATGACTTTGCAGTATATATAGCTGCAAAAAGGCCAATGCATTTCTGGATTGCACAAGCAAGCGCATCAAGGAGAGGGTGGTAGTGGTCCTTCTCTATGCGACTCTAGTTTGATAAGACATCAGTTCAGTTCTGGGCAATACATTTTCAGAAAGATTCCAAAAAAGAGTAACTCAGGCAATCAGGAGGCTAGAAAAATTGACTGATGAGGAAGGGTCTTAAGAGCTAAATATGTACAGCTAGGGTAAGAGAAGGCAATAGGCAGGAGACATAAATGGATATAAATCCATTATATTTAAAGACTGAACACTAGGAAGTGGTGACATTTTTTATGAAGATATAACTAGCGACTATAGTTATGAGTAATGGAATGAAAAGTAAAAATTTAGACTGCTATTGGGATGGAGGGAAGCTTCCTGACTACAGGGTCTTCCAAGAGAAGTATTGGATGCACCATTGCAAAGAACTAGAATGGACAAAGCACTAGAAAATGTTTTAATCAGGAATAATCCTTCATTGCCAGGGAATGGTATGGGTGATCTAGATCTTTTATATCTCTAACTTTCACGATCCAGAAAAGATACAAGGATTAGTTATAAAGTGGTTAGATAAATGGTAGATACAGATTTTCTCACACATCTATATTATAATCTCCAAAATTATGTAACACTGTTTTTTCCAAATATGTTTACCTTCATTTTCCCACTGTACTTTGGATCAGAAATTGTTTCAAAGGCTGCATCTTTGCTCAGCTGGACAAAATCTGGAAACTTGGAAAATACCTGGTTGCATACCCTTTTGATATGTTCTTCCTATAAAAAAAGGCAGAAAATGTGATCATCACAAACAAGAAAAATGAAGTTCAATATTAGAGATAGTTTGGTCCAGCATTAATCTGTGAAAGAGTGAAATAGGCTAAAAGAGCACATTCTTGATGACACTGGAATTAGTAGTAAATTTATAAAAGTGCTCAGTACAAAAGCATCTGACAAGAATAAAAAAAAATTGAGGTTTTAGCTTAAAGGATAAGAGGCTACATGGTTAAATATGAGAATTCTAGTAACTAGAGTCTGCCCAAAACACAACATAGTCCTCTCTCCTAGATTAAAGAAAATAAAAGTGCATTGCCTTACTTGGAAAAATACCAATGGTGGACTTTGGCATATATTAAAGAGAGCATTGCAAAATTTTCATTCCCTAATGGAGAAGTTCCCAACCTCTCAAGATTATGAGGATCATTAATTTTCTGATCTCAAGTGCCACAATGGAAGATATGGCAACAGACTGCCTCGCAAACCCTCCCCCCCCCCTTTTTTTTTTTTTTTTTTTTTTTTTTTTAAGACTTTATTATTTGTTTAGTACAAACAAAGCTGGAGCTGGTCAAAACACAAATATCCTGTCCCAAAGAATTTACAATCTAAAGGACAGAAAGGACAGACAAAAAGACACTGAAAAATACAGAGGGAAGATTAAGAAAGATTTTTAAATCAGTATTTATACTATAACCTCACTTCTTGCTGGCTCCAAAGAAGAGTTGATTCTTTAGGAACAATATCAGAAAGGAGCGGGCAAACAGACTGGGAGGTTAAAAAAAAAAAAAGCAATGGGCTGGAATGGGAGGAGATGACAATAAGGCATTAAGACTGATCCTGAGATACTGAGTTCAGTGGGAGTGAGGGTGCTAGGTACCTTGCAGGGCCAGGCTCAAAAATACTGACTGATGGAACTAGAGCCCACGTTTCCTACTATCTTAGATTTTCCGGTTTGCTTACTGGCTGTAATTGTCAATATTTTAAATCAGTCTTTTGTGTACAGATATAATCAGACAGGTATCAACTGGCACACATACAGTAAATAATCATGGGAAATGAATTCACCATTAAATAATACTGCAATTCTAGCCTACTATATCATACCAGTAACTATTTCAAACACTGCAGCATACTGTAATTTCCATAAACCATTTGAACTCTTAATTTTTTGTCGTAACACTATTCTTCCAAAGCACGTCCAACAGAAGCGATATTTAAATGACATTTAGGCATTTACTATGGTGATCGGTGTAAGTATAAAGTCCTGGACTGCGAGGTGTAACACTTTTCAAAGAGGAACCGTCTTTTTGAGGAAGCAAATTGCCAAATCAAGCCAGGAATTCTGCACTTTTATCCCCATGAGGCCTCTAAATGAGGGTGATGACATCCCTTTCTATTTTACTCATTTGTGATCTTAGAGGTATATTGCAACACTTTAAAAAAAAAAAAGTTTCTATGCTGCCTCTGTCTTCACTTGAGGGAAGAAGTGAATTCCAAGAAAATATTGGTGTGCCAAAATCAGTTTAGATTCACAAATTCCCCCTTGCCATTCTAACAATTCAAGCTGACACTGTCTTCTCCTTGCCCCTACTTTGATAAAAGTATTTCTTCTTGTGCTGTTCAAAGCAATTCAGCTCTCTGAAAAGAACATAATTCTTTTGGAAAGCAAATTCCCTAAAATATTTTCTATTTTTACAAAGAAGCCCACCCGGGAGAAATTCTTTTGATAAACAAAAAAGTTACAAGTAGTTGCCTCTGACATTATTTGAACACTAAAATGTCTGCTTATCTCAATAATTACTGTTCCCAAAACATCACCAGAATTCAATTTTTAAAAATTACTCACGACTAAATGAAAAATACTGCTACTGTTGAAAACTATCGAATAAGGGTTGATCCTGCACTATAAAAGTCAATGGGAGTTTTGTCATTCAATTTTATGGGAACAGGATCAGACACCAAGCACTAACCAAAATACTTCAATTCCAGCTAGCTAGACAAAGAGATGAGGGTAAATAAAGTTGAAAAGAAGTTGAAAAGAAGTGGCCAGTCACAATTATAGCTAGCTGCTACAATAAGACTTTTTCACTAAAAAGTTTCTCCCTTTGTTTCAAGACTTTGCTCTTCAGGCAGATCCAAACCAACCTGAAGTTTGCTGGTGTTCTCGGTCTGTAGAAGAGCAGCATGATTAGCAACCTTCCGAAGGATTGTCAGGTAACTGAAATACAGTGCCCTCATTGTTTCACCATGGGCATTTGTCTGTAGAAACAAAGAAAACAAAAAAAGCAAGAATGCTTCCTAAAAGTACGAACAACCTAGAGAAATGTAAATATCCGAAAGTTATAGATATTCTAACCATATTTATTGGCAGCTGGCAGAATCAGGGTTCTAGAACTCTAAGATGAGAACTACCATTTTCAGCAGAGAGTGTATTTGCGATTTCTAAGTATTTTTTAAAACCTCTTCTACACAGATTAATATGGGAACCTTATTGATTTTATTAAAAATGCAGCATGACAGAGAATACCTACAATTTTCCTGCATTTTGTAACAAAAAGTATTAACGGAAAAGATTTCTTAAAGCTGACACCAGGCATAGGCAAGCTAAGCAATTGCTTAGGGCCCTGAGCAGCTCAAGGGGGCCCCCTATTATTGGTATGAGTTGTGTGGTGGGGTTCCAAAAATATTCCTGCTAGCACCGCCTCTGCTTCAAGACAACAATGTTGTTTATATTTGTTCTTACATATTACAGAACATGTAATTTATAGAAAGCTAAGGTGACCAAGAGGCCATGTAACACATCATAAGAAAAATAGAAATGTTACAATCAATTTAAATTCAAATTTAAACCACAGCTGTTTTAATGGCATCTTACCCAACAACAGCTAATAGTTTTCTTTCTGAAAAGAAACTCAACAATATTTTACCAACATAATAATAAAAATTATATAATTAAAATGACTTGAAATATTTATGCAAGGTTTTCTACTGCATCAGCTATGACATCAGATAATTGTGTTTTCCTGGTTATGGCTGACCGACTTTTGGCATGTTTACGTGTTTAAAATAACAGTCAGTGCATATCATTGAAGTTATTAGCCGACAAATAATAAAAATGATAGCTTTAGCACTTACACTCCATTTCCAATATTATTCTTAAATGCATACCATAACATTTTAACTACTGCCCAATCATGTTTTCCCCTTCTCCCTCTCAAATTGCTAGATTTCATGGGTAACTTCAGGAAGTTACTCTATAGCAATCTATTGTACACTTAAGCATCCAGGATGTGGTCAAGGGCTTCCAGTAATTTTAGGTGTCATTAGCGAACTGAATGAAATGGAGTGTCACTTTTCTCTACAAAACATCATGAGACATAGAAGCATGGAAAGAGCTAATGTTAAAATTGATGAAAAACCAGCAGCATACCCTCATAATGTAAAATGTATTAATAAAATAAACAATCCAAAAGCTGCCTTACTGTAAAAAGCATTTCAAAAAGAGACAAAATAGATAGGGTTATCACACTGAAGCAAAGCTGAAAAACATTTATAATGTACATGAGGAATAAATACACTATATAAAAGTGTGTCATTGGCCAGTATTATATGCTCATTTTACTATTATTGTAAAGTGTGCATTTGAATAATGATTTCCCATTACAGGGCAACTTCTGCAGAGTAATTACACATGTATGCTTATAATTTGAATCTATTGCTATTAGAGCTGGAAGAGAGCTAATAGGTCATTCAGTCCATCTCCCTGTCCCATGCAGGTTGTTCCCTACTGTATCTTTTCTAATGTTTTACCACAGCTCTAAGGCGGCTATTCCACAATCTAATACAGCTCAAGTAAGGAAGTTATTCTTGATATCCAATCTAAATTTTTCCATTCTTAAAATTTGAACCAGTTGGTTGAGAGAAACTGTCCATAATGCTCTCAACCCAGACTGTAATAGCTCTTAAAATTTGGGTGTCAAGAGCAGAGCAAACTGAGTGACCTGGAGACATAGATATGCCTAGACAATAAAGGGTGAGGGGGTACATGGAAGAAAACATGAGAGACTTCAATAAGTTAAAAGTAACAGGGAAGTTGACAAAACAACAGAGTATTTAATGTAAAGATAGAATACATGGGAATTTAGAAAAAATGCATTGCTTAAATTGGACAAGTAAAGACTGGGAAGAATACCAATCAGCCAAAAAGAGTGCAGTTTATTATTTTGAGAATCATAAAAAAGAATAAATTCAAAGCAGACAAGAGACTACAAGAAGTCTTCAGTAATTGCTACTTCAGGGAACAGCAAGACCAGTGGAGCTTGAGGCAACTTCCATCACAGCACTTCCATCAATAGTTAGATGACCAGTGTCTCAATCAGTTTGGTTTATTTTGTCTAGGTTTTTAAGTTAACAAGCTGCCTGAAGTTATATGATTTTATTTCAAATGTAACCATAGAATAAGCAGCATCAGCACTCCCAGGACATTTTAAGGGGCAAGGTTATGGATTTGCTGAAGTAACCATCCAGGGTGCAGTTCTTGAGTTTAAACTGACAGAGCAAATTCTTATCAAAGCCTCCTTCTGAATATCTTCTCCTTGCATGCAAAGTGCAATGGATGTACTGAGTGGAAGATCACAAGGGGTCAGTGGGTACAGTTAAGTCTGAGTTAATTTGAAATTATGCAGTTAAGTTAAACTATAACTAACTTTAAAGTTTCTTCCCCATGACCTCCAATTAACTGACACTATATTTATATATTTATAACTGGAGTTTAATGGCATTTTTTCCTGAAGTTCAGTATTTTAATAGTTTTCCTGTATGTACAGTATATTTTCCTTGGTTTGTTCTTTAAATTGATTTCCCTATTTTTCAAAACAAATTTTTATTGTTTAATAGATTTTGTTGCCAGTGTATTTATATACATATATCTTTTGTTCCACTTTCCCTTGTGAACTGTTACCTACAGATTAAGACAGCCCCTTCTTTGCAGAAATAATCATTTGTGAATAGTGACTACCACTATCTCTCATCCTAATTAGAGACAGAGAATGTGAGAATCTCAGCCACCAAATTGTCATAACTATCAGCAAATATTGGCTATTTAATGGCAATGACCAAGTAACGTACTTACCCTTCATCCCTCACCTTGGATTATTAAACAAATATAAAAAGGGATCAAAGAATTTCTATTCTGCCCTCAACTGCTACAAAAGTTGTGTAAGCAAAGGTGAGAGACAGCCAGTGGATCTAGGGGAATAGTGGTTTTGGGGGATGCTCCACTCTGCAACCCCTCTTTTGGTGATCTATTAGGAACAAGACCTGCAAAATAGGTAGGGACAGTCATTCTCTGAAGCATGCTCCTTCACATTGTCCAAACCAGCAGGTGGAGAGATGCAAGTTACTGCACCTCCTGAAATCTAGACTGTGAAAATACTTACTTTGTAACAACAATTCTTCCTTTTACGGCCACTGCTACAACTACAGGGCTCCCGTGCTCGCAGTACTAAGCTCACATCTTCTGTTGCCAACACAGCTTGATATACTTGTTTCTGGAACTCTGTCAGGGAACAGTATACCATCTGCCAAGATAGAACCCCAAAATACAATTGTATGCAGCATACAGGAAAAAACAACAAAGACAACAATAAAAATATAAAACAAATGTTAAAATACTAAAATTATGGAAAATGGAAAATAAACTAGTAGATGTATAGGTAGTAACAGGGCATTTTTCTGCTCCCAATAAAGAACTGCAGGCTGATGTGCTGGAAAAAAAGTGTGAAAATATGGTCAACAGGTAACTGTGGTAATTTTAAGACTTTTTTTTTAACCAATTCTATTAGCAGTATTAAAATCAAACTACATCAATCGTTCTGTAGTTTTACTTCCACTACATTTTCTTTAGGCTTTTTTTTTTTTTTTTTTTGGTGAGTGAGTGAAGGGTTTAAAAGGCCTAGCCGTAAAGGTTCTTGCCCACTTAGTCAGAATGGTTTATTTGCCTTTTCCTTTCGCTCCCCTTTGGCACTAACTATTGTAGAACACTTCTACTGTCAGGGAAGATAAAACACAGTCAAATCTAAGGAAGCCATTGATACCGAGAGTCACAGGAATGAGAGAGAGAGAGAGAGAGAAGGGGGATCTGTACAGTGGTGTGTCCAAAACTCTTATCCCTCCTCCCAAAGACCATGGGTGGCATCTCCATGACATCTTTGGTCTTAACCAGCAGGAGACACAAAATCCCAAGATCACTTCTGAACCTAGGCCACCCACATAGCAACAGCACCATGCTGTGCTATAATAATACAACAGTAACTTGAACATATACTCACATTAACAAGAGAATGAAAAGAAATAAAACCTGCTAGATTTAGAAAAGCATCTGACTGACATTTGTGTTAATCTTTCCTTTAGAAGACACAGTTTGGATGACATTATTACAGGCTCTGTATGAAGGGCAAAACAAAATCTAGAAAAACAGCTGCAAGCTAATGTGTTTAATTTATTAAATGTATTTGTGCTTGCCGGATAGATAAATTCTCATATTCATCAAAACATCCTAGTCATGATGATTAAAAAAAAAAAAGTATGAATTCTTAAATTATGTTTATGCCAGCACTAAAGAAACGGCCACAATTGGACACAATTAACTTAATAAAAACCATTTTCAAGTATTCTATTAAAATGAATACCAAAAAAGGAGAGGATTGAGAGTAATTGTCTTTTAACAAGTCTTAATTTATATATTATCAGACTTCATATCCTGCATAGGCTTTCATGAGATCAAGGCTGCACACAGAAATGTGTAGCTGATATTAGAAACATAATTACAACTGTGAATATAAATTAAGCATCTGGACGTGTTAATGGTCAGTCAAATGCCCTGCTGGGCATTTCCATACTCAAATAACTCAATCCGAACACGCAATCATAGTAATTATGTGAACACATTAAGTGTGCTATTGCATGTGCATTTTTGCTCACAGCCCTGGACCTCTGAACTCTTGAAAAATCTGACCACAGAACCATGAACTACTAGATACACTAGACAAAACAACACTATGATATATATGATAGCAACCAAAATATGATATATTTATTAGTATTTTGTAAAAATAGTCACTCTTACTCTGTCTTCCTTCTTTGGCAACTGATCACTAATAAAAGCCTTAGTACGTCTCAGGAACCAGCCAGACATTTTTCTTGCTAGCTTCTGCATGGCCTTTCGACCTGTTGCTAGCTCTCTCTTAGTTGCGGTGTGCCTCTGGCCATGCTCCACTGGATCAGAAAATTCCTTCTTGAAATGTGTTCTGCTACCCAAAAGTCCGGGTATAGCCCTAAAAGAAATAAAACAGCAGCAGTCATTTGCTGAACACCAATGCAGAATATCCTCTTCCATTGACTAAAAGCATATGAAATATTCCTGACTAAAAGTGACAGATCTTAAATCAATCATCAGCAGTGAAATGAATAAATATGATTCCTGTATATAACAGAAATGTATCATTCTACTTCCAGACAGTCAGCCTTTCCATATACTCACTGTCAGCCTAAATTTAGGCACCTAAATCCCTATACAGGCTCTTCAGTAATAATGACTCAATCTTCAAAGGAGCTCAGTATCTGCAGGTCCAATGGATGCTGACACGTGTTATGAATCAGGTCAGTATTATTTAGGAGCTTATTTAAGAATTTAGGTGCCTGAAGTTTAGGCACCCAGGTTTGAAAATGTTGACTTTGATTCTTTCTGCTTTAATTCCATCCGGTCATACAGATATCAAATAGTTTAATGAATCTGAATCTAAAGAAAACAACAGTAATTATTAAACTCATTAGGCATTTCCTGAGCAATACTCCCTATTGGGTAATCCAGTCTAACACCATCTCAATGTTTTAGTTGCTTGGATTTTACATTAAGCTTTGCTACTAACTCATCCCCTTCCTGACATTTCAACTCAGCCCACAATTGCTCCGTATTTAAGATTTTTAAAATTGTAACTAATAAAAGATTACTTTGTTTGCACTTTCCATTCCCTCAGCTGGGGTCTTTTTTCCTCTTTGGGGCAGGGACTGTCCCTTCCTATATATTGCACAACACCTAGCACATTGTGGGCACTACTGAAATATGAATATACACCTCTACCCCGATAGAACGCTGTCCTCGGGAGCCAAAAAATCTTACCGCGTTATAGGTGAAATCGCGTTATATTGAATTTGCTTTGATCCGCCGGAGTGTGCAGCCCTGCCCCCCTGGAGCACTGCTTTACCGCGTTATATCCAAATTCGTGTTATATCGGGGTAGAGGTGTATAATTAATCATCATGAGGACACACAACACTCCTAGCTACATGAATGTGAGTTGTGCACTTTAGACAAAGCAGGGAGCAGAGTGCCTGAGACTAGGAGCTAAATAATTATTCTTATCCTGTTATGTGTGGGGTGGAGTGGGGGCACCACAGGCCAGGGAAAGAAAGAAAGGACCATTGGAAAGAAGTTAGGAGGGGTAACAGTAAGAGAAAAGAACTCCTCCCCTGCTTACCAGTACCCAAAAGAGTGAGGGGACAAGGAGAACCAGATACAAGCTATCCAAGACTAATGTAAAAGATGGGTTATTCCAACAGTTTGAGGGCAGTGCCCTGGTGAGAAACCACATGTACTTCATGTGACACAAGGCAAAAGTGTGATGGGATTCCCACTATGGCCCTGTTTCTGGACATTGCTGAGCTCCATACATCACCACCCTGTCACTTCTCTGGATAAGTCTCAATTAAAAAATTAACTTCTTACTTACCAGTCCACGACGCACCATAGTTCTTTCATGTTGTTCTGAAGAATGGTTCCAGTAAGACCTATACGAACATTGCATTTTAAAGCCTTCATAGTTTGGGTTATTTGAGCCTTTGGATTCTTGATTCTGTGTGCTTCATCTACAATGACAGCTGACCATTCTAGGCTGTGGATCAACAGGAAATACAGTTTCATGTAGCGGTCACTTGCATTATCTCACAAACATGTACTCAGAATTAGCTGTGCTTCCTCACAATTGTTGACTAAAAACAAGTGACTTAAAATAAATGCCATCAACTTTAAAAAAATTCACAGACAAGTCCAAATGTAACAAGTAACACTTAATATTATTGTAACTGAAAAAACATATCACCTATTTTTTCAGCTAACTTTATGCATTTTACATTCTGTTGTGTGTACTCAGTTTCACTATAGTCCATTTGTTCAGATCCTTCACACAGATAAATGCAAGAAAAATAATGTTTCAGGAGACAGAAACATTTTGGTTTTACCATCACATACAATGGGACTTAGGTGTAGAGATTTTTAAAATTCTCTTTAAAAAAAAAAAAATCCTCAGTTTTCAAGATGGCAGTGTCCCTTAAACTGTAGTTTAAGAGGAATCTGGCTCCCTTTCTTGAGCATTAAATCAACTGTGCAATGAAAAATAAGCATCAGAAAATTGTACTAATCAAGTTTTTTAAGCTTGCACGAGGAGAATTTGATTACGTTCATCCATCTGTTATTCACATGTAGTTTATTTTTACTTTGCTACAACTAGAAATTAGGCTGGTTCCAACCCGGCAGCTAGCTGAGCCACCCACTATAGCTGGGGCCGAACCAAACTCATGGCCATGAAAAATCACGTGTTGGACTGTGAAATCTGGTCTCCCCCTGTGAAATCTGGTATTTTGTTTGTTTTTACCCTATACTATACAGATTTCACGGGGGAGGCCAGCGTTTCTTAAACCGGGGGTCCTGACCCAAAAGGGTGTTGCAGGGGGGTCAAGGTTATTTTAGAGGGGGTTGCGGTATTGCCGCCCTTATTTCTGTGCTGTCTTCAGAACTGCGCGGTCAGAGAGTGTAAGCTGTTGGCCAGGCGCCCAGCTGCAGCAGTGCAGAAGTAAGGGTGGCAATACCATACCATTGAACCCTTACTTCTGTGCTGCTGCTGGCGGCGGCTCTGCCTTCAGAGCTGGGCTCCCGGCCGGCAGCCACTGCTTTCCAGCTGCCCAGCCCTGAAGGCAGCGGCGCTGCCAGCGGTAGTGCAGAAGTAAAGGTAGCAGTACCACAACCCCCCCTACAATAGCCTTGCAACTCTCCTCCCCCCCCTTTAACACACACACACACACACACACACACACACACACACACACACACACACACAAAATTCCTTTTTGGGTCAGGACCCCTACAATTATAACACCATGAAGTTTCAGATTTAAATAGCTGAAATCATGAAATTTATTATTTTTAAAATCCTATATCCATGAAATTTACCAAAATGGACCGTGAACTTGGTAAGGCCCTAACTACAGCATTGCTTTTATAGGCTACTGCCTTTCCTATGATTAGACTTATCTTTTAAAAAATTAATTTAGCATATTGACAAGACTTTGTGGCCACAAATATGAACTATTGCCAGTCACGCTATACTAATTCTGTGAAAGAGAAAGACTGACTGTCTCCAGGGCTATTAACCCAGCAGCTTTTAATACCACTAACTCCACTTTTTAAAGATTTTTTTAAAAGTGAATTTAACAATTATAAAAAGGTAGCAGATTGAGAATCCTGTTTACTGAAATCTTCCATTTCCCCCACATAACAGGTACAGCATGGGTAGCAGCAATAGGGAAAACATCCTTATCAGTGAGTCTGAAATATGACTGTAGGGATGACAGGATTGTTCATTTTCTTTGGTATCTCTACTGCCAATGATATCGGGGGGACTGGTTAAGGGGTTGGAGGGATGTGGACGGGAAAGCTGCATATCTAGCAGCAAGGGAATTATGGACAACTGTTACAAAAGGAATTTGAACATCAGCAGCCATTGCATGGTAACAACTTTTGGTCACTATCAGTCTGGAACACAATAAAACCCCATGACCTAAAGGTGAAATGATTCATACCACATTACTAATCCTGAGTCATCCAGCCCCCAGAGAGATTTATTTAAATTCAAATTTATAAACCAGGTAGAAGATTAGTTCTGAAATAATTATATTTTGAGCAATTTCAAAATACATTCACTTCAAGTTTGATGCTCCTTTAATACAATCAAGCAGCTGCAAGTAGGGGCAGGCATATTTTAAAGTATCACGTTTTTTCCCCTTGTTTTAAAAAAGCCCTATTTTAGATTAAATTTATTTTTAAGACTGAACCTTCATTCGGTACTACTGAAATACTCTGAATCAAGTAGCCCATGTCAGTCTCCTACATTTCAAAAATCTACTGTAAGAAAAGTCAGATCCTCTCAAGAGAGCATAAAAGAGATAAAACCATGGCTAGATGCAAAGTAGGAACAGGAACAAGCATATTTGAAAGTAACCAAGTAATTTCAACTAATCATTCCTTATGCTCACGCATGAAGAGATTTGAGTACAGGGATTACTTCTCCCTCTCACACAGATTCTCACATCTCTACTCCAAACCACAGTATTTTTAAACAAGACTAGGTTAACAGAGATAGCTATAGGGATCTCTTCAGCTATGATTCAATCTAAATTGTTATCAAGTCCTGAAGGTGAACCCAGCTGTTTAAACTACAAGACCATGTCAAGCTGTCAGCAAGTTTGTACTGTGAGTTCTCTAGTATTTAAACAGTCAATGCTGACTTGCTCGCTTGATTGTACTCAAGGTCATGAACTACAGCAGAGACAAATTGGAAAGCAGGAAGACCTCAAATTCTATAAAGTCCTTTGGGGTATTAAGAAACATAAATATTACAATATATCTCTTACTTAAAGTTTCCTGAATTGAGGGACCAACACAACCTGGCAAAAAGCACTGCACTGTGTCAACTATTTGCACTGTACACCAGAAGTTCATCTATTGTGAGGACTTGTTGGGGGGTGAGGGCGCTATGGAGAGTTCTATGCTAAACTGCATTGAAAGACAGCTAAATAAATAAATATTAAATAATTTTCTATCATTACTTTTCCATGTAGTCAACTGCTGTAGTTGCTCCAAAAATATTATATGATCATGAATGGGCAGTGAGGCTGTCTGTGGGATCACAGAAGAGAGGGTGGGTTGTCTATGAGACAATTAAAGCATGGTCCACTAACAGTGGATACTGACCTCTGTCATGCAACAGGGATATGTAACCTAGATGCATATTGTACTACTAGTGATGACCCGCAGCTTTGCCATTCAAGTTTATGGCAAGTATGGGGGTGGGAGAGTATGTGCACTGTGCTGGGAAATCTTGTGTTGATTTGTGCGAATGGCGAATGCTGCGGTGAGGAGCTATCTGTGTTTGGGGTTATTGTGTGTTCTGGGAGACTTGTGCTGAGTTGTGTCTAGGGGGTGTGCACTGGGAGACTGTTGAGCTGTATGGGTGGTGAATGACGGTTAGTTGAGTTAATTTGTGTGAGGGTATTATGTTTGGGTATTTTGTGTTGTGCAATTTGTAAAGTCAAAATGGCTGAGAACTTAAAAAAATACATTTTCCCCAAAGTTTGTGCCCAGAGCTGCTCCCTGTTGGGAGGCACCACCATCTTTTTGTTACCCCACACAGCTGTCACTCCCACCTCCTCTGATCAATTGTCATATTCTAACCACCACAGAACCTTTGGACTCCCAACATTCCACCTGGTTCTCACAGGGAATATGAGTGAGATTGGCGGAAATGTGTGTGTAGTACTGGGAGATTTTTGTTGATTTGCATGTGGGTTGTGTGGTGATGGGAGCTTTGTGCAGGTGGCAAGTGAGGGATATGTGCTGCGGTGGGGGCTGCGTGTGTTTGGGGTTACTCTATGGGCAGGGTTATGTTGGTGGTTTTGAAGAACTGCAGCAGTTGGACCCAGTAATTAACCATCTGGCCAGTCTCCCTCATACAACCAATAAAATTGTTGCAAGCTAATTAGGTGTAGATATTAACTCTGATATGGCAATGGCCTAGGACTCTTTGCCTGACTTTGGCTGTACACCACATGGGTGTAATTCATAGTCAAAATGGCTGAAAACTTAAAAACTGGACTGCAACAGACTGCAAATCATGCTGATGATTCAACCTTGTGATATTCTGAACAAAAAGAGTTCACAACCATGCTTGAAGCTGTTTCCATCACTTCACATTGATTCTATACAAATCTTATGTTTCAAAGTGACAATCCTGGAATCTTATTATATACATGAAAAAATGTGACTAGGACAGGGATTCTCAGGGTATCAAGCCTCTGCCATCCCATATATTTTAGTGGTCATTGTGGGGGGCAGAATGGGAGAAACAGAGACTAGTTTGCCTGACATTTCAACATTTAATACAGCTATCATTTCAATAAGTACCTTCTTGGGGGTTACCCTTTAGAAAGAGAGATTCTGTTTGGCAAGTTCACTGGATATAGATATACTGTATCTCTTCATTCCACCTCCCAGTAAGGAGTTAGATCAGGGGTAGGCAACCTATGGCACGCATGCCAAAAGTGGCACGCGAGCTGATTTTCAGTGGCACTCACACTGCCCAGGTCCTGGCCACTGGTCTGGGGGGCTCTGCATTTTAATTTAATTTTAAATGAAGCTTCTTAAACATTTTAAAAACCTTATTTACTTTACATACAACAATAGTTTAGTTATATATTATAGACTTATAGAAAGAGACCTTCTAAAAACATTAAAATGTATTACTGGCACGCGAAACCTTAAATTAGGAGTGAATAAATGAAGACTCGGCACACCACTTCTGAAAGGTTGCCGTCCCCTGAGTTAGATTCACAGGATTTAAATAGTTGTCAAAAAAAATTTAAAACCAAAACACAATAGACTGTTACAAAAACAGTGTTTGCACAAATGAAAGTTAGAAAATGTTACATTACCTGTTAAGTTCATCCAAACATAGGCGAAGCGTCTCATATGTTGTTAGAGCAACCTCATACTTTCCCTGCTTGATACGACTCAGTTCATTGTCCTTTCTACTGCCATGTAAAATAGCGACCCTGAAATAGCCCCAAGTGTCCAACTCATCCTTCCAGTTATAAAGCACAGAAAGAGGGGCCACTATTAGGAAAGTCTAAAAACAAACAGCTGTCATTATACTGCTGCAGAACCCATGTCAAAAACATTGTATCGAGAGCTGTTATGCAAAAGTCAAAATAATGAGCATTGTTTTAGTATTTAAAAGTTTGAATTTTATTTAATCATTTTCCATGAATGATATCTATTATTTGCTTAGAGTTATATGAACTGAATAGAGAAGAATCTGGAAAGAAGATTAGAGGACAAACTCATAAAAGTAAAACAATCTGAGTTTATTTACAGTGTGTTATCATCAGAGGAAACATATAGTAAAATGGTGTCCAGAAGGAGTACTCCTTCAAAACAATAATGGTAGTTACTCAAGTTATACTGTAAAGCTTAAAAAAAAAAAAATCTACTTCATATGGACAGTGAGAGTAAAACTGATGAAATGCAAGAAATGTAAAAAAATTATGACTGTAGACTGATGGAGAAAACACAAACCATCACTTTCTACTTCTATAGAATTTGCATCCACAGATCACAAAATGTTTTACAGATGGGAAAACAGAGGCACAGAGTGATTCAGTAACTTGTTCGATGTCAGGAAGTTAGTTAATGGCAGAGCAAAGAATAGAAAACAGATTTTTTGTCTTCCAAAAGACACCTGCAACTGAATTATATAATTAGTCCATTAACTATATTT
Organism: Terrapene triunguis; assembly: GCF_002925995.2. Taxonomy (NCBI): domain Eukaryota; kingdom Metazoa; phylum Chordata; order Testudines; family Emydidae; genus Terrapene; species Terrapene triunguis. Next base: position 20,968,132 of record NW_020664464.1, on the reverse strand, counting down.
GCTACAACTAGCCTCAAAAGGCCAATATTGATTCACATTTTATTTGTTTTATAAAATGTATTTTAGGTATTAGCGATATTAACCCTTGCCAGAAAATTGCAAAACACTAAAATTGTTCGTGGTAGATACAGTTAGCTGATTTCAACCTTTTTACAACATGTATTTTAGTTCTATGCATATATTCCAATACAGTAGATATTCTCTGGATTCAATTGTGAATTTTTGTTTAATAAAGTATTTCAAATTTACCTCTACTGTTTTGTATTTAGTAAGCGTTTGTATTAGTATGTTTACATGGCTTTCATAAAAAGAAACATATGACTGCTAATTGGTACATGCCATTGAATAGGACACAGGACTGGGAAACAGGACACTAGGTTCTATTCCTGGTTGACACACCTTGGAAAGTCACTTAACTTCTGTGCCTCAGTTTTCTCTCATCTGTACAATGGGAATAATACTAAATTAACCACATTTGAGAACTCGTTTAAAATGCACAGATAAAAAGCACTATATAAATATTAAGTATTATTAATAATACCAAAATCTTTTATAATCCTGGTCCCATTACAAATGCTCATTCAAAGAATTGTGGGACCAACTCATGGGCAAGATATTGAAAAGCTTCCATTTAGCACATTACTTTGGCTAAAGGAACTAATCAGAACTTTACGAATAAAAGTATGTATCTCAGAATCCTATTTCAAGCATCAATACTTATTACTTGTTTACACCACCCAAAAGAGAAATAAGGGTTACTTGCATATTGTATACCATTGACACTTTTGTCATCATTTTTTTCTCTCTTTCTTTTCAGGGAATTGAACCACAAAGGAAAGTTTCTTGAAATCCACCTTGTCTAAACTACTGCATACAATAGGTTTCCAAAAGACCGATTTTTAAGCAATATACAAATTCATTGTGGCAAAAATCATCAAATAAGAATTAAAGTAAGACTAAAAGAGGCAATTCAAAAGTAATTTTACTTAGTTGAACATCTCTTCAGCTATATCATGGACAGGTGTAACTTATAATGTTAGTTATGTGTCTTAGATGTTCTCTACTCCCTCAACTTATGAACTGTGAAACTGAAAATATTATCCAAATTCTACTCATTATGTTGGTTCCATACACATTGATACAAATAAAATATTAAAAGACACCTGCTACAGAATAATATATAAATTATCATTATAAATGCCATTACTTTAAAACAGTGGCAAACTTGCTGGTGCAGTCTTAAAACATGGGGCCCATTAAATCAACGATATTAAGTTGCAGCTGATTTAATCCTGAAAAGAAGATGGATCCACAAACCAACCATTAAAAATATGTAAGTGTTAAGAATTTAAATAAAAGGTTTAAAGGTTTAAGATGGTTCCTGCAACTCAATCACCTCAATCAAATGAAAATCACCTGGGTCTTTCAATGTAGGCATACGAAGGTGTGTCTTACATTTAAAATAAACTTTTAGATAATTTATCCATTTCCTAACATTATAACAGTTTATACACGAAATCATATAGCCTCACTTCTAAAATCATCATCTGTCTACCATTCAACATTTTATAGCTTATGGACACTTCACAGATACAATAATGTCATTTTGAGCCATCAAAACACCTATCAACTTGTAACAGTCATTATAAAGGGAGCCAATAGCTATCCCTACGTTTAGGTTGCCTAGCACTTTCTATTATAAAAGATCCTTCCCGTCTTTTTTGAGACACACTAAAACCTCCATCGTTTGTAGCAGGATTTTGAAATTCATCAGAGGGAAAGCCCTTAGGCTGGAGAAATACTTTTTCTTTGTCTCATGAAATTACACTCGGTTCTCCTGACATGAACCATTTTCCTTTTCTTGCTTCCATTGCTCATAGGTCTTAATTACATGATCACATGCAGTTTTCCATAGGACACTTGCCTAATTCAGTGCACAGAAAGGACACACATGGAAGAGTTAAGGTTACACTAGCATTTCCTAACTTTCGAGTGCTTGACTTTGCAACTTAAATAATGTTTTTTAACAGTTTCGGTATGCAATATACTATGTATTAAAGCATAATCAAATAACATTTAATTTTCCTTTCACGGACAATGGCTTCACTACCTACTTAGACCATTGGCTTCATCCTGCTGAATTTTCCTATTGAATTTTCACATTTTGGTACAGTTAAATACAGGGCTGGCTTTAGTAAGTGCGGGGCCCGATTCGAATACCCGGCGGCGGTCCGGGTCTTCGGCGGCGGGTCCTTCATTCGCTCCGGGTCTTCCGTGGCACTGAAGGACCCGCCGCCGAAATGCCGCTGAAGACCCGGAGCGAGTGAAGGACCCACCGCCGACGTGCCACCGAAGACCCAGACCGCCGCCGAGTGAGTAAAAAAATTAAAAAGGCGCCTATATTAGGTGCTCTTTTTTAGGGCGCGGGGCTCGATTCGGGGGAATTGGCCTAAAGCCGGCCCTGGTTAAATAAATGCTAGACCTACATACTGCATTGTCTCGGTTTTTAAAAAACCGGGAGGTTGACTTGCATTATCTAAAATCCATGAACATCTGTATTTCCACATGCAAACACCCCAAAACCTGGCATACGCAAACATATTTTTTGCAGTGCAAGTAAGCTTTTATAAAAAAAACACAGCATCAGCTTTTATGTTATAAAAAAAAAAGTCTCTAACAATTAAAATCTGTACCTTTTTGGGGATATATGTTGGTTCTTTTTTCATGGTCCTCAATAAAAACTCTGGCATATTGTTTTCAATATCTTCACGTGTTCCCTTTTTGCATAGTACTGCAGCCAGAAATGAAATGACCTAGAGAAAGAATGCAATTTACAGTGAATATGCAGAAAATGCAACAAAACATGAATATGTCCTTCAGACAGCAGACATTCAGGGCACGATCCTGGAAGTGCTAAGCATCCTCAGCTTTTGCTGACTTCATCCTTGAGATATGAGCTCAACTCTCCTACAGGGCTAGAATGTTTGCTAATGAGTGAAGAAAAAAAACAGTGCCCTGAAAAATACACAAGATGTAGTGCAGGAGAATAGGGAGAAATGATGGAAGGGGCATGCCTAGCAACTTTCCAAAGAAGTGAGGAAATAGGGTCCTTGAATGGGAAAACAGAAGCAGCACAGATGTGGTTAATCCACCTGAAACTTCAGTCCAAAGTTTCCTCTGGGGAAGGGTTTTAAAGTGATGGTTACCCAATCCTATTAATATGTATTTCTTATATATTTCATAGATAAGGCCAGAAGAGACCACTATTACCTGCTAGTCTGACCTCCTGTATACACAGGCCATAGGACTTTCCTGAATTAAACTAGAGCATGTCTTTTAGAAAAACATTCAATCTTGATTTAAAAATTGCCAGTGACAAAGAATCCATCACAACTTGATAAATTGTTCCAATGGTTAATTACCCTCAATGTTAAAAATGTGCACCTTATTTCCAGCCTACCTTTATCTAGCTTCAACTTACAGCCATTGGATCTTGTTATATCTTTCTCTGCTAGATTGAAGAGCCCAATATCAAATTTTGGGGCCCCATGTAGGTACTTATAGACTACAATCAAGTCACCCCTTAACCTTCTCTTTGTTAAACTGAATAGACTGACGCAAGGAGCTCAAATCACTATAAAGGCATGTTTTCAAATCTTTTAATCTAGCAGTTTTCAACCTTTTTTCATTCGCAGATCCTGAAAATTTTTTGAATGGAAGTGTGGACCTCTTTGGAAATGTTAGACATAGTCTGCGGTCCCCCAGGGGGCCATGGACCACAGGTTGAAAGCCACTGTTTATGCTAACAACCACCTTTCGCGGACCTCTTAGACAGACCACTGACCCCCCAGAGGTCCACAGACCACATATTAAGAAGCACTTTGATCATTCTTGTGGCTCTTCTCTCAGCCCTCTCCAATTTAGCATCAGCCTTCTTGAATTGTGAACATCTGAATTGGACATAGTATTCCAGTAGCAGTTGCACTAGTGCCAAATACAGCGGTAATATAACCTCCCTACTCCTACTTGATATTTCCTTGTTCATGCATCCAAGTATCATATTAATTCTTTGGGCCAGCATTGCACTGGCAGCTCACATTCAACTGATTATCCAAAATGGCCCCAAAGTCTTTTTCAGAGAGTCACTGCTTCCCAGGATACAGTCCTTGCTCCTCCAATTCTGAGGCTAGCACCAGGATTAGCTTTCTCCATTGGATTCAGGGGCTGAACTACAGCAAGGTCACCTTGTTAAGCCCCAATTGCAACGCACTCTCTGCTGACTTCCGCTTATCTGTTGAAATGTGGGTGGCTTGGGGCAATATGGGTATATACACTGCAACATTCTATAGTAGGTTAGAGGCCCACAGTCTGAGCTATTTTGGGCTACACTTCAGTTGTCATCCAGAAGAAACAGAAGGCCAAAAGCACAGCTATTGGTAGACACAGTTTGGCCACAAGTCACATTTTTAAAAATCACCCAGGTATGATGTCCCAGGAACTGTGCAGCAGCAAGAAGCAGCTGTTCTGCCACTGCGGTGCTCATCTTTTAGAAGTTCGGCAGTTCCTCTATTGCTCACAGCAGCAGCCAGCTCCCGTCCCTTTCCTCTGCAGCTGCCTCACAGCTGTTCATAGCAGGACAGAGCTAAAGCTGTCAGCACCACAGAGAAGGAGGTAGCCAACAGGGAATGGTGGAGGGAGAGACAGCAAGGAATGCTGAGCTGCCAGGAAAAAAACCTGCAAAGGATAGAGGTGGGTGGGGCATAAGAGGGGGAAGCCATCATGTGGGGCAGGAGAATGGAAAGCTACCATAGGGGCCAGAGGAGGCAATAAAATTTTAGGCACAATTCTTCATATAAACTGAGGGGGCAAGGTGGTTCTGGAAGTTTGTACGCATATCAGTGAATTTTAATAATAGGTTTTTGGTGGTGATGGTGGTGGGAAATTTTTTTTTAACCCTTTCAAGCATAAACTGAAATTCCCCAGAAAGTAATAACTTCTAGTGGTTTCCAGACTCTTCATTTATTTGAAGAATTATCCCCATCAAACTTTCACATTTTGGTAACTGTGGCAAAGGCCTGAAAAAGGACAATCTGCCAGAGAAATCTGTTGCTCCTTCAACTGAAGCAGGAAGCAAACTGGAGAACAGGCAGCATAAGGAGGGGGAACTGAAGCCAAAAACATTTCACTTTTCTCTGAGACACCTCATAACAGATAGATAGGGGAGACAGAACCTCCAGAAACAATATAGTTTGAACTCTGTAAAATAAACATACATAAATTATTTTGTAAATCCATCCTGCTACAACAGACACAGCCATTTCTCAGAATGTCCTCTAATAACTATTTTACAGCACAACTACTTAGGTGGTCACAAGTTTAAGGAAATAATTAGGAAAAAAAGAAAGACTTCAAACTTTATTCACTCTCAGGCCTTTAACTTTGTTTTTAGCCTCTTTTCAAGGTGTGCTGGAAAAGGAATAGAGATCTTGCTACCACTCACCATGATCCATCAGCACCACCCCTGCTTCCATAAAGAAAATCGGTAAATAAAATTATTTCTTCATATCTGGGGACACCACTAAGAAGTTAAAACTAGGGATGTCGATTAATCGCAGTTAAATCACGCGATTAACTAAAAAAAATTAATCGCTATTAATCGCAGTTTTAATCACACTGCTAAACAATAGAATACCAATTGAAATTTATTAAATATGTTCAATGTTTTTCTACATTTTCAAATATATGGATTTCAATTACAATACAGAATACAAAGTGTACAGTGCTCACGTTACATTATTTTTGTTTACAAATATTTGCACTGTAAAAATGATAAAAGAAATAGTATTTTTCAATTCACCTCATACAAGTACTGTAGTGCAATCTCTATCGTGAAAGTGCAATTTACAAATGTAGATTTTTTTTTTGTTACATAACTGCACTTAAAAACAAAACAATGTAACTTTAGAGCCTACAAGTCCACTCAGTCCTACTTCTTGTTCAGCCAATCGCTAAGACAAACAAGTTTGTTTACATTTATGAGAGATAATGCTGCAAGCTTCTTATTTACAATGTCACCTGAAAGCGAGAACAGGCGTTCACATGGCACTTTTGTAGCCAGCATTGCAAGGTATTTACATGCCAGATATGCTAAATATTCATATGCCTCTTCATGCTTCGGCCACCATTCCAGAGGACATGCTTCCATGCTGATGGTGCTCGTTAAAAAATAATGCGCTAATTAAATTTGTGATGGAACTCCTTGGTGGAAAAACAGTATGTCTCCTGCTCTGTTTTACCCATATTCTGCCATATATTTCATATTATAGCAGTATCGCATGATGACCCAGCACATGTCCATTTTAAGAACACTTTCACTGCAGATTTGACAAAACACAAAGAAGGTACCGATTTGAGATTTCTAAAGATAGCTACAGCACTCCACCCAAGGTTTAAGAATCTGAAGTGCCTTCCAAAATTTGAGAGGGACAAAGTGTGAAGCATGCTTTCAGAAGTCTTAAAAGAGCAACACACTGATCCGGAAGCTACAGAACCCAAATCACCAAAAAAAGAAAATCAACCTTCTGCTGGCGGCATCTGACTCAGGGGATGAAAATGAATGTGCATCAGGCCACAGGTTTGGATCGTTATCGAGCAGAACCTGTCATCAGCATGGACGCATGTCCTCTGGAATGGTGGTTGAAGCATGAAAGGACATATGAATGTTTAGCACATCTGGCACGTAAATACCTTGCAACGCCAGCTACAACAGTGCCATGAGAACGCTTGTTCTCACTTTCAGGTGACACTGTAAACAAGAAGCGGGCAGCATTATCACCTGCAAATGTAAACAAACTTATAGACTTATTGTTTTATTTTTGAGTGCATTTTTTTTTTTGTACATAATTCTACATTTGTAAGTTCAACTTTCATGATAAAGAGATTACACTACAGTACTTGTATGAGGTGAATTGAAAAATACTATTTCTTTTGTTTTTTACAGTGCAAATATTTGTAGTAAAAATAAATATAAAAATGAGCACTGTACACTTGTATTCTGTGTTGTAACTGAAATCAGTATATTTGAAAACATAGAAAACATTCAAAAATATTTAAATAATATTCTATTATTGTTTAACAGCACGATTAATCGCGATTGATTTTTTTAATCCCTTGACAGCCCTAGTTAAAACAATGTTATTTTAACATTAAATGGACAAATGTAAGGAAATTTAAAATTAAGGCTGCACTTTGCCCATAACCCACCCCACTGTGACTATGGTGTAACAGAAGGTAATTCTACATGCCACATAGATTAAGGAAATGGCTGCCTGAAATATGAATTTCTTTAATTTACATCAGACACACCAGCCCCCATGTAGAATAATATGTTTGGGGAGGGGGAAGGAGGAGTTTAAACAGTAGTTCAGAAATTCAGGATTTCATCAGGTTTAAACATTACACTCCTAAAACCAAATCCTGCAAACTGCTGCACATGGGCAGACCTCTATACCCATGGAGTCCCATTGACTTCAACAGGGGTCTGCCCAGAGCCCCATTGATTTCTGTGAAGATCTACATAAGAGCAGAGGTTCACCTATTCAGAATAGTTTGCAGGACTGGAGCTTTAATATACTAATTTAACCTCATACAGTGCCTCCTTCATGTTCTTGTGGTATTAAAAACCAACAGTATTTTCCTAGGGTTAATAAAATACTCCATATCCAAACTCTGACTTTGAAAATAAAACTGAGCCCAACTGATTTAAACGAAATTTAGTTGAGAAATGAATTGTCATCTTGAGAATTTGTATGCAATGTTACAACTGAAAATGAGATTTTAGGCTGAATTACACACTTTTTGAAAAGGGACGTTTTAAAAATGTCAGGAGTTTCTAAGCTATAGCAGCACCGTGGGGGGTTGCTAAAATAAACTGTATTGAATAGAAGTTTAACAAATCATTTACAAAAACCAAGTTATCCATTATGGAACAAACTTTAAATTAAGCCTCAAAGAAATCCCAAAAGAATAAAATCTGCAATCTAATCTCTGAATCGGTCATAGGATAGAATGGTATTTCATCCCCAAAATGACAAACCAAATTATCATTCTGGGAAAGGCATCTTCCCCATGCTGACACGGAAACATTTACAGGCTGTTTCCTTACACACTGTCAGTTAGCAATATACACTATATACCAGGGTCTGGGAAACAGTGCAATAACATTTCCCACTGGCCAATGTGAAGGGGCAAGGGGAAAACAGACTTGGTTATAACATTTGCACTAGTGTTTTTGAACATTTCCTCATTATAATAAAAAAAAAGTCTTCAGAAGTAGGGGGGGGGGGGGAATCTCACTCACTGTGTGCACTAGTATATCCTAAAGGCATCCCAGCCATCTTCCAGAATCACACTGTAATTTGAGCCAGAGATGGGAAGCTCAGCATGTAAACAAGCATGAGGAGGAGGAGATTTTTACAGCATTGTAAATTAGGTTTTCTGATATGTGTTAAGTGGTTAATTAAAGTAACTGAATATACATAATACTTGTTTCAACACAGCAATGTTTTCTACACAAATAAGTGAGACTCCTGCCTCTTTTGTACTTTCATATGCACCTCACTGCCCATTCCTGCAGCTCGAAGTGCAGAGTATAAAGACTGACTTTTTGGGGGGGGGGGGGGGGGGGGAGAGAGAATATATAAGATACTCTTTTAATGATGCATTCTTCTTCAAAGTTGGGGTAGCAATTAGAAAGTTTATCACACTGCAATTCCAAATAACTACATAAAATCAGTTGTTGCAACATGCTGAGCTTGTTTGTCTCCCATCTATCCCTTCATAATAATTAATTATTCCATACAGTTATACGGCAGAGGAAGCACGCCACTCACTATCACCCAGCATCATCTATGTGCGCCATTCTTGCGGGCAAACTGCTGGATATTCAAACTTCTAGGAATCCTGCTCTCTAAAATAGTCTATGCCTTGTATATCTGAAGGGATAGTCTTGCAATTTATATGCAGAGGTAAAATTTTAAATTCAGCTTGATGAAAGTACTTTTCATTATAATTATCAATGACATTGCACTTTTAGAATTGGTTTTTCATAGTTTAGATGGTATTATAGAGCATTAGCTAAACAGGTTGATCAAGATTAAGAAAAAAGTTTAAGAACTTTTTAGTTTATATTTTAAAAGCAAACACAATAAATATAGTGAACATGTGTTATTACTTGTATTCCTTCTCCTCTGAGAGGGATTTGTAGAGTGAGCAGAATGTCAAAGAATGTTACCAACATAACGTTGACACAAGTCAACTGAAATATGATACATTGCAGAAACCCAAAATGGTTATTTAAATATTAGTGGTATGGAAATTGACTGCCAAATATCTTTGGATACATGTTTTTTATTAGATTGTATGAGATACTTGCAGTTTAGAATACAAAAATACTTCTACATCTACTGTATTTGAGTGCATCTGATTAGTTTCCTTTGCTCTCAACCACATGCTAACAAGAAACCTAGGCATGATCAGGTGCAGCATTATGCAAACAGAAGCAGTTCAGTTTTATTCAAACTGAGACTGTTACAGCACCAAGAGGAAGACACACATTGTGTGGTACACCTATAAATACTCCCCCAAGAGAGACACTTTGCCAAATGTACACTTAGTTTATTCTCCCTTTTTAAAGAGAAAAGGTTTATTATGTTACTCACTTTAGCATTGTCTCACACTAAGGAAAATTCTCAGTTAATATTCCCAGAAGTGGGGATGGGGAGAATTTTACACTGGATCAGTGGGGCTCCGGCAGGAATTAGACAATGGGGGAGTCGGCAGGGGGAGAGAAGAGGGCATTATATATTAGATACTTTAGGATTCAACCCACTAACTAAATAAATAAAAGAAGTGGAGGGGTAAGAACCTCCTTCCAGATTAAAAATGTCCTAATTTCAACTGAATCATTGAACCCTGACGATCCAAAACAGATAAGAAAAAATGCTACTATACTGTGTATCTTTTGCATTAACATTAGCTGTCATCTTTACTTATAAGAATAGTAGCCTAAATCACTTACATTTCTGACTGGGAGACAACAATGGAATGAAACATCTTGGATCTTACAAAATTAATCTGGCTAGGGTCTCCAAAGTTTGGAGTATACTTGAAGTACTTTTCAAGAGCAGCACAAAACTGTTACTGTCTAGACAATGAATGAAAAACAACTTTAGCCACTCTGTGTATGTCAAAAGTGTATAGCCCCATTTATAACCATTGTTATGATGCACAGAGAGTAATTCTCCAAATACCTAAAATATAAAGACAAACATTGGGACTCTAGCTAGATATACAATTATAACTTCATAAATAGGTGCCTTTTAAAAATCATTAACCCTTATATGTAATCTATTTCATAAAGCATAGTCATATCTGACCCAATAGTTTAAGGTGACAAAATACCTGTATTGTTTTTCCAAGTCCCATGTCATCTCCAAGAATACATCCTCTTTTACGAGCATAGTGTCCATAGAGAAACTGAACCCCATCCCTTTGATAATCACGCAGATACCTATTAATTGTGTAAGGGATACAGTCCCCATCTACAGATAGCTCAAAAGCAACTGCAGGAGATGGAAGCCTTTGGTCGGGGAAATAAGGCTTTTCCAAATCTTCATCATCAAATATTAAGCTATTCCGGGGATCTTTACCAGCTCTGGCTTTACAGAGTTTTGTTATTATGATGTTCTTTTCTTCAGACCCCAAAAATGATACAATTGCAAATGATTTCCCATTCTTGTCTGTTTCAACTGACTTTATTGTGGCTTCACACAGTTTCCCACTTTCAGGAGATGGGGCAAGACACTTCTCTCCAGCATGCCACCTGTCTAAAAACAAAAACACACAAAAAAAGATGATGTTGCAAACTATGTGAAAAAAGTGCTACGCTTGTTATGCTTTTGTTAACACTGTTCAAAGTATTTTATTAACACTGTTCTGAGAAAATACATATAAATAAGGCCCTTCATTTTTGGTTTTTATTTATATAAGTTTCCTGGGAATTTATCTGGTTTTCTCTTAAAATTTTACAAATGCGAGAAAATCTGGAAAAACCAAAAACAAAGGGCAGCGAGTGCTGGGGAGGGATGGCCAGTACTCATGGGGATGGAACTCACCATGTAGCACTTGAGGAAACCTTCCACACCCTACAGCAGTCAGGAGGTTTTGGCTGCCAGGACCTTGCTCCCTACCCTCTCTTTCTGTGCCCCTGACACAGAGGCAGCCAACGGGGGTGCTGAAGAGGTGATCAGCAGAGGAGCAAAAGGCTGCAATCCGTGAATACTGGCATCCTGATCCCACCGGCCCTTCAGCATGGCCCCCTCTGCTTCCCTTGCGCAGACTCTGTTTGGCAGGGGAAGTGGATGGAGCTCTGTGCCCTGGGGCCGGCTGCTACAGCTGCACGGTGGGGGAGCAAGGAGGGCAGGAAGTCTGGCCCCAACAGCCAAGACCTCTGGCACAGAGTCCCCCCTGCTTCCGATGGCGGACACTGTCCCCTCCTGATCCAAGCCCTTCAACGTGGCCCCATCCACTCTCACACTGAAGGAGAGGGCTCTGTTTGGCAGGAGCCAGTACTCACAGGGTGCAGCATTCCGCTCCCTGCGGGCCTGTCACTGCAGTGGTCAGGCAGTCTCAGTTGCTTGGAGCCAGCTCCCTGCCCATCTCACTCCCCCAGAGCACAGAGGAAGCAGAATGGTGCCATGCTGAAGGACCAGATCAGTCGAGCAGAAGGCTGCACCACATGAGTACTGACACCCTTGCCAAAGAAAGCACCCTCCTGACCCCGCCAGGGGTTCAGTGCAGCCTCGGCCACTTGCCCTGTGACAAATTCCCAAGTCCCAAAAAAGCCAAAATTCAGTTGAGACCCCCACACACCCCTGTAATATCCTATATACTGGCTTTTTTCAAAAACCTGGGAAATTTTCACGGGGAAGAAAAAAAGAATCAGTAAATACCAATAACAAAGGGACTTACATATAACATAAGGTAGGAGGTTAGGATGAAAGTCACACTAGAATTACCGTATATACTCGTTCATTAGCCCGTTCGTTTATAAGCCGACCCTCCAAGATGGATAAGTAAAATTAGCAAAAACCGTATGACCCTTTCATAAGCCGACCATATATTTCAGGGGTTGGAAGACAGAATACTTCCGACAGTGGCCAAGGCTTCCAAGGGAATGAACAGAACAGGGTAATTTTGAGTGATCTATCCCCTGTCATCCAGTCCCAGTTTCTGGCAGTTGGAGGTTTAGGGACACCTGGCACACAGCTTGCATCTCTGGACTCCTTGGCTAACAGCCATTGATGGATCTATCCCCCACGAACTTATCAAATACTTTTTTGAACCCAGTTATACTTTTGGCCTTCACAACATCACCTGGCAATGAGTTCCATAGGTTGACTGTGTGATGTGTGAAGTATTTCCTCAGGTTTGTTTTAAACCTGCTGCCTAATAATTTAAATCGGTTGATCCCTAGTTCTTGTGTTATGCAAAGAGGTAAATAACACTTCCTTATTAACTTTCTCCATACTATTCACAACTTTATAGACCTCTAGCATATCCCCCTTTAGCTGTCTCTTTTCTAAGATCAATAGTCCCGGTCTTTTTTAGTCTCTCCTTACATGGAAGCTGTTCCATACCCCTAATCATTTTGTTGCCCTCCTCTGTAACTTCTTCCATTCTAATTATGGCTGTCAAACAATTAAAAAAATTGTGATTAATCACGAGATTAAAAAAATAATCACAATTAATCACTGTTTTAATTGCATTGTTAAATAGAATACCATTTAAATATTTCTACATTTTCAAATATATTGATTTCAATTACAACAGAATACAAAGTGTACAGTGCTCACTTATTTTTTATTACAAATATTTGCACTGTAAAAATGATAAACAAAAGAAATATTTTTCAATTCACCTCATAAAAGTACTGTAGTGCAATCTCTTTATTGTGAAAGTGATACCTCCAAATGTAGATTTGTTACATAACTTCACTTAAAAACAAAACAATGTAAAATTTTAGAGCGTACAAGTCCACTCAGTCCTACTTCTTGTTCAGCCAATCACAAGAGTGTTATAAGCAAGACACGAGAAATAATTCTTCCACTCTACTCCGCACTGATAAGGCCTCAATTGGAGTAATGTGTCAAGTTCTGGGTGCCACATTTCAGGAATGATGTGGACAAATTGGAGAAAGTCCAGAGAAGAGCAACAAAAATTATTAAAGGTCTAGAAAACATGACCTATTAGGCCTGGTCTACACTAGGCTTTTATGTCGACTTTAGCGCCGTTATATCGAATTAACCCTGCACCCGTCCACACCAGGAAGCCATTTAGTTCGACATAAAGCTCTCTTTAAATCGATTTCTGTAATCCTCCCCAACGAGAGGATTAGCGCTAAATTCGACATGGCCATATCGAATTAGGCTAGGTGTGGATGGAAATCGACGGTAATAGCTCCGGGAGCTATCCCACAGTGCACCACTCTGTTGACGCTCTGGACAGCAGTCCGAGCTCGGATGCTCTGACCAGCCACACCCCCGGGAAAATTTGAATTCATTTTCATTTTCCTGTCTGGGCAGTTTGAATCTCAGTTCCTCTTTGGACATCGAGGGGAGCTCAGCAGCAGTGGCAACTATGCAGAGCTCTCCAGCAGAGATGGCCGTGCAATCTAATAGAAAGAGGGCCCCAGCATGGACTGATCGGGAAGTCTTGGATCTCATCGCAGTGTGGGGCGATGAGTCCGTGCTTTCAGAGCTGCGCTCCAAAAGAAGGAATGCTAAGATCTACGAGAAGATCTCCAAAGCCATGGCAGAGAGAGGCTACAGCCGGGATGCAACGCAGTGCCGCGTGAAAATCAAGGAGCTGAGACAAGGCTACCAAAAAACCAAAGAGGCTAACGGACGCTCCGGATCCCAGCCCCACACATCCCGTTTCTACGAGGCACTGCATTCCATCCTGGGAGCGGCCGCCACCACTACCCCACCCCTGACCGTGGACTCCGAGGATGGGATCATGTCCGCGGCCGGTTCCTCGTCGGACATGACAGCGGACGGGGAAGATGAAGAAGGAGATGAGGAGGACGAGGCAGTCGACAGCGCTGGCACCGCTGATTTCCCCGACAGCCAGGAGCTCTTCATCACCCTTACCGAGATCCCGTACCAACCGTCCCCATCCCTTACCCCGGACACAGAATCAGGGGAAGGATCAAGCAGTAAGTGCTGTAAACATGTAAACATTTATTTAAAACAGAACGGTAATATTTATACTATTAACAATGTACATTTATAAAAGTTCTGTAAACTAGTAAAAAAATAATCAGGTACAAAACAGGAATATTTACAAAGGTAACAAATGGGTTTTCATGATTTCTCTGTCTTGGCCTCTTCTCAATTTAGTCCCAAGTGTTTTAAAAAATGTTCACAATGTCCGTTACTCCATGATTCCCAGGCCCAAGACGCTCCACTCCATAGTCCCAGTGCACCTACGCGAAAATCCGGTCAATGTGGCCGGGGATCGACGAGAAATCCTCGTAGGAGAACTCCTCGTAGGTCTCGTGGAGGTAGAGCTCAAGCCTGTTGATCAGGTTCCGGGGTAGGGCGATCTTAGTGGGCCCTCCGTGGTAGCAGACATGCCCCCTCCATGCCACAATCAAGTACTCCGGGATCATGGCCCGACATAGCATGGCGGCATACGGCCCCGGTTTCTGCATGCTTTCCCGCAGCATGCGTTCTCTCTGGGTGTCCGGGATCCTCAGGAGGGTGATGTCGCTCATGACGCCCTGCTTTGAATTAGGGAGGGGAATGTTAGTATTGGGACTGCTTTACAGCCACGCGGTGGAGGGAGAGGGGCAGCATACAGGGATCTTTCCCTGGGACAGCCGCGAGGGGGTGGGACAGGGGCAGAGTTGATGCTGTCCTGATTGCTGGCAGCAGAGACTGGCATTGCTTTCAATGTGAAAGGAGGCCAGTGCTACTGCTGGAGTTTTAAGCAGCCACAAGTCTGCGGCTTACCATTATTGCCCGCTCCAGAAGTTCAGGTCTCCAGCCACAGTTCTCTGAACAGTCCAAGACCTCCGCAAGTCCACAGGCACTGAAGGCGACGGCCGAAAATTCGACCTTGTCCTGAGTGCGCATGTGAGAGGTGCAGTGCATGGTCTTGTTCACAGAGAAAGACTAGGTTCTTTGTATACAATTTCATTTATCTGTCTCAGGAATTCACTCCCTTTTCACAATTCACACAGACACATCTGCGACTGTCTCCCAACCCAGCCTCTCAGCACACTCCCAGAGGCTAGCGCAGATTAGGCGGAGGAAGAAGAAGACGCGTGAAGACATGTTCTCAGAACTAATGGACTGCTCCCGAGCCCAGGCAGCCCAGCAGACACAGTGGAGGGAGAACTTGTCACAAATGCACCGAGCAGTCATGGAACGGGAGGAGAGGTGGCGTCAGGAGGACCAACAGGCTACTGAAAAGCTGCTTGGACTAATGAGGGAGCAAACGGACACGCTCCGGCGCCTTGTGGATGTTCTGCAAGACCGGAGGCAGGAGGACAGAGCCCCGCTGCAGTCTATCTGTAACCGCCCTCACCCGCCACCAAGTCCCACACCACCCTCACCCAAACTCCAAAGAAGGAGGGGCGGCAAGGGCCGTTAAAACTTTCAGTCAACCCCTGCAGACTGCTCTAGCACTAGAAGGCTGACATTCCCCAAAATTTCATAAGTCCTTTCCCACCCACCTCACAGAAGCCCCCGTCCAAGTTTCACACCCCACGTTTCATGTCTGGTTCGCAATAAAATGTTTGTTTCTCTCCATTACTGTTTCAGTCAGGTTCTTTTGAGGGAGAGTCTGTCTGGAGGGGGGGAAGGGGCTTGGTAATTGGGCAGGACAGTGACCTTTAGCAGGGTACAGAGGCGGTGTCAGGTCCAGCATCAGGACACATACACAGTGCAGTCACTGGTTACCCTGGTCAGTCTGGGAGGTGTTTTTCATGTTCTCCATTGAAATAACCAGTCCACCAGTGCGGAGCCTGGCATTCCGGGAGTTTAGAAGCATCATTTGCATCAGAACACTGAACCCGCCCCCCGCCACAGTCTGCGTCCCCGGTTTAAAATATTCCCGCGAAAACAGCAATACAGACAACGCTGTTCATTAACAAAATCGAAATGATTTTATTTTTTGGGAAGGGGAAGGGGGTGAAGGGGGTATGTAACTGGAGAGGATAGTCAAAATGAACTGGGCAAAGAAACGGGGGCAGGTTCAGCTTCTCTGTCCACAAACTGAAAAGTCACTGGTTGCCCTGCTCACTCAGGAACCTAGCTTTCAAAGCCTCCCGGATGCACAGGGCGTCCCGCTGGGATCTTCTAATGGCCCGGCTGTCTGGCTGGACGTAATCAGCAGCCAGGCTATTTGCCTCTAGCTCCCACCCCGCCATAAAGGTCTCCCCCTTGCTCTCACATAGATTGTGGAGCACACAGCAAGCTGCAATAACGATGGGGATATTGGTTTCACTGAGATCACAGCGAGTGAGTAAGCTTCTCCATCTCCCTTTGAGACGGCCAAAAGCACACTCCACCACCATTCTGCACTTGCTGAGACGGTAGTTGAACAGTTCTTTTTCTGTGTCCAGGGCGCCAGTATAGGGCTTCATGAGCCAGGGCATTAGCGGGTAGGCTGGGTCCCCGAGGATGACTGTAGGCATCTCCACATCCCCAAGAGTTATTTTGTGGTCTGGGAAGTAAATACCTTCCTGCAGCCGTCTAAACAGACCAGAGTTCCTGAACACACGAGCGTCATGAACCTTGCCCGGCCATCCGACGTAGATGTTTGTAAACCGTCCCCGATGGTCCACCAGTGCTTGCAGCACCATTGAAAAGTAGCCCTTTCTATTGATGTACTGGCTGGCCTGGTGGTCCGGTCCCAGGATAGGGATGTGAGTCCCATCGATAGCCCCTCCGCAGTTTGGAAATCCCATCGCGGCAAAGCCATCTATGATGACCTGCGCGTTTCCCAGGGTCACAACCTTTGGGAGCAGTACCTTCACGATTGCCTTGGCTACTTGCATGACAACAACCCCCACGGTAGATTTGCCCACACCAAAGTGGTTCGCGACTGACCGGTAGCTGTCCGGCGTTGCAAGCTTCCAGAGGGCTATGGCCACTCGCTTCTGGACAGTGAGGGCTGCTCGCATGCGGGTGTCCTTGCGCTTCAGGGCAGGGGACAGCAACTCACAAAGTTCGAGGAAAGTCCCCTTCCGCATGCGAAAGTTTCGCAGCCACTGGGATTCATCCCAGACCTGAAGCACTATACGGTCCCACCAGTCCGTGCTTGTTTCCCGGGCCCAGAATCGCCGTTCAACAAAATCCACATGCCCCATTGCCACCGTGATGTCCTGGGCGCTGGGGCTCGTGGTTTCTGACAGCTCTGTGCCACTCTCCGACTTCAGGCTCTCACGGCGGTGCCGTAGCCTCCTCGCCCGATTTCTCTGCATCTGCCTCAGGGAAAGGTGTATGATAAGCTGCGAGGTGTTGAGAACGGCCACAAGTGCAGCGATGGTCGCAGCGTGATCCATGATCGCAGTGCTGTGGCGTCCGCGCTGTCACTGACCAGAAAAGTGCGCGAACTGATTTCCCGCCAGCGCTTTCATGGAGGGAGGGAGGGCGTTAGTGACGGACGGATGACGACAAATTTTTTTTACCCAGAAGGCATTGGCGGCTCGACCCAGAATTCCGATGGGCAGCGGGGACTGCGGGAACTGTGGGATAGCTGCCCACAGTGCACCGCTTCCAATATCGACGCTCGCCCCGTTAGTGTGGACTCACAAAGTCGAATTACTGTCCTTAGTGTGTCCTTAGTGTGGACACACACGTTCGACTTTGCAATATCGATTCCACATATTCGATTTAAGTAAAATCGAATTACCCTCGTAGTGTAGACATACCCTTAGGAAAGATTGAAAAAAAAAATGGGTTTGTTTAGTCTGGAGAAGAGATGACTGAGGGGGGACATAACAGTTTTCAAGTACATAATAACATATGGAGATATACCTATCTCATAGAACTGGAAGGGACCCCAAAAGGTCATCGAGTCCAGCCCCCTGCCTTCACTAGCAAGACCAATTACTGATTTTGCCCCAGAACCCTCAAGGATTGAACTCACAACCCTGGGTTTAGCAGGCCAATGCTCAAACCACTGAGCTATTCCTCCCCCCACAATAAAATATTGTTAGAAGGAGGAAGGAGAAAAATTGTTCTCATTAACCTCTGCGGATAGGACATGAAGCAATGGGCTTAAATTGCAGCAAGGAAGGTTTAGGTTGGACATCAGGAAAAGTTTCCTGTCAGGGTAGTTAAGCCCTGTAACAAATTTCCTAGGGAGGTTGTAGAATCTCCGTCATTGGAGGTTATTAAGAACAGGTCAGACAAACACTTGTCAGGAATGGTCTATTAGGTAGTCTTGCCTTGAGTTCAGGGGACTGGACTTGACCTCTCGAGGTCCCTTCCAGTTCTACATTTCTATGATTCTATGATGATTCCAAGATCTCTTTCTTGAGTGGTAACAGCTAATTTAGACCCCATCGTTCTGTATGTACAGCTAGGATTATTTTTTCCAATGCGCATTACTTTGCACTTATCAATACTGAATTTCTTGGTTCAAAGCAAAAACCTGTTTTGTTGTAAAAAAAGATTTTCCTAAATGGCTGTGATGCCAAAGGAAATCCATTATGTACAAAATGTGTTGAAACGTGGTACAAATTTTGATCATCCTCCAAACAAAAAGGCTCTTCTCCCATCTCCACCTCCTTGCTGCTGCTCTGAATCCAAAATGCATGTAAGCTTATATGTGCCTAATGTGATGGGATTCCACACGTCACAAGTCCCTAGGCGTAATAGTGCCCAGCAGCCATACATGACTTTTTTTAAAGCACAAATCTGCACAGTATTACAAAACTGCAGCAGAAGCCATGAGAAACACTATCATGGTCAAGAGCATAAGCAAATTACTGAGTCCTGCACAACTTAGCTTATATTGCTGCACAATATTGTGCCTCTGGTGCTCACAGTTCTCCAAAACAGTAGCAGTGAAATTAAGACTGATTAGTTTCATTGCTACTATGAGGATGTAGACAACAATGTTAAATTTCTCTCTACTACTGCTATAAGCAGCAACAGAGACAGGCACCTGAACTATTTGTGGAGAAGGAGCACCCAAAAAGTAGAGACTGGCAGTGAGGTACAGCAATGAGGAGTAGGAAGGCATTTTCCTAGGCACCTGTCCTCATCGTGATTCCAATGCAAAGGTTCCAGAGAAATGAAAACACCCATCCATTTGCTTCTGTGCTCTCTTAAATGGCTCCATGAAGGGGTCCTGAGGGAGAGGAGAAACCTGTCCACTGATCCCCTCTTAGGGTTCAATGCAAGAATCCATGGGAGAGGTAATACTCTCCTAGCCACACTCCCTGGCTCTCTTCCCTGGCTCCTATAAGATCTATATATTTTCAGGACAATTCTTTTAAACGTATTAATTAGAAATAGATTACAAGTTTATTTAATTACATGAGAAATATTAACATAGAAGAATATATCTAATTTCTGAAAGATTAGAATCTTTGTCTCATCATTACTGTTGCATACATGTGCTTGGAGTACCTAAGGAAGAGCATGCAGGTAAACTCCCCCACAAAAAATGTATGAATCTTCATGCTAGTGTGCAAAATTAGAAGTGAATCTAACTAACAAAGAAGTGAAACTCACTATATACAACATGCTGTTAAAAAGCCACAAACTGAAAAAGGGGTGTGTGAAATCCCGTAATCTTTCAGTTACAGTAATCTTAGGTGTACCATGTAACAAAAATAAATCTAAAAATGTGCAGTTAATGTGATTTGAGATGACACAGCCCTTACTTTTAAGCCAGCAAATCAACTTTTTCCAGTTACAGGAAAAGAATGGAAAGCCAGAAGATTGTCAGTAGTCAAGAGTGAATGAAGAAATTCTGCCTACAGAATAGGGATTACTTTTTATTAATAGTAATATTAATTATATATATTGTGGTAGCAATCCAATTCCTAGTCCGGATCAAGGCTCTGCTGTGAAAAGCAATGTTCTGGAAGATACAGTCCTTCCCACAAAGAACTTCAAATCTAACATGAAACAAGCAAACATAAACATTATAAAGAAAGGGGATAGGAAGCCAAGAGTAATGGCAATGAGGCCATCATCTTGACAAAATCCAAGGTGGCAGTGTCGTAAAAAATGCAACAATTATTGCAGATTCACTCAAATCTGGTCCACACACAGTTTATGTACCAGTATAACTATTTCTGTCAGGAGGAGTGTGATGATTTTTTTTTTTAAACCAAAAAAAAGTTATATTGGTACTTTCCCAAGTGGGCACAGTTATACCAATATCAAAGTGCTTATATCCCTTTCCTGTATGAGAATAAGCTATACCATTATAAGCACTTTTATACCCATTTAGCTGCATCCATACTTGGGGAGTTGTACCACTTTACTATACCAGTAGAGCACTGATGCAACCCCTTACAGTACCTGTTACTTAACACAGTATTACACTTGATCTTAGCTCATAGAGAGCCAAGACATCTTCAAAGCATTGTACAGATATTTATTAATCCAAACTACCCTTGAAAGGCAATAAGTAACTTACCTCTGATATCGTCGCACATTTCAATTTATAACCACATATGCACTTGCGACATCCATGAATTAGAACATCCAGACATCCACGATAACAAGAGAAGTCAGTGAGCCCATTTCATATGCTAACAGAGATAGAAGGAAAAGGAGCCAATCACTCAACTTTGAAGGTTAACACCAATCAAGATGGGACTCAGAGTGCCTGTTGTGATGTTCTTACTCCCTTACATGTTCAATGGCCTATGCTTTGGATCCTAATAAGCTGCCCCTGGTGAACAAAATGCATGGGCTGAAGTGGACTTATGACATCCACTGACCAGGCAAGCATTTTTACCATGCTAGAACATACTGAGTAACTGGCTAGATTTTTAGAGTTTAACATCAATAAGTTAAATCATCTTACCAATGATCAACAATGTTCATACCAATCATCTCTTATCACCTTTTCCTATATAATACCAAATACCACGGCACATCATTTACTAAAAACCTCTACTCTTGTACTTCACAGATTTTTTCCTTACACAATATAACGTTTCAATCATCTTTTAATATATACTTGAGCTCCAACTTTTTAATAAATACCAGACAGAGTACACACACACCTCTTCTGGACAGACTATCAGACAAATAGGCGAATCAAACTGTGAATTAAACATAAAAACTTCCCAATTCAACTCTAATTGTTCTTACAAACCATATACCAAGTTTTAACTAAATTTTAACATAAGATAAAATAAAAAGACTACAGAGAACTTCAGTGTCTCTATTTGCACTGTTTGAAAACCAAATAAATAAAAAGCTGGACAAGTAATCTCTTCATATTAACCAATACTTACCTTGTCTTTGCCCTCCATTAAAATTTAACTGAGGTAGCGTGATCAGTTTCAAAATAAAAAATGTTGATAGTATTAAAATCTGGTGAAAATATGACAGCCTGTGTCAAAATTGTATTTAAAATTTGAAGGAAAATCAATATAACAGACCTGGGAATATCTCCCTTAACATATACACACATTAGGGGTTAAGTCTTGCACTCCTTGTGCACTCAGAACTCCAGGTGCACAAATGATGCAGGACTGGGATTTTTTATTACATTATATATAAATGTATTCTATTAAATTATTTCAGTATTTCCCCTAGTTAAGAACCCAGCCCCACGCTTCTTCCCACTCCTCCCCTTGTCCCTTTATCACGAAATCAGACGTGTTTAGGAAGTAACAAAATGTTCATTGACCCCTGGAACTGGAGGATTGGTTGGAATGTGTTGATAAGGAGGGAATAGTTCAAGGAGCAGCGTTTGCAAACCCCCCCCCCCGTGCAGGGGTGTGGCTGGCGCTGGTCAGTTGCAATCCCCCCATCCCCTTGTCCCCGCAGCGGGATCCCGGAAGGTGGCGGACGGGCAGGGGCTCCCCGGCGGGGGCTGCATGAGAACAGGACGGGGAGGGAGGCTGCTCTGGTCGGGGAGGCTGGACCCCGGTCAGCTCCCCTCTCCCAGCTCGGGGGGACAGACACCCGCCTCCCTGCTCCTTGCCTGGGCTGCACCCGCCTCGCGCCGGGCGCTGCGACTGCTCCACTCCAGCCTGTGCCTCCGGGGGCAGGCTCTACAGACAAATATCGCGAGATGTGGAGGAGGCTCTACGGGATTTTCTCTTAAAGGCACCGCAACGGCAGTAGAAGGGCTATTGGCTTCAGGAGCAAATAACGTGATGTTTTCAATTCTCGCGCTATGCGCTCTGCTCTCTCTGGCAGGGCTGTGGAGCGTTGTTCTTCTGACGTAGGGTTGGGCTCCCTCCAGTCCGTCCCTCTCCCGCTGCAGGGATGCAGCCGGCCCAGTGAACCCCCTCCAGCCAGGGCCTGTTACTGACACGTTACTAACTTGCATGGCCTAACCCTAAAGCACATTGCTCCTGCCCTGAGCAGCCAGCTGGACTCTGTCAGGGAGTAGCCACATGCACTGTCCCAGACACCACTTTGCTGGAGGGGGCCTGTGTAAATTTTAGGGTAGAGGCCAAAACGCTAGTGCTATAAGAATGTATTAACTCCGGTATTCCCATTTGCTCATAGCACTCACAGTTAAAGTAACACTGAAAGTACAGAATAAAAATACATTGCTAGCTGGAGAGTCACCGCCACACTGGTAGTGTAATATAGTAGCACGGCCCGTGTGACATAGTACTACTACACGATTTAAGACAGGCAGTGAAGACAGAATCCGGAATACAGGAGCAATGTACCCAAGCAGAGTAGGACTACTCAAATTGGAATTTAGCTAGGCTCCAGCATTAACAACCTTCATATAACTATTGCTACAAGGATATAAAGCCCCGTCAAATTATTTTAAACTAGGGCTGTCAGTCGCAGTTAATGCATGCGATTAATGCAAAACAAATTACATTTTAAAAGTCACCATTAAACACAGTTTTAATCACACTGTTAATATAATGTTTTTCTGCATTTTCAAATATCTTGATTTCAATTACAACACAGAATACAAAGTGTACAGTACTCATTTTTGATTGCAAATATTTGCACTGTAAAGATAAACAAAAAAATAATATTTTTAAATTCACCTCATACAAGTCCACTCAGGTCTACTTCTGGTTCAGTCAGTCTCTAAGACAAACAAGTTTTACATTTACAGGAGATAATGATGCCCACTTCCTATTTACAATGTCACATGAAAGTGAGAACAAGAGTTCCCATGGCACTTTTGTAGCTGACATTGTAAGGTATTTATGTGCCAGATACGCTAAACATTTGTGTGCTCCTTCATGCTTTGACTTGTAGGCACTACAGTTTTACACTGTTTTGGTTTTGAGAGCAGTTATATTAAAAAAAATAATTCTACATTTGTAAATTGTACTTTCACGATAAAGAGAGTGCACTACAGTACTTGTATGAGGTGAATTGAAAAATACTCTTTCTTTTGTTTATCTTTACAGTGCAAATATTTGTAATAAAAATAATATAAAGTGAGCGCTGTACACTTTGTATTCTGTGTTATAATTGAAATCAAGATATTTGAAAATGCAGAAAAACATCCAAAATATTTGTAATAAATTTAAATTGGTATTCTATTAGTGTAATTTAAATTGTGATTAATAGTAAGTTTTAAATCTTGTGATTAATTGCGATTTTTTAAAATCATTTGACAGGTCTATTTTAAACATATTAAGTTGTACAATAGTTTCCTCAGGGCCAAGTTGGTAAAGTCAATGACAAAAGTTCCATTGACTATGAAACCCAAATTTAGCCCTAAATCACCAGCACTTTGAGGTCAGTATACTTTTATGAACTGTGGCCCTCCTAAACCCACCAAATAAGCAAAAGGTCAGTCAAGAAGGATGCCATCTTTGAATGAACACAGAATTAGATTCCATGACAAGTTACATGTAAGGTGTGTAACGCTGTATACGAGTATTGTTCTCTAGAACTGGAGGTTAGAAGAGCTGTTTGTTAATACAGCAAATTCCAAATTAGCAAGAGATAAACAATCATGTCTCATCTCATGACTTCCAGAATCATCTTAAACATATAGCAAATGATTGTTACTTTTCCCAGCAGTTAGCACCTCGTAGTGGACTGTAAGGTCTTTGGGGGCAAGGAAAGTCTTTTGTTCTGCATTTATTCAGCACTTGGTACAATGGGGTCCTGATCCGTGACTTGGGCTGTAAGAGAGTCTGAGTCTAGTGAGGGCTGATTTATACCATTTTACACATACCTCTGAATTTGGTCCTAAAAATCTTCAATAAAATCCTAAAAGATAACTCTGAAAAAAAAATCAATACCTCTTCCTCCAATTTTTACAGTGAGAAATGAAAGTGACATAGTGTGGAGTTCTCCCCACCCAAAAATCTCCAAACCCTCAAAAAATAAATTTCAAACCCATATCCAAGGAATAGAGAATTAAACAAAATACCACCTTTGTTCCATCCACAAAACAACATTGAGTTCATTAACTACAATAATCAGTAGTTTTCTTCAAGAAAACTTTATAATTACAAGATAATACAATAGATAGAATGTCCTTTACCTGCTTAAATTACTAAACTACATATATTAGACCGTCTACATTTCCTCCTGCCATATCCTGACCTGGTTATTGACTAATGTGATCCTGCTGGCTTCAGTTTCTGAAAAATAGAGAATGTTGTTATACACTGCTTTCTATGGACTGCAACTCTTTCATTGACATCTCTATGTGTCATACATTTCAGTAACTTCGAATCAGTTTGAGAAATAACACTGTCAACCTACTTGATGTCTCTTTTCTCCTGCACATGAATAACTGAAACCATCTAAGTATATACCAGTGGTAGGCAACCTATGGCACACGTGCCAAAGGGAGCACACGAGCTGATTTTCAGTGGCACTCACACTACCCGGGTCCTGGCCACCAGTCCAGGGGGCTCTGCATTTTAATTTAATTTTAAATGAAGCTTCTTAAACATTTTTAAAACCTTATTTACTTTACATACAACAATAGTTTAGTTATATATTATAGACTTATAGAAAGAGACCTTCTAAAAACGTTGAAATGTATTACTGGCATGCAAAACCTTAAATTAGAGTGAATAAATGAAGACTTGGCACACCACTTCTGAAAGGTTGCCAACTACTGGTATATACAATATTATTCCCTTGAAATAATGTCTATGTGCCCAAAATAAATTAACCTTGGTTCTGTATTTGGCAACAAGATCAGACTTCTCCCTTCTCCCCCGCATATTTTTTAAGGATCCTAGTGATAAGTATCCACTTAAATATTAGAGTTGACTCAGAAAACATGTCTTCCTTTTTAATTTATTGGGCAGTGTTGCTTGCCAGTTTTTTTGGCCCGTATTCTTTGTTAAGCTTCCAATTTACCCAATTATTCTTTTTTTTTTCTTCTTCTACACCAATCTGTACTCCAGCCTGAAATACAGAAGGTCGTTTGGGAATGGAGCAAAAGATAGCTGGTATGGTAGCTGGATGTATAGTAATTGCACTTCCTCCCAATGCAGCTGCCATTTGTAGAAGAATCAATAGTGAAAAGGGGATTTAGAAGCATATTTTTTAGAAAACATTATGGAACTAAACAAGCAATTAAAATAATTACTTCATGGAATTTGAAATGCAGGTCTACTGTACTGGGCTAACAAGAGTGGCCTCTGTGACGTTATTGACATGAACTGTGACCATGTAGATCATTGTTGCAACCAAGGTCCTATACTTGCATCAAATCTTGTACAAAGAAGGTCAAGTAAGGTGTCTATAGAAAGGTTGTAATTTGCTGGTTATGATTATGCTATCTGTATGTGTGTATCATTTTTGTATTTGAAGTTATGAATATTGGCTATGTATTTGTATCTCAATGTGTTTGATTCTAAGGAGCCTCAGTGAAGCATTTGGTCAGCTTCTTGAGAAAGGACTATTCTCAGTAAGTGCCCAGTCAAGAAACACTTAACTGACAATGGACTTTGGGAGACACCAATCCACATCTGAGCTTTCCTGGGAATGTTCAAACTAACATGTAAACAATGGCATCGACCTGCAAAAAGCGGAATCATTCATGGACATGTGACTTGCCAAGGTGGCTACAAACTCCATCTTGTTGCTGTGACTTGGCACAGAAGAACAAAGGGGTTTCTGCCCACAACAGAGAGAATATAAAAGGCCCTGGAAGCCTCTCCATTTTGTCTTCAGCTGGGTCAAGAGATGGCCTCTCCACTCCAAAGAGATGCCTGAAAGAAACTGGAACAAAGGTCTGTAACTATGGGGGTGTGAGTGATTGCTGGACCCAGACTAGGAAGGTGTCCAGTCTGTGAAAGAAGCTTATTGGAACATCTCTGGGGGTTATTTTTCATCTATAATCAGTTTCTTAATGTATTAGGCTTAGACTTGCGTGTTTTGTTTTATTTTGCTTGGTAACTTACTTTGTTCTGTCTGTTATTACTTGGAACCACTTAAATCCTACTTTTTTATATTTAATAAAAGCACTTTTGCTTATTAATTAACCAAGAGTAAGTAATACCTGGGGGAGCGAACAGATGTGCATATCTCTCTATCAGTGTTATAGAGGGTAGACAATTTATGAGTTTACCCTGTATAAGCTTTATACAGAGTAAAACGGATTTATTTGGGGTTTGGATCCCATTGGGAGCTGGGTGTCTGAGTGCTAGAGACAGGAGTACTTGCTAAACCATTTTCAGTTAAGTCTGCAGCTTTGGGGGGGTGGGTCAGACCCTGGGTCTGTGTTGCAGCAGATTAGCATATCTGGCTTAACAAGGCAGGGTTCTGAAGTCCCAAGCTGGCAAGGAAGACAGGCTCAGAGGTAGTCTCAGCACATCACATGACAGTCCCAAGGGGGTCTCTGTGACCAAACCTATCACAGCCTCATAGGATCATTATAGTATTATGAAGAGGAAAGGTGGCATTACTGTAAGTCTCATCCAATATTACATGGAAAAAAATCCAGCTTTGTGAAGCAAGTCTAGTGTAATACACCCCATATTTCCAATAAGCTTATGTTTATCCCTAATTAGAAAAGCTTCAGTGTACACAGTAGCATATCACTAATTCTCAACTCAATAACTGGAACACTTGCTTGCTTTAAAAAACAAAACGAAAAATCCAAACAGACACCTGAAACACTTGCCTCATTTCTCAGCAAAGACTCATGTTCCTAGGACTTTGTTACTTTGACTAAATATATTACAGTACTTTAGTAGTATGTTAATATAATATAAATAATAACTAAAATCACACTTGTCAAAATGTTGGCGGAGATTGTTAGTTTAAAAATTAAATGTAATACGGTACAAATAACTTATGTTGTTTTAAAATATACAATCAACCATACACTTAAATACGTTCATTCAAAAGGAACATGACAAAAAACAAATCCTTATAAAACCTGAGCTGAAAACAGGACAGCATTTCAGATACAAAACTGACAGAATAAAACACTGCAGTGTCTCAAACCTAGCCTTGGTTAAATTAATATTTGTCACTCACATAGTATCTTAGAAAATCAGCTACAGTACAGGCAGTACTTCTTCCAAGGATGCTTTCACATTGGATCATACTTGAAGACAAGATGCATTTAAAAGCTTACTTAACCAGGATTTTTCCATGTTTGATTTTTAGGGAGATATTTGTGTTTTAATAAGAATTCTCTTTATCACAGCACAGCTGCTCTTCTACTTGACACTGTGGTGAATTCATTTTCTGCATAGATCACACCATATTACTGGGATGTCACAAATGATGACTTCGCTATAGAATCAAATAAGAGAAAGGGCACTATGCTAAAGCTATTGCTTAAACACACTAACTTTGTTAATAAGTGAACAGGGGATCCAATCCTGTAAGTACTCCAAAGGCCTGAGCCTGCTTCCATTTAAATCAATGAAAAAACTGTCATTGTCTTAAAGAGGAGCAGAATTAGGGCCCAAATACAGAACTCTCATTGGGATCAATTCTCCTTTACATCCAGGCCACCTCTCTCTTCCAGTACCCCCTTGCACTATGGTGGATGGCACAGGAACTGGCTCTGCCAGATTTATTCCATGCAGGAGTTCCTCTCTGCCAGAGAAATTCTCTGTTGGCATTTACAATCATGACCTGTCCCCTGTACCACCTGAATGATGCAAAAGGGCTGGAGCACAATAGAGACTCTGGTCCACTGAGAATAGGAATTTGCTGTGCAAACCCCTCTTAGGATCAGGCCCATAATGAACATTTTCTGAAAAGCCAATGGGTGGATTTCCATTTGTTTGTACCTTTAAAAGTTTTCCCTCTTTAAAAGTTTCTGCTCTTTCCAGCTCAAGCTAGAAATTATTTGCTATGCTGCCTAAAATATCTCATACAATACTTGCTGTGTGGAAAATGTTGTAAAAGGACTTCCAGTTTTCAGTTAATAGTTCTTCAGTACTCAAATATTTATCCAAATTCTGTACCTAAATATGAATTCTATTCATATTTAATTTTATTTTGGTTTAGGTTTCTTAAGACAACAGTACAAGTGTTACAGCCAAAGGGAGGAGAAGGGTAGGATAAGTGCTCTTTTACAGATGCATTCTACCAACAGAAATCATTTCACGTGTAACATGATGGCACTTCATGTTAACTCTTCTGAGTCAGAGAGAGGAGATCAACAGGAGAGAAGATCATTGCCATAAGGCTGGGTCTAGAGGCACCTTGGAACAATGGGATGGCTGCTGCATAGGGGAAAACCAGTTCTACCCAGAGTGTCTGTAGGAGCAGGGGTTGAAGCAGTTGAAAATGCCCAGCAGAAAAGAAGGAACAAAGAAACAAGGTGTTAGAATTGGCTTTTTAAAAAATGGACTCTGGGAGGTTCAGGGAACCAAAAAAAAAATTCACATACCCCTCAGCCCCCCAATAGTTGTAATTAAACCAACCTAACTCCTGATGTAGACACAAAAGAATTATTTCATCAACCTAGCCATCGACCTGGCTACCACTGCTTCAGGAGGTGAATTACCTACATTGACAAAAAAAAACCAAAAAACCCTTCCGTTGCTGTAGGAAGCATCTCTGCTATGACACTACAGCAGCATAGCTGCGGTGCTGTAGCTGTGTTGCTGTAGTGCTCATAGTGTGGACATGGCCTCAGCCAGGAGTCCAGGAGAAGGGATCTCAGATCCCTGAAGGCACAGATCAAAACCAAAGAACACTCTCCAGTGGTGAGGAAATTATGTACAAGTGTTCTTATTTTGCTTATATCTAAGTATCTCCTGTGCTTTGTCTATAAATAAAAGAAATTCCTCTGCAAAATCTGTGTCTTCCTTGCTTCAGCTGTCAAGTGTCTCGGCAGGATTACACTATGAACTGGAGCATCAATGAGGGTGGAGTTCTGGGAAGGCTGTGCTTGAGTGGGTGGAGTGTCAGTACTGGTCCTGGGGGCCCAGGACATCTAGACTATAAGCCCCATTCCCTCAAAGTGGAATCAGAGTCTGCCAGGGGAAGAGAGCCTGAGAGGCCAGAGCCTGTGACTGGAGCCTGCCCAGAGCCAGAGGAGCTTAAAAATCACACAGATCCAGTGTGTAGGTCCAAATACAGCTGTCTGGTAAGTATCTACAAAGGGGAGCTAGCCAGGGTTGTGACAACCTCTATTTCAGTTTGAAATAAAAGCAAATGACTGTTTTTCAGAAGTGCTGACCATCCAGAAGTCTCACTCCAGTGACTGGGAACTACAGTGAAAATTAGGCATGGGTTGACGCCATGAAAAGTGTCACTAACCTGGGCTCAGAATTTAGTTGTGGGATCTGAATTAAACAAAATGAACACCTCATATATCAGAAAGTCCTTTTGTATCTCAAGTATATAGTTTGTCACATGGGCATATTGTCATACATTCCCCACTTATGAAAGTGTATGTCTCAACTCCCAGGAAGCCTGTGGTAGAAACTCAGTCCTGGTATAAATACACAACTATATTATCTATTCTTAAAAAATTCAGAGGTCTGGCTACACCAGTTAAATCATCTTCTAAAGCCAAATTGGGTCTGATTCACCCTTTGGCCCAGCACAAAAAAGATATGCACAATAAGTAATACCTTTATCAAATATACACTTCCAACCTCACATGCATAGTAAATAGCCCCAACAATCCACCTATAAAATCTTATTCTGTACAATTCCACAGTCCACAGCATTGAAAATACAAGTCTGGACACACTAGCTAGGCACCCCATGGGAGCTGTTTGGACAAGACTTCCATATAGAAAATATAACATTTTAGAAGTTTAAATTAATATTAATAAATCAGATATAGTTATCCATCATATTGTGTCAACTCATGCTCTCTCAACAAGGGACTAACCCATTCCTGGAGTCCAAATATTCCTAACCACTCAGAAGCCAGGATGGTATTATTATAATTACCGGTTGCTAAACTGTCCTTTAAAGTTAGTCTTCCAGATGATGTGTTGCCTAGCCTGACTAATCTTAAGAGACTGATTCCACAAGTGTTATGAAGTAGATTCATTTCCCCAATGTGTCTGGTTAAAGGATTTGAGGAAAATCTGAAGTTTCATCCTTAAATAAATATTGTTCATAAATGGATCATGTCAGCAACACTCTGCTTTCATGGTTGCTCAGAGTGGGGACTGAGTAACGAGGCTTGTTGCTTCTATTACATTTTGTAACAGATACTTGTGTAGAATGGTACAATATGTTTCAAAAAGGCAAACGAATACTCGGAAGACTGGTTGACCAGTCACAGTCATACTCTGGGCCTCGTTAAACTGAATCAACATAATTATTCTTCATAGAATCTTTTATTATGTGTTACTCACTTTACCTTACAAAAACAAAATGTTTCAGAAATGGCACAGAGCTTTCCATCAGGAATAGTAGTCTTAAAAATGGTTTATGGAGATTACAGCTGAGTTTGTTTTTTTAAGGACAAAAAAGGATTCCAGGCAACCAAAGACAAAAAGGTTTTGCTCCCTCTATTCTCAGCTATCCAGTTATTTGAATTTTACTGACACTAACACACATGAAAGGAAATAAAAAATAAAGTCGATGCAAAAAGAAGAAAAAGAAGTACTATCTGAAGAATTTGTGGTTTATATCAATTCTTCCCTTTTAATTGATGTCAAGTTGCCTATATTAGCTGGTAGAAAACACTGTTCAAACGCCACCCCAAGATCAGATGAGATGCAAACATGGTCTGATACAGGAGGAGGAGACATGTTTTGATTCTCCTGCATACCTTCCTCACTCAAAATCACACAATCTTGAACAGACAACTAATTTGGTAGTTGTACCAGATTTTATTTATTTATTTATTATGGCTAGCCATCCAAATAGATTGTAAACGAGAATTCCAGCCAGAGAGACATCACTCTAATTGGATAACCCCACCAAAGGCTGCATTGTTTCTGTGCAGGTCTGTTGCTATTTGGCTTTTGCTGTAGTGAACACATATGCCACCAAAAAGAGAGAATCATCAACCTCAAGATGTATATTTTTCATTGCATTTTTACTTCTTTTCGAAAGTTTACCTTGTTGGCTGTGCCAGCCATAATGTGCTTGTGTCATTTTAAAATAAATCAGGGTGTGAATGCTTTTCTCTCTCCCTCTCCCAGACACACACACTAATATATAGCCTCCTCTGATTTTAGTTAAAAGTTTCTTGATTGTTTAAATGCAAAGTCTGACTCAAACATTCCGAATAAAAATGTTTTATACGACTTATATCTCCACTGTATTTCTTTTTAGCCATTATGCACACAATGCTTGTAACAAAATACATGTAGCTTGGTTAAGTGTCTGCTCGGGAGAGACATGCTAACTGTCTAAAATATATTAAGGGTGTAAACACTAGAACTAGTCAAAGTAGTCAAACTAGTCAAATAAATAATTCATCAACTGGGACCTGCAAAACGCCCTGGATGACTATGTGTTTATGGAGGAAAGGGGATAATTTTGTTCTTGTAGGGTTTATTTTGTTTTATTTTTAGCAGGCTGACCTTTATTACTAGAATGATAAGACTTCCATGGAATCAGAAACCACAGACTTCTGGGACCAGGTCAGAGATTATTTCTGATGAATCAGGGTAATTAATGTATCAAAGCAGTAACACAAACACTACACATAGGGATATTTTCCAGAAAAATGTAAAATGCATTTGAAAATACAACTTTTGATTAAAACTTGAACTTCTAAGCCTAATGCCAATTTATGAAATGTGACACCAGATGTAGGTAGGTGCAATGTCAATTGCTTTGCTTTTAAAGTCCTCAGTATAGGATCAAAATGAAGAAAAAAGGAAAATAAGAGATATAATAGGACATGATAGAGCCTGATCTTCCAAATAATCAAAGGAATTATTAAACCAAATACAGTAAAGGGAAATTTAGTTCAAAAACATATCAGAGTGACATTCTATTAGTTTTAATAAAAAATAAGTTCTGGGTTCCTTTTATTAGATTAAAGTTGATATTCTATACACATTCTCTTCATCAATACATGAAAAAAGAATAGGATTATGGGAAATACAGCTATTTTAGTTTTCATTCAAAAAAAGGTGTCATCTATATACCGTCACTCAAACAACAAACACCCTTTGCTAGTTGACATTAAGGCTGTTCAGATGCAAATACCATCACACAATCACTAAAAGTTAAGGAAATCATCAGGTAATACCATATTCATTCATATGCCTCAATTCCCAAGTATACTATCCAAGCCAAATACACTCTCAGATTCCTCAAGGCCACAAACTACTTTGCACTTCCAGCATATAACCAACCATAATGCACCCTGCCCCCTTACTCTAAATCAGATGTGCGTGTACACACATGCAAAATATCAATTTAAAACATTTTCTATGCCAAAATAATTCAGTATTTATTAATCATATTTTCTACAATTACATAGGTTCATAGATTTTAAGACCAGAAGGGCCATTATGATCACCTAATCTGATCAGCATAACACAGGCCAGAGAATTTACTCTGCATTCGATCCATACCTTCTTCTTGAGCTATTGAATAAAATTTAGAAGACATCTAGTCTTGATTTAAATACTTCAGTGATGGAGAATTCCTTACATCCATAGGTAGTTTATTCCAATGGTTCATTGCCCTCAATGTAAAAAATGTGCACCTTATTTCTAGTCTGAATTTGTCTATAAGTAGTTAGGGGGCATGCATAAAAGAGATGAGCATAAAACAAAACCAAGAGTTAATAATTCCGAAATTCAAATCTGAATCTGAGTGCATATTTTTCAATTTGAAACTATTGCAATTTACTGTATTTATTTCTGCACATTATATACCAAGAAAATATGATCAAGTGTACACATTTCATTTCATTTAAATGCTATACTCCTCTTTCAAATGTATGAAAAGAACTACCAAATATGTATTTTCCAGTGTATGTAGGTAATTATGTATGAATATACATTGTATATATTTACACAGAGAGAACAAAGATACATAATAATGAATGGTGGAATATTGTATATATCCTCAATGTTTATAAGTTTTGGTGGAAGTCTATAACTTATTTTCTAGCAATAATCCCATCTCTCCCAAATCCATTCTCTCAAAAATGGCAATTCAATTTCAGTGCTCTAGTGCAGTAGTTTTGGAGCTTCCAGGAAAAAATCACAGCTTACAACTTTTCTCCATTACAATATGTGCTAAGTACTTACAGTAAACAATCTGTTCCACCTTGCATTTTGCTGTTGCGCTGGGAATACCATTACACTGCATACGGCATTTCACTATGTCATAAACTAGTTTTGTGAATTTCTGTGTAGAAATAACACATGTAGAGTTTGCTAAGTGATCTATATTCCTCTAAAAGTTCATCCAAGTCCACCACAGTCATTTCACAAAATACTGCACTTCAGACAATAATTTAATCAATGTCTCAAGTCTGTTAAGCCACCAAGCATTCCAGGACTATGATCTTGAATATATTTGCTGTGATAATGTCTTTTTACTGATGGATGCAATCCGTGAACTTCAGTGCTAATAAGAGCAGCATTAACCTTGTGCGGGGATGGTTTTAATTTTAAGGAACTAAACAAAATGATTTAAGTTAGATGACATTGTTTCCAGCTGCAGTATTCCTGCCTGCAGCTCTGGTAAGTCACTGCAATCACTTTACAGAATGTAAAGCCCTATAAAATTCCAAGAATCATCCATAGTTAATTGGTATCAAAAGGAGAAAAATCCAAAATATATGCAGAGTGTGTTAAAAAGGAAATGAATGGAGGCAAGACTGATTTTAAACTAGAAAGACAAGGTGGGTGAGGTAATATCTTTTATTGGACCAACTTCTGTTGGTGAGAAAGACAAGCTTTTGAGGCACACAGAGCTCTTCTTCAGATCTGAGAAAGATACTCCGAGCATCACAATATGCGCTAACTACTTGTGCTAAACAATCTGTTCCATCTTGCATTTTGCTGTGATGCTGGGAGTACTCTTTCCCAGACCTCTGGGGTTTGAAAGCTTGTCTCTCTCACCAACAGAAGTAGGTCCAATAACAGATATCACCTCACCCACCTTGTCTTTCTAATATCCTGGAACAGACACTGCTATAACTAGTTCAAACTTATGCAGCGTAGCCAGACTGTTTCCAGTAATAGCCATTATAAAAGATGCTGTACTCTTGAAATAGAGTTGATGGGTTTAGTTCTGCCCTCTTTTACACTGATGAAACTCTACTGATGGGCAGAATGTAATGCTGTTTATAGTAAACTATTACTATTATTTATTACTTCATAGAGTCCACAAACATGCTAATTGCTTTAAAGAAAGCACAGAAGAGACCAGTCCTTACTCCAAAGAATTTACAATCTAACTGATGGACTTGACAGACAAGTGAGGATGTAACATACACCAGGAAGGGGACAGGCAAATAGGGAAATCAGTAATGGATATGATTAAGTGACTGTTCAGTTCAGGGAAACAAACTTCAAGGCTTACTTCCATTATTCTTAAGTGTAAAACACCTGTGTTTTTGTGGCAATGGTGCAGAAATGGGTCTTAAGTTGAAGGCTTGGCAAACAAATTTGGAAGGGTGCTTAAAGCACTATGTGGCAGCAAGGAGAAAGGAAGAGAGATCTTTGTGACAGATGACAGAATTTGAGACTACCATGATTGCTGGAGTGGAAAGGGCAAAGGAAACTAAAAAATAGACTGGTTCAGAGAGGTACAGTGGACTACGGAGCCCTATACCCAGACTGTGGTAGGAAGTAGCCCAGGTGAGAGGCTGATGCTGCTGCAGAATGAGTCGGCTTGTTTTGGGAGGATCCCCACTGACCCAGTGGCAGACCCATCCACCACTGTTAGGGCCCTGGGCTGGGACCAGTCCCGTACCACTGACCCTCCCGCCGCCCCCGGTTTTGGCCAGAAGGCCTGGGCTGTGTTGTGGGCTCACCACCAGTCAGAAGGCTGTGGAGCCATACACTGTGTTCTGCCCCGCCCAGAGCAGGAGTGTCCCCTATAGACTGTTACTTGTTGTCTGCCTGCAGTGAGGCAGAATGACTTCCCTCTCCACTCGAGAGCGAGGGACCACTACAGGTGGCCTGATGGCATGCCCAAAAATGTCCGTTTTCTATTGAATCTGGGGTGTTCATTGTGAAGTGCTTTAATACACAAATATGTCACTTCAAAACTAAGGCCTTAGTTTTGCAAAACACTTAAAGCTAAGCAGAATCTTAAGTACATGAATAATCCCATCCTTATAGAGCAAGACACTTAAACACAGGCTTACGTTCTATTGGCTTCAATGGGACGTAAGCACTGCTTTGCTGAATTAGGGCCTGAATTACTAAATCATACCAGAAAGCCCAAAGGAAGGCAGAGAGATTTCCACCTTCTCCTTCCTAAAATGCCTTTATATTATATAGTCTTAATTCTTTGTATTAAAATAATGGAAGGAAGGCCAGTATTGGCTCTTATTCAATAATGGCTTGTTCTTACCATGTTATTATCCTGGTTTATGAATGTACCTATCATTTTCAATCAAGATCTAATTCTCCTCAATCACTGAGAAAGTTTGGAATCCCCCATGGATTACCCCTCATCCTCAAAGACACAAGAGCAATTCCAAATTAACTTCCAAATACATTCATGTAAACTGTGTATCCTCTCTCAGAAAGAATAATCCACTACATTCACATATAAACAGAACCTTTAAATATGCAACAGATGTTCCTTTTTTTGAAAGGCTCTTGAATTCATTGACAGACCTTTGGCTAAACTGATGAATTAATTTGTTCAGGGCAGATTTCATAAATCCTCTAATAATTCTTACCCTCACACATCTTGACTTGATTTTTGAGATCTACAGCATGTGTTTTAAATGTTTTAACCTTTACTACTTTAATCAGGTAACATTTATTTCAAGGTTGGATGATGATCGGTCTTTGAAAGATATAGTTAACTAGGAAATAAAATCCAATTTGTCAGTTAAATAAACCCCCAAATCTGAATAATAATAAGAAATCAATCTGTATTATTGAATCTTTGAAATAGTTTTGCAGCTTTGATGTCGCTCTCCCTCAAGAATTTACACTGAAGATGGATTGCTCAGTATTACTGAACCCCATATGGATATGCAGATAGCATAGTTGCCACACTTATGTCTGACTGATTTAGCCTAGTGGTTCAAATCTAAGCTTTTAACTGTACAATAGATTTATTATGGTGTGTTAGACTTTTTTCATTTATGTTCATAGGCTTACAAGCAATTTAATATGGTTGAAAGCAAGCTGTAAAACAAGTTATATCTAATCCCCTTGCTTTTTTCTCAAGCATTTATTTTAGCTCTATTAATGCACCTAATGTGAGTAGAAGACTACATTCACTAATTTAGGCTCTTGATGATTTGCACTATATCAAAGGCTTTTATCAATCATAGAAATGTAGGGCTGGAAGGGACCTCAAGAGGTCAAGTCCAACCCCCTGGACTGAGGCAGGACCAAATAAACCTAGATCATGCCTGACAGGAGTTTGTCCAACCTGTTCTTAAAAACCTCCAATGATGGGGATTCTACAAATTCCCTTGAAAGCCTGCTCCAGAATTTAACTAGTCTTTATTTCTCAAGACTAAACATGCCCAGTTGTTTCAATCTTTCCTCCAGGGTCAGGTTTTCTACACCTTTCACCCTTTTTGTTACTCTCCTCTGGACTCTCTCCAATTTATCCACATCTTTCCCAAAGTGTGGCTCCAGAATCGAACATAGTAGTCCAGCTGAGGCCCCACCAGTGCCAAATAGAGCGGGACAATTACCTCCCATGTCTTGCATACAAAATTCCCATTAATAGTATTGACCCCAGAATAGTATTGGTCTTTTTTGCAACTGCGAGTTGACTTATACTGAATTTGTGATCTGCTATAATCCTCAGATCATTTTCAGCAATACCATCACCCAGTCCCATTTTGTTGTTGTGCATTTGATTTTTCCTTCCTAAGTGAAGTACTTTGGCATGATTTGTTCTTGACAAATCCATGCTGGCTATTCCATGCAACCCTATTATCCTTTAGGTGCTTACAAATTGAATAATAATTTGTTCCAGTATCTTTCCAGGTATCAAAGTTAAGCTAACTGATCTATAATTCCCCAGATCCTCATTATTCCCCTTTTTAAAGAGAGGTATTATGTTTTCCCTTCTCCAGTCCTCTGGGACCTTATTCATTCTCCATGAGTTCTGGAAGATAATAGCTAACAGTTCCGAGATTGCTTCAGCTACTTCCTTAAGTATCCCTAGGATGAATTGCATCAGGCTCTGCCAACTTGAATACATCTAATTTATCTAAATATTCTTTAACCTGTTCTTTCCCTCTTTTGGCTTGTGTTCCTTTCCTCTTGTTAATATTAATTGTGTTGAGTATCTGGTTACCATTAGCATTTTTAGTGAAGGCTGAAGCAAAATAGACATTAAACACCTTAACCTTCTTGATGTAATCAGTTATTAGTTTACCTTTCCCATTAATATATGCACATTAAACGGTTTCAAAATTGTTTTTGTTTTCCTGTACTAAACAACTGGCTTCCAACTTATTAAAGCTTTATATATTTTCTTGCCATAATGGGACACTCAGCCCTGGTCTACACTACGAGTTTAGGTCAAATTTAGCAGCGTTACATCAATTTAACCCTGCACCCGTCCACACGACGAAGCCGTTTTTTTCGACCTAAAGGGCTCTTAACATCGATTTCTGTACTCCTCCCCTGAC
This sequence comes from Terrapene triunguis, assembly GCF_002925995.2. NCBI lineage: Eukaryota > Metazoa > Chordata > Testudines > Emydidae > Terrapene > Terrapene triunguis. The sequence goes on along the minus strand of NW_020664464.1, from coordinate 20,929,699 downwards.
GAAGGGATTAGCGCTGAAATTGACATTGCTGGGTCAAATTTGGGGTAGTGTGGACGCAATTCGACGGTATTGGCCTCCAGGAGCTATCCCAGAGTGCTCCATTGTGACCGCTCTGGACAGCACTTTGAACTCAGATGCACTAGCCAGGTACACAGGAAAAGCCCCGGGAACTTTTGAATTTAATTTCCTGTTTGGCCAGCGTGGCGAACTCAGCAGCACAGGTGACCATGCAGTCCCCCCAGAATGTGTCTACATTCCCCCTATCATCTCCGTCCCTGAGGTTATCGCAGATTAGATGGCAAAAAAAACCTCACTCGCGCTGACATGTTTTCCGAGCTCATGCAGTCCTCCCGCACTGATAGGGCACAGCGTAATGCATGGAGGCATTCAGTGGCAGAGGCCAGGAAAGAATTGCTGTGTTTGCTTAATGGCAAAAGTATCATGCCTCGCTAGCGATCCTGCCCGAGCCAGGTCACTGTGTCAGCCTTGGGCGGGGGCATGACCGCTTTGTGAGCAGGAAGGCCATAGATATAGACCAGGGGTCGGCAACGTTCGGCACGCGGCTCGCCAGGGTAAGCACCCTGGCGGGCTGGGCCAGTTTATTTACCTGCTGACGCGGCAGGTTCGGCCGATCGCGGCCCCCACTGGCCGCGGTTCGCCGTCCCGGGCCAATGGGGGCGGCGAGAAGCTGCGGCCAGCACATTGCTCACCTGCGCCGCTTCTCGCCGCCCCCATTGGCC
>NW_020664464.1:20843783-20928559 GCF_002925995.2 Terrapene triunguis | reverse complement strand
CCCTGATATAGACATTGCATTAGGTAGCTTCTGTAGCTAGAGAAAACATTCCTGTGCATTCGGCAAAGTCTGTGGCAAAAAAAGAGAAGCCCCGTAGTGCAGTGGTTATCACGTTCACCTAACACACGAAAGCCCTGTAGTATAGTGGTGCTCACATGAAATGTCACGGGTTTGAAACCAGGCGGAAATAGGTCACTGTTCCTTTTTCTCACTCCCCTCCTGTATTTTTAGTCTTAGAACAGACCGTGCTGTGAAATTTTACTTTGAATTATATCAATTATGAGTTAAATAATATGGAAGCTCTCTCTGTTATAGTCCCAGGTTCCTTACCCTTTCAGCTGCTCTGATAAATTAACATTTTTGTTAGGGGCTGGGGGAAATTTTCATGAAGCCTTTTATAGGGACTAATGCTATCTAGGACTCTGAAAGAATCTTAACATGGCCCATAGAATGCAATCCTTCGTTCTGGATTTGTCATTCCACAAGTTGAACTGCTCCTTACTACTGTCCAGGCTTCATGAGCCATGGGAGCAAGGGGCAGGCTGGGGTAGGTGCGACTGCGCGGTAATGCCAACTGGGAGAGCAGCCTGAGGCAGAAGCCTCCAGCTCGCATGATATTCCAGGCAGGACTGAATCTCCATGAGAAGAAACTTAAAGAAGAGAATGACCTGGAGTCACTCCCATTTGGTGCTCTAAGAGGAGGATAGCCATGTCTGTCTAGGCACCCCTGATCGACCTCACCGAGGTCTGCCAGCTGAGCAGGGCTGAACGGGACCCCGGCTGGCAGGAGCCGGCGGACGGAGCCCCAGACTGGCAGCGGGCCGAACCGCTCAGCCCACAGCCTGCCTGGGCTTCTGATCATCCAGGCAGGCAGTGGGCTGAGCGGGTCCGGTGGACGGGACCCCGGAAAAAAGGCACGAAACGATTGTCTGCTGTTGCTTTCACGGAGGGGAGGGGGGGCTGACGACATGTACCCAGAATCACCCGCGACAAAGTTTTTGCCCCATCAGGCATTGGGAGCTCAACCCAGAATTCCAATGGGCAGTGGAGACTGTGGGAACTGTGGGATAGCTACCCCCAGTGCCACGCTCCGAAAGTCTACACTAGCCTTGATACTGTAGACGCACTCCGCCGAGTTAATGGTCTTAATGGTCTTAAGTGGGGGGACACACAATTGACTGTATAAAATCAATTTCTAAAAAAGCGATTTCTATAAATTTGACCTAATTTCGTAGTGTAGACATACCCTCAGAGAGGTCTACAAGTTTACAGTCTTTAAACTGTACTAAGAATGGATTATATTTATACCATTTTTTTATTCACACTAAAATCATTGACTTGAGGCGAGATTAATTTTCTGCCTTTTTAAAAATGTTTGTCAGTTGAAGGCAGGGTTAAATTCAAAATTAGCTATGTAAATTTCAGTGTCAACATTAACTATTTCCCTGCTACTCATTTTAATACCCAGCAAAACGTGTTTATCCCACATCTTCTCAGGTGCCAAAAGCCCCAACTGTAGCCCTTGCTGTCAATAGCTCTAGCTTCTCCCTTGCAACACTATGTAATACAATTATGCATTTCCATATAAAATTATGCAGTATATGAACAATTCAAGGTATAAGGGCAGTGTAAAACTGAATATAGTATTAAATTAAATAAGAAAAGATACTGTTCTCATATTCAGTTCAAAAAATTTTTTAAAAAAATTAAGATATCTTTATTTAAGCTGTCATAGCTTGTGTGCTATGGAATACAGGGTCTTACTACAGAATTTAGATCAGCTTGTCATGGAGTACATGGAGCCCTGAATAGAAGAGTGTCCTCAGGCCACATTGTAGCTCTCCATGGACTGAATCCGACTTGTGTTACCACTGAAGAGAGCCAGTGTAACCCACTGGTGAGCAGTGGCTCTGGAACAATTTTTATAACGATGCTGAACACCGTGGAACAAAACTGTAAACCCTGTATACAGGGCCGGCTCCAGGCACCAGCTGAGCAAGCAGGTGCTTGGGGCGGCAGATTGTTGGAGGCGGCCTTCCGCCCAATCCTAGGGCGGCAGGGCCGCTTTTTTTTTTCTTGTTCCGCTCCTGCCGCCCTGGGGCGGCAAAAAAGCCAGAGCCGGCCCTGTCTCTCTCCCGCCTGCTCCCTGCCCCCCCAGCCGGTCCCCCTGCACCCGCGCTCGGCCGCGCCGCAGGTTTGTGGTTTTTTTTGCTTTGCCGTTCTGGCAGCCCCCCCTTTTTTTTGTTTTTTGTTTTGCTTGGGGCGGCCAAAAAGCCAGAGCCGGCCCTGCCTGTATATGATGGGAGCCATGTATTTGTTTGCCATTATTACTTCAAGCCAGGAAGTGCTGCTGCACTCCCAGTCTCCCTAGTTCTAGTGTCCCTGCTGGTGAGTAAATGCTACAGGTCCTCTTTGTGCCAATCCCCACAGAATATGAGTGTTACAGCCCCAGTTAGGCAGCTTTAGCTGTAACAGTTCATACCTTATCTCTGAACATCCGCAGTTTATTCTATGGTATGTCACCCAAGATGGTGGCCATCATGTAAGGACTACTCATGTGAGTTAGGATTGCAGGAGCAGGTCCCAAATTTATGGAAAATGCATACATGAAAATCTGAGGTAAAAACTGGTCTTTAGAAATAAACTGAAGTTTAGTCTAAGTAAAATTTGGCACTTTACAGATTATTAATATATAGTTTTTGATATTGATATAGTTATGCTATGAAAGCTCTTTAGTATGAGCTAGCTGTGCGCATGTTTCTTGGATTATATCTGTCTGTTGAAGCTGTTCTTTATTAAATAAATCTCCACTCCTTGAGTGAGAAAAATAAAATTGCAAATTCAAGCCTGATTTAACTTTCTGAATTTCTGAAGTTTATCACTAAAGCAAAAGATACTTGACTCTGGTCAATTTGCAAGGTAACATGGAAAACTAATTTGGGTTGAATGAAAGGATATCCAATCCATAATACAACATAATGCAATATAAAAATAAAGGAAAGGTCAGCATAGTTCAATGAATGTCACTAATCTTTCAGTTATGAACCATCATTTAGCTCTCACCACAACAAATACAGTTAATTGTGATCAGAAGTCTTTTAAAGGTTCTAAGCAAAATAAATCAGCCAAGTCCCTCTAGGACTATAATCTGTATCATCTATCATATTTGGCATATCGGTCCTACTTTTTAAAAGACCAAGAATTAAGGTTCTTAAGAAATGAAATGCTTTCACCTTACTCACCAGAGGGCAATTCCTGCATGTTAGGTCTAAAATTACAGTATACTGAAGGATCAGAGTGCATGACAATGTGCTGCCAAATTGCACTGGCAAAGCAAAAGATCTCACTACTTTGAATTCCTTCCCAATAGCTAAAATAAAAAAGCTGCTCTAAAGTTAATGACAAAGGAATTCTAAAGAGAAAAATAAACTTAAATTGTGTGGTTTTCATGACATTTTATCAACAATTAGCTGTAAAAAGTTAAAAAAAAAGAGGAATTTTTTGGTTTTTAACTTCTTAGAGGTTGGGGGTGTGGGACTAAACAGACAGCTTATGTTGCACTAGCTCTAGAAGGGCTTGCCAGTATAGTTATACCTGCACACTTTCCAGACTAGTCTTTATATTAAGTGATCTTGCTGGGCATGTTAGTATGTCCTGCACATCACTGGCATGGCTCCACTCAGTCAGTCAGAGTAAGAGCATTCAGGCTGTTACAAAGAAATGTGGCAGTGTGGGAGGCCTCCAGAACACCTCATTTTAATAATTTTCTTTCTCAAATGTGACAATTTCTGGGAAAATGTGCATATTCCGACTGAATTGAGTCCCAGCCTGGTTTCAGTTGGCTTCTATTTGAATACATTTCCTCCAAAATCAGGAGAAAATTAACTGAGAGGGGAAAGAGGTGGGAGTAAGGGTTCAGTCCCTAGAACTGAGAGGTTCTTAGCTCCCTTACAGTCTTACTGATACAAATGGAACACAGATCAAATTCATTTCCATGGAGGCTGATTTAGATCAGAATTTATTGTTGCTTATTTATTTGAATAATATAAAACAACCTGGTTGAATACAATGAAGAGGTTCATTGTTATCGTCCTTCTTACAGCTCTTTCTTTTCCTTCCTTCTAACTTGAGGAAGAAGATTTAGAGCTAGAGAGGAACTGGAGAGCTCAGGCATGGACTCCAAGCTTCCAAAAAAGAGGAGGCAAAATAGATTGAAGCTGGAAGTGTAGCCTTGTATTCATCTGCTGACTTGCAAAATAGTGGGTGTCCTTGCTTCCTATAGATGGAGCTAGAACGCAGTTTGTATGGATTGGCTTTCTTTCACAGCAAAGGAAGAGAAGCCGTCCAACAAAGGGGTTTCTTGTTAAAATACCTTACCTTGTGTTCTTAAATCTAGTTCCGTTTTATTTTAATAAATATTTTCTAGGGAAGTTTTATAATAAAAAGATTCAACTGCTGCCAGTTCACATTTTATTTGTGAAAATAAAATGGCTTTTGGGGTTTGAGTTGCATTTTCTCCCCATTTAGCATTAACTCCTTTAGCCTAATCCTTCCCTCAAATATGTGATAACTAATCTACAAAGAGGGGGAAACACAGAATAAAGCTCTATCAGACTCATAGGTTGAACAAGACGTGTTCTGTTTCCCCACTTAGTCATTTTGTTTTTGTTGCATCCCTTTCCCCATCTTTGCTCTGCTGATTGTGTTTAGATTATATGGTTTTGGGTCCAAGGCCCTTCTCTGCACATGTGGCATTAGACATGGCATTTAGTGAGTAAATAATTTTAAGATGTCTTTGTTTCACTGGAGAAACAGCTATCTGTAATCTGATTAACCTCAGATTATTCACTTTTATTTTCTGAGAAAAATCAGTTAACTGTAACTGTTGAAGTCTTCAAATGCCTTACCTAAAAGTATTCAACATTTCCAGTCCTGTGCTCTGTCACCTACCCAACATGCACAGACAGTGGATAAGAGAATACTGTACATCAGTTGGCACCATGGACAGAGGCCACACAAAGACAACAGAAATAAAGAACCCAATCCTGCAAAACTTTCCACTGGTGAACAACACCAGTGGCCTAAATTACTTAACTAGCTTAATTGAACTAGTTCAGTGTGGTTACTTCTCCTCTAGAAAGTGACCCAAAGTCACCATCTCATTTCCACAGGATATTTATCAGCTCTTAGATGGTAATAACTTTCGTCACTACCAACTTGTGCCAGACTCAAATTGACCACTGAGCAGTGAAACGCTCCTAATCACATTCCCAAAATCATGAATGATCCAGCACCTCCGGACTGAGTCTACAACAGAGCACTGAAACAACAGCTAGCAGAAAAAGGACGCCATTGTCCGAGAGCTTGCAGCCTTACAAGGCCCAATTTTACTTTTTGTTCCAACTCCCTCGACACTCTAAAAAGTGCTTTTATCTCCCTGCAATGTCATGCCATGACCACACCCAAATAAATACCTACAACTTCCTCTCTCTGGATCCCTAGCAAAACAAAATCCAAACATACTTCGTGTGGAATTTGGGGGCTTGAATTTCCTACTCAAAAATGGAATGGACCTGGAATACATTTGCTGTCCCAAAAGTACAGCATAATTCAAATGCAGTTTCTGTGATTTCTGCTCTGCACTTAATGATTTTCTACTGACCTTCTCTTGGTTTCTTTTCAAATCTTTATCTATCTATATTATATATATATTAATTGTAAAATGTGTAACAGATACACATTCTCATCTCTTTTACACCAAAGCAACATTATCAATTTCAATGAGTTTGAAACCATTGTAACTGAAGGGCAGAATTTGGCCCATTCTTTCTGATGTCTAACTAGCAGATTATGGGGCAGGTTTTTATTTTAATGCAGATCAAATTACAAACTGCCACCTTTGGCAGCTAAGCAATTTGCTTGAAAGATTGCCGCATAACAGTCATTTACACCAGAACATCTCTCTTTCTGGGTGCATATTCTTAGAGAGGCCAATGAAAAACAGGGAGAAGGGGTGATGGGCTGCAGGCCCTGAAGTGCTGAACCTACAATCCACCCTGAGAGTAGGAAGCTGAGCAGAAGGTTCATATCATCTCAAGAATCCTTTCCCGAGCATGCAGACTACAGGGGGGAAGCGGCAGCAGACAAGTGAAGAACCTGCATTGGAGGTCCCATCCAATCCCAGAGCATGGGGTTCAGAAGGAGGTGACTGATGGCAATGTAGTTTAGCAGCATCTCTTTCCCTCAGTGGAACATCTCATCTATTAGGTTTTATTATTTATTTAGTTTTATTAGGTGCTCCCAGTGAGAGAATGTCCCTAGCCTCTGTTTGCCAGAAGCTGGGAATGGGCGACAGGGAATGGATCACTTGATGATTATGTGTTCTATTCATTCTCTCTGAAGCACCTGGCATTGGCCACTGTTGGAAGACAGGATACTGGGCTAGATGGACCTTTGGTCTGACCCAGTATGGCCATTCTTACATTCCTTAACATTTACAGGAACATCAGCTACTCACACCATAAAACAGAGCTATTAACAAAAGGCAAAAGCAAAAGGCAGGAAGGATAAAGTCTAGCAACATGTATTGTGTTTTAATGTACATATTTGAATCCTCTCTTGCTACAGGTTGAATGGAAAATAACACCATGATAGAGGATAATAAAATGGATGCAAATGCAGTAACTATGAAATGCAGTCTTCTACATTTTGCAGTGTCACTCAGTTTATTAAGGACATGCTAGAAAGTAATGAGGAGGTATACATGATAATTGGAATATGTCCTCAACAGTCACTCATCTTTTGCAATTTCAAGGTCAGTCTTCATGAAGACACTCTGCAATCACCCACAGCACTGACAAGCACCAATGCACCCTCTTCCATGTCACCCTTACACATGGAAGGCATGTCTTACAAATATCTGCAATGCTACCATATTGTCCTCCTTCAAATCCCTCCATAAAACTCATCTTTTCTGTAATGCCTACAAAATACTTGACAGGTTCTGTGCTACTTGACTGGACAGCTGGTGTACTGTGACCTTTGCTTAGTCAGCTTATGATAACTGTCTCGTTGTTACTTTGGGCTCGCCCTGTCTGTTTGTTGTATCCTCTTGTCTCTCAGCTCAGACTCAGACTTTAGGCTGTTTGGGGCAGGGCAGTCTTTTTTGTTATGTGTGTGTAGAGCACCTAGCATAATAGGGCTGAAGATGCCAAGTGCTACTGGAATACAAAAACTATTAACAGTAATAGCAGCTATCCTGAGAAGTGCAGCTAATCGTTGGAAATCATCTGATCCAATGCCAAGTTAGTGTCAGATGGGCTCCATCCACCCTTAGCTTCTGCAATAGCCAAAACGAGTAGATTCTAGGGGTCTGATGCAGAGGCCATTGAAATCATTGGGCAGATTCCCATTGACTTCAAAGGACTTTGGATCAGGCCCTAGGATCTCCTGGCACATCATCAATAATTTCATCAGGATCTAGAACTGAGCTTCCCAGGGATACCCTACATGTCAGGTCAGAATCAAGATGGCTGCATAAACTTATAATTATGAAAAACAACTGGAGTATTTCAGGTAATTATTGCTATGGTTTTTGGATCTGGAACTTTACAGCCAGACAGTTTTATTTCTACAAAGAACGATTCTTGTAGATCCCAAGCTACTCAGCCTCCAGAAGAATCCCAGTCAGCAGCCAAAAGAAATCACTCTGCACTTGCCAGACATATAACACCAATAACTGGGCTGACAACTTAGGTGCCGAGTGAGAGGGAACAGCAGCTCCCCATTTAGCTAGAACCACCAGAGAGAATGTGCACATCTGATGCTGTGTCCCTTTCTGTTTTTTGTCAAGCAACTGCTTAATTTCAGTTTGAGATGTCTGCTCCTTCTAGTCAGTCAATTTTCCTCCACCCCTTTGGAAGAACAGCCATCTCAAGCACAAGCTTTGGATCAAAAAGGAAGCATCCTAGTCCCAGTGAATTAGCATGGAAATATAAATTAATTATCAAGAGAATTAAGTCTTCTAAATCTCCAATAGAACTTTAGTCAATCTGCTCTATTCCATGCCCCTTTGAGACTTGTGAAAGGTATCATATAAATAATAAAATTATCAGAAAAGCGAAGTGCCAGAAAGGGTAGATGAAAACAGGGATAAATCAGAAGAGGCAATAGCTGAAATGGAAGCTGTGTACCATAGCAGAGGAAGAAGATGTTGAGATCCTTGGGTCACAACTATAGTCTCATGGGTTTACCTTTGTTTTACCACATGAAAAAAATAAGAGAGGGAAATCCCACATTGTTTATATTTTAAACTATGGTTAATCACAGTATGAAGGGGAAATACAAGTAGAAAATTCAACCACTTATCATTCAGATTCTATTTTCCTTTTTGGCTCCCTCTGGAAATCAGAGAAAAATTCTACCTATGCTATTGTACAGAATTTCCATTTCAGCCACTGCTTCTGCTGATTGTTTCCTTACATCTACTTTTTCAAGAAGAGTTTGCTCTAATAATGTTATTAATCTATATATTGCCTTTCCCGAGTTTCAAAGTGCTTTACAGAATTAAAACAAAACAAGAATTACTTTGCCCACCACTGAAATCCAGCCACTACTGGAGTTGGATGTGGCAAATATTATAATTGCACCATTAACCCCATTCAATAGCTTAGAGAAAGGGGTCCAGGTAGCTTGCTGCAGTGCAGTTGCTTTGTGAGGCACTGCTGGCAAATTTTGGCTATAAATCCAGCATAGCTGGCCACAGAAAGATTGCCACAAAGTACATGGGCTATTTAAGTCACTCCTTTCCTTATTTCCAGGATGAGTGCACGGCTGGAGAAAGGGGACACAGACAGGCTTCCTTATTCTCTGCTGATTCCCAGTTGCTGTACTGGCCCCCTGAGGCCATTTGCAGGTGACATAGCACAGCTGTTTTCAGGGAACCAGCCCAGGATCAGCAGAGAGCCAAGGCCACATTTACACATTCTCCTCTTAAGCTGTATATGGTGTACTCCCTGAATATCTAGGACAAGAAGTAAAGAAAGAACTTTTTTCATTGTAAGAACTATAAAATGTAAGTAGATGCAACATAATTAAATACCTTTTATTGGATTTTGGCCAGAAGACAAGGGCAGTCACCCCAACTCTTGCAAAAAGTGCAATGGGATCTTTAATTACCATAAGTGGTCATTTCGCAGGTTTTTGTCTCACATGAAAAATGGAATCTCCAACAACTCACTGTTTTACAATATACATATGTCAGATTTTGTACAAATGACTTGTAGCAGGGCTTTCCATGAGGAGAGCTGGAGCGCACCTCCTGAGCTCTGCAGGAATGAACTCTTATTTTGAGGATTCCAAAGACCTTTTATTCAATGAACATGTCTGTTCATAATTTTCAGTGTATCTTCTTCTGCTGTATTTTGTAGCTTAGTCAAATTATTGAAAAAAATGCTGTTAATATAAATAAACCATTATAAATTAATCCCATAATTACATTATACGTAGCAAGCGGCCAATCAGAATTGGACGGCCATGACTTAAACATCTGATTGTGTGTGGATAACCACGGTCACTTGGCAAAAACTTCAGTAACAATGTTCCTGGCTTCTCAGAACTTTTTCATACCATAGCAGTGTTTCCTGCTCCAGTAGGTCTCAGTATTGGTGGATAACTCAATGGGAACAAGCATGTACAATAGTCAGTTACTCCCAGGCTATTTAAGAATCAACTGTGACATACTCCTATGATGTGTAATGCATCTAGCAAAGCCAATCTATAGTAACTCTGCTAGTAACCAGCAATGAAAGGGTACATGCAACAATAGAGATTGGGGAGATTTTTTGTTGTGATATGTTATAAGAAGCTGGAGCTCCAGTGACTTGAGATATGGAAAGCATTGAAAGCTTGAAGCAATGTTTTATACAGTGAAAAATATTGGATTCAATCTTTGGCTGAACTCTTAGCATTTTGTGCCACACCACAGGCACAATGTGGCCCTAAAGGAATCTTAACCAGCTATGGAACAGATATTCCAGAGTAGGTGGATCTTATGGTGGGACAGAGCTAATCTAGAGAGTCCTATGCTACCACAACCCCAGGATAGGATTGTAGTCAGGGTTTCCACACACTCCTGTAATCCACTGGCACTAGCTTACACCAGGGAAACTGGATTGGCACTGAGCTAGCCCAGTATCAGAAAACCACAAAAAGAGCAGGAAATCACCTTGGTGCATGCATATCTTTCTTAGGTACTTATATGACCCCTCCCCCCCATCAGTGTAGTATCTGAGCTGCTCAAAGTCTTTAATGTATTTAGTCTCACAACATTCCTGTAAAGTAGAGAAGTGCTATTATCGCCATTTTAGAGATGGGGAACTGAGACACAAAGAAGCTAAGTGACTTGACCAAGGTCACATAGGAAGTCTGTGATGGATCAGGGTATTAAACACAGGTCTTCCAAATCTTAGGTAAGTGCCCTACCCACAAAATCCTTCCCCCCTTCACACACCCATACCCCTCTTCCCCCATTTGGGCTGTACATTCCTCGACTACAATCAAGACTCAGGACCATTCATTTTAGTAGTGCTTCATGTCTATCATTGGACTTTCCCAGCATAATGAAGTATCTGACACACTTATCTCCTCCTTCTTCCCCCATACAATTAGACTCATGGTACGACAACAGCTTAGCTTTACATCAGGGAGATATCAAAATGAGTACCAATAAAATCTGTAAGCTCTCTAAAACATTTCTGAAATTGTTTAACATTAAAATCTGTGATATAAACAAAATGCATTATGGTGGTATAAAGTTTTCATTCTTTTGTTGTGGTTTTTATAAAACCCTCCACTTTTATTACTCATACATCCCAAATTCATACCACTAAAAGCTTTGCACCACGCCTTAATGTTATCTGTGTGAGTTATAGTCATATGCATTCCAAATGAATGCACAACACAACTGTTAGGTTAAATGTGGACTTCCATTTTCAGTGTCACTTCTTTTCTCTTCTTCAATGGCCCAATTTGGCAAACATTGAAGGCTTCTGGACATCGGGGTGCAGTACAACTGCAGGATGAATTAAAATGTTTGTCTACTGTACATGTTTATATAAATGAGTATATTGGAATATCCAATTTTTGAATTCTTTACAAAATATAATTAAAAGCCCTGTCTTTATATGGTCATCTAGAAAGACCAGACTAGTTACTTTTCTATGGCTCATATATTGCACTAAAAATTGTTCTGTCTATTGCAAACCACTATAACAATTAAAAAAAAAGTATCATGATCAATAATATTTGCCTACAGTAGATCTGTTTATTCTTTGCACTGAACAAATATAGTTTTTCTCCAGAACTTGCAAGTTTAAAATAAAGACATTCTTAAATGAATAACAATAGTATGTTCTAGAACAGGGGTAGGCAACCTATGGCACGCGTGCCAAAAGGCAGCACACGAGCTGATTTTCAGTGGCACTCACACTGCCCAGGTCCTGGCCACCGGTCGGGGGGCTCTGCATTTTAATTTAATTTTCAATGAAGCTTCTTAAACATTTTTAAAACCTTATTTACTTTACATACAACAATAGTTTAGTTATATATTATAGACTTATAGAAATGAGAACTTCTAAAAACGTTAAAATGTATTACTGGCACGCGAAACCTTACATTAGAGTGACTAAATGAAGACTCGGCACACCACTTCTGAAAGGTTGCCGACCCCTGTTCTAGAATCAATAGTATACTATTCTGTTCTCATTCTGTATTCCGATCCCCCATGGAAGTCAATGGTAGACTGGCACAAAAGAACCTATAGGATTGAAAACATACATAAAATCTGCTTTCGGTTACACTAGAGTAATTCTCATTAAGTTCACTGAGCATAGTGTGACGGAGGACTGAATTTGGCCCAATATGCGTAAGATAACAGGGTGATCATTCTTAATACAAGAACTGAAGTTGAAAGGAAGATTATAGTGCATTACAAACAAAAATCATGATGCACTGTGGGTGGCAATTTTGAATCCCATCATCATGTGTTATGGTTGTATTAACTTGTTTAATTTTATGCACAACTACAGCCAGTCATTCTGAGCATGTCTCAACATTGCCAACGGTATAACATCGTAAACAAGATTTACTAATCTAAGAAAATTTAAATTTTATATTTTATACATATCTTCCAGAAAACTGCTGAGACATAAAGCCTTTTATGAAGATATATAGATATACACACACACTATGATAAATATACAAGGTAAAAATACTTGCGTACATGCAAATTATGCTGGCACATTATTCTACTAAAGCTAGGATTACACTGCCTTTTGTATGACTAGTATCTACTCTTGCAGTGAGTGAATTTGAAGTGTAAAGGCAGAAGAGAAAAGAGAAGAAATTCCCACTAGGATTAGGCTATGAATATAGTCTAAAGAAGTAGCAGATTGACTGTACATTCAAACTGTGCAGATGAAATAAGTATGCACCTGTTCTCTATGGACTTGATTCTGCACCATTCAAGTGAAAGGGAGTTTTTCCATTGGATCAAGCCCCCCTTTTACATTCCATTTCTCTATACAACAGCAAGAAGAGTTACTATATTGGCCATCTTCTCAGGATATCAAAAGACAGTGGTAAAATGAATGACCACATGGTTGGTATAGTTTCCAGTGGAATTATTGTAATGTTATGTGGTTTGTAAATATGATGGGGAAAGTAACATCTCTCTGCATTCCCATGTCACAAAAAGCAAATGTATTGTAATCTATTTAAGGCAAAATTACAATTTTTATAAAAAAGCATAGCTCCGCCCTATAAGGGAGGAAAGATGGTCTTATGCCTAAGGCACAGGAGTGGGAGTCAAGAGATTGCTGTTTCTGGCTCGGTCACACACATCACTTAGATCAACATTTCCCACAGTGACTACTGATTTGGGGCATCTTATTTTAAGGGTTGCCAATTTAAGATACCTTGAATTTCTTTTTCAGAAGAGCTGAGCACTCACAGCTCCAAATTAAGTAAAAAAAACAGAGGCCTCTAACCCTAGTGGCCACTTTGGAAAATAAGGATCATAACCTCCCTCTGAATAAATTTCTCCATCTCAAAGGGAGATAAAAATATTTCTCTACCCAATACAGTGTTGTGAAGCTTCATTCATTACTTTTTTTTAAAGTGCTTTGCAAGCCTCGGCATAAGGCACAGTAGAACTATAAGGTATTATTATATTAGAATCCTATTTACAGCCATTTACAAGACCAAAATTCCATGGAGTAGAAGTCAATTTTTGACTTGTTGCTTCCATTAAATGCAGGGTTTTCATATTGGAAAGAACTCTCTTCTCTCTCCCACCCCCAGTGTTTGCAGCTAGGAAGAACCTACTATATCAACCCAACATTTATGGGTTTAAATTAATCCTAACATCATTCTTTGTACACTAGACAACTTATCAAAGCATAGTTTTTCCATTTACATTTTCATTAACAAATTCAGTCTAGGAGTTACAGACTGTGGCCAAAATCTTCAAAAAAAGGAGCCTTAACGCCATATTTATGTGCTTTGACATCAATTGGGCTTGTGTTCCTAAATCATTTATGCTCTTTTGGAAAACTAACCATTGAACACCTACCTATTTTTGAAAAACGTTTCCCTTTGTTACTGAGGATGACTTATCTCCAGTATAACTGTGTCCTCGTGCTAAAAGTATTGTGAATTGTGACACAGCATCAATGGTGTTCCCATGTATTTAAGTGAGAGAGATGCATAAGTCAATGGGAGTTTTGCCTGATTAAATATTGCAGGATAGGGCCTTAAATCAGATCACTTGCTTGAAATAATAAATAAAACAAGCAATGAATTTTATCAAGAGGGTTATAAAAATAATAAAATATATGGAGATATACCTTTCTCATAGAGCTGGAAGGGATCCTGAAAGGTCATTGAGTCCAGCCCCCTGCCTTCACTAGTAGGACCAAGTACTGATTTTTGCCCCAGATTCCTAAGTGGTCCCCTCAAGGATTGAACTCACAGCCCTGGGTTTAGCAAGCCAATGCTCAAACCACTGAGCTATCCCTCCCCAAAATGTTTGAGGACTGGCACCAGGGAAGTGGGGACAGGTTAAAATGTGGTGGATGTAATGGAAAGAAAGGAAATATGTTCAAAAATAGGTTAAAAGGCCAAAATGGGCATTAACAACAATGTTACCTTTTAACCTTAAAATAAATGCATATAACCATATACATGTACCCTTCAATCTTATTTCTAATTCTTATTTCTCTCTTCAGACTGCCCCACTAATTAATTCCTGCAATTTCTTTTTGGGGTGCTGTGCACGTTTCTTGTGCTATATAAATAATAATAAGCAGCTCATAGTCATGCCAGAGCCTAGGCCAGTTTATGCTGTGGGAAGGCTGTAAAGGAGCAGAGCATCGTCAAGAGGGGATAGCATCATCCAGAAAGGGGCACAGCTAGAGAGGATTGATTTTCTGCCTCCTACCAGCACAGCTCCTATGCAACAGGATATGACCTTCTATTCTGATGAATTGTCCCCTCTGGCATGGGAGGCTGATGCAGGCGAATGTAAATTACATCTCCCTGTGCCAGCTTGTCTGAATCTGGATCTTTAATTGTACATATGAGATGAATATATTTTCTTCATTTTTGTTTTACTGATAAAATTAACAGATTAACTGTACTGGAGGATGAAGTTGCTCGAGCTGGTCAAAAAATGGTGTGAAAATATTTTATGAACATTTTTCAAAAGTTTTCATGACTTTTTTGTTGAAATTTCAAAAAAGAAAGATTTTCAACCATCTCTAAAAATCACAGACCAGACAGCCGGACAAGTGGCAGCACAGGAAGCCTTTTCCACCAACCCCCACCACCGTACCTCAACCGCAAACCAGAGTGCTATTTGCGGCAGTGGCGGATTTAGAGTTAGTGGGGCCCTGTGCTCAGCTTCATTTTTGGGGCCCCCCTCTCATGGGACCCAGCCAAGAAAAAAAGAACATTCTCTCTTATTGCCCCTGCTGTTTTTCATTCTTTTTTTCTTCATCTTCCTCCTATATTATAAGTAATAATGGAGGTATCCCATCTCCTAGAACTGGAAGGTCATTGAGTCCAGCCCCCTGCTTTCACTAGCAGGACCAAGTACTGATTTTGCCCCAGATCCCCAAGTGGCCCCCTCAAGAACTGAACTTACAACCCTGGGTTTAGCAGGCCAATGCTCAAACCACTGAGCTATCCCTCCCCCCAAGCTAATCAGACAGTAAAATGAAAATAAAGTGAGGTACCTTGATTGTTTTTGCAGTCTAACTTTTTTTTTTCCACTTGAAAAGTGCTAAGGTCTGAGTGGACCAGTTAATGATCTTTCCAAATATTGTTTGTACCATTAGCTAGCTGTTGTAAAGTCCTTTGGATAAGAGCGCTTTATAAAAAAAACATAATAACCTTTCCTTGGTCCACCTGAACAGCGTTCTCGGATCACAGTTTGAGAACTTCTGGTGTAGGTGAAAGCTTGTATTTGCATTACACTAACGTGAAAAATGTGTAAAAATAAAAAGTATAGATGATGCATGAATGGAAAAATAAAGGTTAACTTCCTCTGAAAAAACTTATTCAATTTGAAAACAAATATTTATTCAGATAGCTTTTTTTCTTACACTTTTTCTTTACAAAATCATCAATTAAGTCATCATAAGTAATATTTTTTAAAGAGGCACTTTCAATTGTCAATATTGCTGAACTTGTCAAATGTTCCTGACTCATCGTATTTTGCAAATAATTTGTAACTCGTTTCAATACAGAAAAAGAATGTTCACCACAAGCATTTGTGACAGGTATTTCTACAATTGGAAAGGTTGCCTGCAAACCGTCACGTACAAATCTATACAAGTCAACTGGTGATCTCGAAGCACAGACCTCATCATTTTAGATAAAATGAATGAAACTTTTCACTTCATCTTCAAAAAGATTTATATCTATGTCCTGTTGGTAGAATTCACTTAATTTCTTTCTGTAGTGGCTTTTAGCATTTTCATCCATACTTCTGTCAAAAAACACGCAAAATAAATCAACAGTTTTCTTTAGAGATTCACCTCTACTCTGCAATTGCACCATTATTATGCCACAAATAACATTGACTGTCTCAACGATGATCTTCTCTTTCTCTTTTAAATTGATTTCATTGTCTCTAGTTTAATCGAAAAATAACTTCCTGTTTTTTTTACGTCTCATCAGATATATCAGAGGAACCTATATTTTCTGTTAATGTTAGTGCCTCTGCTTCCACCAAGCTATAGTCATTTAGAACTTCCATGACAAAACTTGTAACTGAGGCTAACAATTGTGCAGCATTCAATAAACTTGTATCAATCTTTTGCAGCGATTTGCTGACAGCATTAATTCTATGAAGTAAACGGTTCCACAAAAGAGTAAAAACAGCAATATCATACTAATCAAACTTTTCTGCTAAGGATTTTGCTTCAGTTTTCACACGTGGTTTTTCAGAATGTGATGAGGCCCCACGCTGGCTGGCCCGGAGAAGTGGGCAGAGACCCGTGTGGGCTGAACACCCACCCAAAGGTGTGGGGGGAGGCACAGTTCCATTGGTGGCCACCTGAGTGCCCTGCTGCCTCCGTGCACTCATCTCTGCTCGCCTCCTCCAGCTGCCCTTCCCCCCGCCTGCAGGCTCAGCACCAGCTCCTGGGGCAGCCCAATCCCCCAGCCAGCCCCCCCGCCCACGGGCTCTGTGCCAGTTCCAACAGCCAGCTCCATACCCCAGCCGTCACCCTCCCCCCCTCCGTGGGCTGTGCCCAGCCACCGCTCACCAGGCAGCAGCATGAATGCGGGCCGGAGGACTCAGGAGGAGCAGGGGGCAACCACGCAACTGGCAGCCGGAGAGAAGTGGCGGTTTCCCCTTCAAAGCACCGCTTCTCTCTGGCCGGCCTGTGCTCCTCCTGCATCCTCTAGCCCGCATTCACACCGCTCACCACCACTCGTACCTCCCTCCTGCTCTCCTGAGGCCAGGGGCGGCTCCAGGCACCAGCGCAGCAAGCGTGTGCCTGGGGCGGCAAGCCACGGGGGATGGCGTGCTGGTTGCCGTGAGGGCAGGAGTCAGGTGGCCTTCGGTGGCGTGCCTGCGGGGGATCCACCAATCCCGCAGCTTTGGCAGCAATTCAGCGGCGGGTATGCCAAAGGCGCGGGACCGGCAGATCACTCGCAGAAATGCCGCCGAATTCACGTTACCAGCGGACCGCCCGCAGGCATGCCGCGGAAGGCCCCCTGACTGCCATGCTTGGGGTGGCAAAAAACATAGAGCCGCCCCTGCCAGAGGCTGCAGGTGAGCCTCCCTCCCTGCTCTCCTGCCCACCACAGCTTCTGCCCCCGCAGTCCCCCCGCCCACGGAGTGGGCTGCCCGAGTGCCCAGGTCTGGGGCCCCCTGTCACTGGGGAGCCCTGTGCCAGGGCATGGTAAGTTTCACGGTAAATCCGCCCCGATTTGTGGTGTGTAACTTGTCACAAGTCACAAAGTATTGTTTGTGCTTTCTGATTGGATGACAACTTTTGTAAACAGGAGGGCGACTATCAAAAAGATTTCAAGATGGCCATGCAAACATTCACCTGGAAACACATTCCCCACAAGTATTCACAAAATTTTCCCTTTCTTGTAATTAAAAAAAAATCACTTTATGAATGTTTGCAGAAATCAGATCAGAAATGTTGATAATATCAAAGCAAATTTCTGGGTTTTATCTGAAAAAATATTAGTAAATGCTATTTGGCCATGAACACTCAGCACCAGTCTTCAATAACTTACATTGCTTTAACCGCAGGGCTTGGGAGCAGGAGAATCTAGTGTAGATCTGCTAGCCACACAGGCTTTGTGGGGGTGAAGAGGAAGTAGTAAGCAAACCACAGAAGCAGCATTTCCCTCTTCCTCACACCTCAGCTGGAACCTGCAAGCTCCCCCTCTGCTTGCAGGTATATAGGAGGCCATACTGGACCCTCAACAATGACCTCCAACAGAAAAACTGCCATGTCCTGGTCACCTGACTTTCATCCACTATTATCATTACTTTGGGCTTCTGTGCTGCTAAAACTAAGGAGAAAAAGTAGTTAGAGAAAATGTAACAAATAAAACCCCGCGTATCCAGAGTTTTTCTGTGTCTTAGTACTACTGTGCAGAGACAGTAGTTTTCTAGCAGCAACAGAACACTAACAGAATCCTTTTGGGAAGTATACTAGAGCTGACACTACTAGAGCTGATAGTAGTGTATACAGGTTCAGTATACTCTGGGTATCCAATCTGGAGAGGCAGACAGACAAAATATGGTGATTTTTTACAAGAAATAGTTTTCCCCCTCAGAAGTCAGCAAGTTAATATCATACACAACACAGATTTCTAGTTCAGCACATAGTTCAAATAAGTGACAAAGGATCAAATCTTTTACGACCAACCATTTCTGCTAAATATATATTTTGTTTTATCTGCTCACATCTCCTTTTTACGTAAATTTGTTTTTATTGGACTATGGGCAGCAAATTCCTACAATTTCATAGCCATGTGACATTGTT
This sequence comes from Terrapene triunguis, assembly GCF_002925995.2. Taxonomy (NCBI): domain Eukaryota; kingdom Metazoa; phylum Chordata; order Testudines; family Emydidae; genus Terrapene; species Terrapene triunguis. Next base: position 20,909,984 of record NW_020664464.1, on the reverse strand, counting down.
GCCATTGCTTTTAGCACAGGAAATGGTACATCTGTTAATAAAGAGACTAAAGGAACTCTCCCATGAGTCACTAAAAAGCATTTGCCAAAACCAATTAAACTAATGCCAAATATGACAAGTCAGTTTAAGGCCCATAGCAATTTACAGTACATTGGGATTTTTGGGTGGGGGTTGGGGTGGTGGGGTTAGTGGAAGATTGGGATAAGGATAGGAGAGATGCATGTATAAAGTGGCATATCACTTAGAACTTCTCTGTTTCTCTAAATCTACTTTCATTTAGGAACCAGCCTGATAATCAGTTTTTAAGAAGATGTTCTTTATTTTTAGTCATTAATAGCTCTTAAGTCATTTATCAGGAAATTGGAATTAAATTGGAAAAAGCATTATATTGCACAAACTAGTGATTGTGCTAGAGTTTACATTTTAATCTTTCCTTTACAAGCATAAACATTTTTTATATTAATCTAAAAGCAAAACTATTTTAAGGCAAAACTGAGATCATGGTTGACTTGCGGATGCTGTTATACTTGAATAAAACCTGTAGCAAAATGGACTGCCAGAATTACACTTCTAAGGAGACTGTCAGACTTTGATTTCCCTAAAGGAATACATGAGAATACAAAGATTACATTTGCAGTACTGAACTGTTCAAATGACACTAGAAATCTCTAAATGCCAATTTTCCAGATCTGTCCTATGTCTACTGGCGTAGTGTGTGATTGACAACCAGTTCAGCAATATTTGTTCTTCCCTAAACTATCAAAATACTCCATGGGAGTAAGCCAAGAAAAACAGCATAGGTTTTGATAATACAACTGTAAAAGCAATTCTTCCCTTTTTCTATCACACTGACACAGCCAAAATATTACATTAGAAGTCAGCAATCTGACTAAGCCCAATTTGACTAGATTTAACATCAGCAAAGAGTTAACTAAAAACAAACTGAATGTCAAAAATATTGATTGCAATAAAGTTGAAATAAAACTACCAGTTAACCTGTTTCTGACATGCAAAGAGATATATACAGAACTCTTGATGATGACAAATGTTGAACTAAGTACTCCATTTACGGCCGTAGGGACAACTTTCTGAAACAGGAATCTTCTTCATGGGGCACTAATATTTTATATTGTAATATTTTACAGCAATGAAAATAAACTAGTGATACTGGATAAAATCCTTAAAGGCAAATTCTGATTATTGCCCATATGTACATACTAGAAAAATTGGGCAGCAGCAAAGTGTGGAAACTGGCTGCCTGGATTTTACCTCCTACAAAAAGTTCAGGAACAACCACTGTGCATATCTTCTGTGCTGTATTTTGCTGAGGGGAATGGCATACAACACATGTATGGCTTCCCTGGGCAGCAAGTGGCCCCTCAATGCAGACCTTTTACTCTGTTGCACTATAATTAGTATTGGACAGTTAGTATTTAACTTTCTGGGAAGTTAAAATGCTCCATGAATATAGTATCCTGTGGTTCCAAGTACCCCAAGAAATACTCCAAGAATGTTTCATTCTCACTCTGCTCCAGCTCAGGTGGTCTGGAGCAGACAGTGGGCCAGAAAATCCAGCCCAGGCTAAATTCATTACAAAGGGCACTTACACTGCCAGCAAAGGTAGGGGAAATCTCTGGCAGAGTACAACTGGGAGTTATGTCTCGATTGCTGCTGCCTCCTGGACCAGAACAGCTCCCAAGATAATGGTGGGAAGGGGCATGCGGAAAGGTGGAGAGGGGAGGCTGGGGAGAGAGAGAAGGGCAAGAGGAAAAGAGGACTAATCACTACATCTGATTCTCTGCTTGGAGAAGGTCTTCGACCAGCAGCATAAGTTAAAGCTGCCCTCTTGCAGCATTAACTTACACTGTCTTCCTGCCATCTCCCTCTCTCTTCTGCCCCTGGGCTCTATATCAGCACAGCAGAGAATTATTCTAACAAATAATTTCCCCACCATTCTCTCCATTGCCAGTACTTCATTATAGATCTTCCCTTTCTGTCTTTCCTTTGTTCAACAGATGTACCTATCTGTAATGGTATCCCTGTTGTGAGAATTATCCTACCAGGTTTCAGTTATTTCCTCTGCATCAGAAGCCCTGTTATTTAGTAACTCTAGTTCTTTCTTGCTTGTTCCCCATTCTTTTTGCATTTCTATATTGACAGTTTAGTGCTTTAATACTCTTCTTTATATGTTGTTTCATAATAACTATGTCTTCAGCCTTACACTTCATGTGAAAGCATCTGCCAAATTATTTGAATTAGTTCAAATAATTACTATGAGCTAACAACTCCCACCCTCCTCTTTTCTTCCTAGTTTTAAACTAGCTTAATAAGTCTTGCTAGTTCTGAATCTGGGAGGTTGGTACCTCTTCCCCCCCCATAAGTGGAAACTTGTCACACCCAAAAAGGTTGTCTTCACAGAAATTATTACAATGTTTAGTGAATCCAAAATTCTCCTCCCCACTATCTTCCTAAATACTTACCATAGTATGTGAGCACTCCTACACAGGCCACTGATCCATCTTCAGTATCATCTCCATTCATTCATTCTTGGTACTAGAAGGACATCATTGAAGGTCATCTGCATCTTAGTTCTCTTCCTCGGTCCCTGAAAGATTCTGAATAATACAGAATCTGCCCTTGCTGGTTTCATTTCCCTCCCCCCCCATAATTACAATTAGAGTGAATTCCCCAGGTCCTTTAGGACATCTGGTATCCTGAGGGTGACATTTTATTTATCCTTGCACATGGGAGGAAGTATGCCATACTCATGTCATTAACTGGGCCACAGATGTCTCAACCCAGGTTCCTCAGTATGGAATCAATGATCAGAATTGTTTGCTTCTTTCTGGTGGCTTCATTTTCATGCTCATGACTATTTTTGACTGATGTGCACCTGGGCACAATTATCCCCGCTTTAACACCTCCAGGCTGGATTACTACAACCCACTATGGGTGGGGCAGAATGGTGAAGTTCATTTAGAAGCTACAGCTGGTTTACAATACAAGAGCTTCTCACAGCAGTACTAACCACAGGCAACATACTATATCTACTGCATACTATATTGCTGCAAAAGTTACATGGACTTCATATTCCCTTCAAGGTGAAAATCATGGTATTGGTATTGAGAAGACTTAGAACCATAGGACTGGAAGGGACCTTGAGAGGTCATCTAGTCAGTCCTGCCATGAGTACAGGGGACTGAAGTATTATCTAGACCATCCCTGACAGGTGTTTGTCTAACATGCTCTTAAAAATCTCCAGTGATGGAGATTCCACAAATTCCCTAGGCAATTTATTCCAGTGCTTAACCATCCTGACAGTTAAGAAGTTTTTCCTAATGTCCCCTAAACCTCCCTTGCTGCAGTTTAAGCCCATTGCTTCTTGTCCTCTCCTTAGAGGTTAAGACCACCAATTTTTCTCCCATCACATACAGTCCCCAGCTAAAACCTCTCCAAGGTACCATCTGTAATCTACAACCCATCCTGGACAACAATCCCTCACTTTCACAGGCCTTGGGTGGCAGGCCAGTCCTCGCCCACAGACAACCCGCCAACCTGAAGCATATTCTCACCAGTAACTACACACCGCACCATAGTAACTCTAACTCAGGAACCAATCCATGCAACAAATCTCGATGCCAACTCTGTCCACATATCTACACCAGCGACACCATCACAGGACCTAACCAGATCAGCCACACTATCACCGGTTCATTCACCTGCACGTCCACCAATGTAATATACGCCATCATATGCCAGCAATGCCCCTCTGCTATGTACATCAGCCAAACTGGACAGTCCCTACGTAAAAGGATAAATGGACACAAATCAGATATTAGGAATGGCAATATACAAAAACCTGTAGGAGAACACTTCAACCTCCCTGGACACACAATAGCAGATTTAAAGGTAGCCATCCTGCAACAAAAAAACTTCAGGACCAGACTTCAAAGAGAAACTGCTGAGCTTCAGTTCATCTGCAAATTTGACACCATCAGCTCAGGATTAAACAAAGACTGTGAATGGCTAGCCAACTACAAAAGCAGTTTCTCCTCCCTTGGTGTTCACACCTCAACTGCTAGAAGAGGGCCTCATCCTCCCTGATTGAAATAACATCGTTATCTCTAGCCCGACTCACTCTTGCTTGCATATTTATACCTGCCTCTGGAAATTTCCACTACATGCATCCAAAGAAGTGGGTATTCACCCACAAAAGCTCATGCTCCAATACATCTGTTAGTCTATAAGGTGCCACAGAACTCTTTGCTGCTTTTACAGATCTAGACTAACACGGCTACCCCTTTGATACTCAATCATTTTTGTTGCTCTTCTCTGGACTTTCTCCAATTTGCCCACATCTTTCCTGAAATGTGGCACCCAGAACTGGACACAATGTTCCAGTTGAGGCCTAATCAGCACCGAGTATAGCAGAAGAATTACTTCTTGTGTCTTGCTTACAACACTCCTGATAATACATCCCACAATAATGTTTGCTTTTGTTGTAACAGTGTTACACTGTTGACTCATATTTAGCTTGTGATCCACTATGACTCCCATATCCCTTTCTGCAGTACTCCTTCCCAGGCAGTCATTTCCAATTTTGTATGTGTGCAACTGATTGTTCCTTCCTAAGTGGAGTACTTTGCATTTGTCCTTATTGAATTTCATCCTATTTACTTCAGACCATTTCTCCAGTTTGTCCAGATCATTTTGAATTTTAAGCCTATGCGCCAAAGCACTTGCAACCTCTCCCAGCTTGGTATCATCTGCAAATTTTATAAATGTACGCTGTATGCTATTATCTAAATCCGTGACGAATATATTGAACAGAACCAGAGCCAGAACTGATCTCTGCTGGACCCCACTTGATATGTCCTTCCAGCTTGACTGTGAACCACTGATAACTACTTTCTGGGAATGGTTTTCCAACCAGTTATGCACCCACGTTATAGTAGCTCCATCTAGGTTGCATTTCCCTAGTTTGTTCATGAGCTCTGTGATGGTGCGAGACTCACCCCTGTGGCACCTCCTGCTGGTCGTCTCAGGGAATTAGCTCTTTCCAGCACAGAGCACCATCTGTCAGCCAGAGTCCCGCTGCTGCTTGGCCCCCATGTCCCTCCCGGACCCGGTGCCCCATTAGCCGGGGTGCTGCCCCTTGGCAGTAACCCCTTTGTCTCAGGGTCTCCCCTCCCCAGGGAGCCCCCACCCACTATCCCCACCTCGCCTCAGTATAAGGCTACTGCCAGTCATTGTCTAACCCCCGCACCCTACTCATCACCGGCAAGGTTGGGTTTGGACCTGCTGCCTTCCTCTGCCTCCCAGTACCTCTATGGGCCTTGGACCAGGCCCTGCAGCCTGGGGAGTTGCCAGCCTGGAGGTCCCCTGTCCCCAGCCCTGCTCCACTCAGGTACTCTGCTCAGGTCTCTGCAGCCAGGTCCGTCTCCCTCTACAGCTAGAGAGAGACGGCTGAGTTCCTGGCTCCCAGCCTCTTATATAGGGACAGCTGAGGCCTGACTGGGGCGTGGCCCAGCTGTGGCTGCTTCCCCAATCAGCCTATTAGCTGCTTTCCCTGCCACAGCCCTCTCCCAGGGCTGTTTTAAGCCCTTCAGGGCAGGAGCGGGGTAATCACCCCGCTACAAGCTCCATCTAGGTTGCATTTCCCTAGTTTGTTCATGAGTTGTATAGTTTGGGCTACAGCTACCTGAGATGATGTCTTTTTTTCCCCCATGCACCACCATGCCAATTGAGAGAATAGGATACACTCTTCCTCAGTCCCAAGATTTGAATACAGAGTCCATGTTTTTTTATTTTTAAAGGCACAGTGTAAAGCTCATCCATTGGCCAGTTGCCTGAAGTGGTGATAAATGAACTGTATTTTTGTTTATAGCTAAGTGTGGCTTTTTAAAAACTTTTAGTTGACATTGGTCAAGCAAATTTGATTTTTTATTATGTGTTTAAATAGGCAGAGACAATCCAATGGATTCATTTGAAAATACTAGTTAGTCATAGAAAGAGAGGGCAAGGTCTGCTTTATGAACTAATCCACCATTTATTTTGCATCTTAATTATTAGTGCAAAAACATTTCTCCAGTTATGGGTAAATAAGAATGGAAAGAGTGATTTAAATGCTCATCCATATTCTGCGTTAGTTGTAATATTCTATACAGAGATATAGGCTCTCTCGTTTTAAGCACAAATTAAGATAAAAAAAAAACTGTTCTCCTTGGATGTAATGAACTTTTGGTTTATGGTATGTTGGGAAATCATACGGAGCACTACAAGAGGATTTCACTTGGATTCAGTTTAGGCTTTACATTAGAAGTTGTATGGCAAATTCATTTCAGAAGACAATCTATCCAATCAATCACACCATATTTAAAGCCTTTTCAAAGTAAACAGACGTGTAACATAATATAGCAGATGTTTCCCCATGTAAGTGTTAAGGCCCCAGTTAAGAAATGATTAATGCCTTGCTACTAACTTTACACAATATTAGACAGAAATCCATTGATAATCCAAGTTTCAGTGTACTGTTTGATATATGATGACTGTTAACACCAGGATTTTTACAGGGTAGGGGAAAACAGTCACACGTGGAATGAAGAACAGGTTGAATGATTTTTGAAAAATATAAGAAGAGTTTTTAAGATAGCGTTAGCAGAAACATAAGACCCCCTCAACATAAGACAAAAAGCCTCAACAACAAATAATATTAAGAGGGAATCTCACAAATTGCCTTGCTCGGTATAAAGTCAGGGCTAAAATAAGCGAAAAAGAATAAGCATAGAGCTGTTCAGAGGGGATGTGGTATTTTTTTCTTTTACTTGTTGATAATTTATAAATGTTAGTAACAAACCTATACAAATTGCATTTGAAGGAACAAAGCTGATTGTACAAACATATACTTGAAGTTTTTTAATACTACTGAATACAACTTGCAAACACACCTGTAAATCTATAGGAAACCCTTTGACGTCAATGGAATTAATCCATTTTACTCAGTTATAGCCAAGAGCAGTATTTGGCTCAATATATTTTTAAAAAGACAATTTTAAAGCGATAAATAAATGCCATCAAATGGCTATACCAGTTCATGAAATTATCCTCACCCTCTTTCCTCCCTTCTCCCACGCATACTTCCTCCAAGTACAACACACACACTCAAATGTAAAGTTCTAGAAAAGCATATACAGAGTTGCAACAAAAATTTAAATTATGAGAAAGCATAGAGGATATTTTTCTTACCATCAGCTTCCCCAAGAAAAGCTATCCTAAAAGTTAACTTCTTAAGTTCTTAAGGGTAAGATGAATCAAGCCTGTACTAAATGCTTTACTTTGTTTTCTTATTTAAAAAAGAAATTCTAATTTTTTAAAAAAATATATAACATGCACACACATAAGCACATACAACTTACAAAATAAATAGGTTTAATGGAAAGCAAAGCTTTTGGTATTGATTTTGTTTGTTTACTTTGGAACTAGGATAGCTTTTTGGTTGTGCCTCAAATACCATGTTTTGCCCATTCGAGTATTTCTTTCCAGTTAACTCAGATCTGTAAACTAGGAAATCTCTTGAAAATGAGGCTTGGAGAAACATAACTAACAAACATAACTGGCAAACACACAGATCTCTAAGAACAAATATTAGCCTAATGTACTTTCACTCCAACACTGTGTATGAAAGGAAAAATATACAGATGGAAAAAGAAAGTTGGGATTTTATTTCCCTCTCTCCTTCTTACCCTCTCTCTTCCACTCAGCTTTATTTCAATTGCCTTGTAAAGATGGTTTATTATGGAGCCAGCACCACTAAGAGGAAATAAAAAGGGCGTGAACCTCTTCAGCACAGTGGCCCTCCTCAGGCCAAAAGAGACCTGCAGAATTCTACACATGAGATTTCTTGGTCACTCATAAGATTGAGAAAACTCGCACAAGCCCCATGCTCACAGCCCCAGCTTTTGGGCCCAAATAAGCATTTTAAAAACAGTTTAAGCTTATATATATATTTTTAAATGTTAAGACTCTAGTACTTTTCATTGCAGGGATAGCTTTGAAAACTAAGTGTTAGACTGATTGCAAAAATGAGAAGGAATACCCATCTGGGTTCTATTTCTGCAACAGAGACTAAAGACCTCCCCTATATTTTCTAAAAGACATGTCAGTTAAGCTTGGGGTGTATCCAAAAAAATCATTTTGCTAACCCTCTTCCCCAAAATCCTCAGGCCAGCCTTGTGCCTAGTTCTGTGATAAACATGAGGAGAATTAGTTACATTTAGAGTAAAGAAAAATGCTTCATAACCAGCCAAAAATGAAAAGGACAGCTTTGACTGTTAACAAAGTACTGATTTTGCCCCCGATCCCTAAGTGGCCCCCTCAAGGATTGAACTCACAACCCTGAGTTTAGCAGGCCAATGCTCAAACCACTGAGCTATCCCTCCCCCCTAACTCTGTTCAGATCCTAGTCTTTCTGACAGCCAGAGGAGCCCCACTCTTCACACTTCCCCCACATTAATCTTGTGAAACCTACTCTGCTGGCTTCCTGACACTGTAGCTAGGAAAGACCTCCACAGTTAAAGATCTCCCACCTCAAAAACTAAAGGAGACCCTTTCTCTAAATGACCACCCAGCTCATCATCCACAGGGTCTCACTCCCACCTAGTCAACCATTAGGAGAAGCCCCGAGGGAAGTATGGAGGGTTGAGAGACACTGGGCCAGAGGATAGAAGGATTAATGGATTGTGTGGTGAGGAATGCCTGGAGCTGATGGATTTTTTGAGGTTGGGCAGGGGTGAAACGAAAGACAGTGTTTTACCCAAGTATTAGTACACATATCACCAAATGAGGCAGAACATTTTGAGGGAGCCCTTCGTTAGAATTTTGGAAGCATATCACTGTGCTCTGGTCAACACAGTGAATTACAGGCTGCGAGTCTGTGTTAAAATGAAGGCAAATGCAACTTACTCCATCTTATGCAAATCAGCTGTCGCCATCAGAGCTGTAGGAAGTTGCCAATTGGGCAAAAATTTTGGACCCTCATAGTTTACTGGAAGTGGACAGAAGCAGACAGATATTCTCCAGATGTCCAAACCCCAGGAGTAGAGAAAGTAGGCAAAAACATCATAGTTTCAGAATGGAGAAAGCGTAAGGGTTATGGTGAAAGTGGTGGTGTTCCTAAAACAAAATATTTTACATCATAACCTGGCTCTATATTGTATAAAGGACTTTGTTAATGCGCTGTTATGTTAGTGTTGGAATCTACCAAGAAAATCTATATCTGCGTTTTTCTTTATATAGGAACCCAACGTTGTGTTTTCCAAACATCTTATTTTAGTCACGTAGGTGCAAAGACTTAGTAGATATTGGAAATGTGACAGCTGAAAATAGTTCATTTCTATCACTAGCTAAGAACTGTGTCATGAAAATTAAGTCATAAGCGCTTACAGGAGAATGATATTTGGTTTCTTTGTTAAATTCTGCTATTGAAAGTACCTAAAGCAGAGGTTCTCAAACTGAGCTCCATTCAGGTAGTCCACGGATAGTTCCCTCTAAGTTGCACTCCTGGGCAGATGCACAGGAGAGAATGAAGGGCCACCCACCTAATTAGTGGAGCCACACAGGTAAGGTGTGTGGTGGCCTTGAGGTGTGTGTGTGGAGGAAATAGGGGGTAGGTGGGAGGGGACAGTGGGGTGAGAAGAGAGGATGGGGGGAATTTGAGATGTGCAGGGGCAGCGGCCAGAGAAAGAGGCGACTTTCTCCAGGTCCAGGGCTGCGGTTGCCAGGGAGAGACGGCCCTCCTTCCCAGCCTCAGCTCTGTGGCTGCTATGGCGGGGGAGAGACCCCCATCCTTCCCAGCCCAGGGGCTGCCACGGTGGGGGAGAGAGGGCACATCCATCGCATTAGAAAGGTAAGACTACGGATATTAAATATAAGTTGTGTGCTTTTATTTGTAGAACAAAAAGTTAAGGTTTTTTTTAATATAGCACTTTTATCCAAAGCGCTTTACAATAGATACCTAATGGTACAAACAACATTTGGAAAGCTCATTAAGTGGTCCACCAAGACCCTCAGCAATTTTCAAGTGGTCCGCAAAAAAAAAAAAAAAAAAAAAAAGTTTGAAAACCACTAACCTAGAGAATGTGAAAATCTAAATGGGAGATTATAACAACTCTCTCATTATTCAGTAGAAGATCCAGTTGTAGTATTTGTCATTTATACAGTATTATGCAACCTCTATTGCATACTCATCACCAATGATCAAATAGACAACCTATTTTTAATTACCGGTACATTTCTGTAATGTGCTTTGTACCATTAGGCCCTCCTTATTTACCACCATATGCAATATTGAATGCAGGTTATTCAGCTCCTTTGTGCCTGCAATATCCTCACAAGCCATTCTAGAGGAAGATTACAGTTTTTTCTGTTCCCATATCCTAGCAAATAGTAAATGAATTATAGAAGTTACCTTCACTTAACCTTGGCTCCTCAGAGGTCAGTTTTTGCCAGATGCATCACTCAGCAGCTACTTCAGGCATCAGTTTTATACCCAGTTCAGTATAATTTAAACAAAATCAGTCTTGATTGGCTATTCTACAGGAAGAGAGAGAAAGACAAAGATACACATACCTGCTATGGAAAACATCTCTACATTGACACAATATTTAAGGCGGGTAACATATGGTTCCCTTCTTAACCTTTTTTTAATTCAAACATATTTACAAGCTTTTTGTCTACTATTCTCTGAATATATGTGCAAACATTTTTGGGAAGGACCTTTTATTGGGGCAAATCACATTCACATGTGAATGCCCTGGATCGCAGAGGAGATGGGCACCAGAAAACCTCCACCAGAAATTAAAAGAAGTTTTAAGATTCATGCAAGGGCAAGAGTGTGCCAGAGACCCCAGTTAATTTATTATGTTACGCAGCAAACGGCCTAAAATGCCATAGTAAGAATTGTGTTGAACAACGTACTGAAACAGAAGGCAGACAATCTGTATTAATGGACAATTCCACTTTGCTCATAAATCACACTAAAGCTGGATGTAAGTTTGTAGACACCTTTATCAGGCTGTGAAGTGAATTTTGTTTGTTGTGTTTCACAGTGTTAATTAACATATTCACATGAAATAATCCACTATTTGAAAATATGCAGGGAGACGTGTATTAACACAAAGCACAAAAGGCTTGCGTTGTGATCACCATCCTAATGCTTTAAAAGAGATACTATTAAGTGTTTGGATTACTCACACACACTATTTTAATACTGTATATTGGGTACATTGAGCAAAAGTTAGCATCATATAGTTCAAATCCAGCTGAACCTGAAAATCATCCTAGAGAATAAAACACATAATATAGTACTTTGGGCTAGCTTCAAAATCCAAAATTTATTATCTATCAAGACAACATCAGTGAAAATGTACCATCTTAAGAGGTTGCAGAACTGGAACAGTTAAAAGTTCCTTGACCCTATGCAGGTAGGGTCTGAAATTCTGTATATTGATTAGCATAGAAGGCCATCTTGCTGCAGAATAGTGAAGCAATCTTTCTGTTCCTAACCCAGGGAAACTTTTGTTGATGTTTAGCATCTCAAATGTTATTTTCTTTCCGTCAAGCAAGATAAACAAATACATAAAAACAAAGAACTAGATTGGGTATATTTTTTTAAGGACAAAGAAAGACAAAACAGGATTGATTCACATCTATTGAGTGTGCAGAAATGCAACAACACTTAAAGCAGAGATCCCCAATTAAGATTAAAGAGGGCAGTGACAGGCATTTGACATCAGAGCCAGTGTCAAATGTATCAGGAAGCCTGCTTCCCATGAAACTAGGATGCTTAGCAGACAACTGATGACAAAAATTATTTTTCTCATCAAATGATGATGTTGCAAAGTGTTGACCTGAATTGGGACACTTCTCTTTGTTCTGCACTGGGACGGAAACATTGAAAATGTATTTACAGCTGAACTGTGGCTCATTATACAGTGACCTAGTACAGAGACCTTTTGTTTAGCAGCAGAGACAAAGTGAGCATGCCAGCCAGAGAGTATAACTGTCTGTTTCATCTGTCTCTTCATGAAAGGCTTTTGAATCTCTTTTGGGTGCAGCTAAGCTACAGTAACAGTTGAAACTGGATAGAATTCTATACATATGAATTAATATCCTTCACAAGAATCTGGACTCAGACACGCTATGTTCAGTTTATTCTAGAGGTCATGCTAATATAAAACTGCTCATGAAATGTTTATTTCAAAATGTTTTGCTCCCCTCCTCCTTTCCCACCCCTAATTTTTGGCACTGGGTAATGGAAGGGAGCAGAAAGACTGTACCATACCTGGTTTATTTCCGCAGCCACAGGAACATTTTTGAAAAGTCTCACTCTCTTTATTATGTTACTCCATAGCGGACAGTAGCAGCTAAAGACACTTTACAGTTGTAAGAAGTAATGGGGCATTTAAAATTTCCTGGAATATAAACTAACTATACCTATGCCAGCCACTGACAAATACAGGAGGGCTGGAAACCTTATTCTACTTTCCCTGATGCTCAAAGGCTCTGATTCTGCAAGCACATAGACTACTCTTCTTCAGTTAAGGACGAGCCTAACTACAGGGGGACTACTTGTGCGAGCGAGAGAGAGAGAGAGAGAGATCGAGGCCGAAGTGCACCCAGGGCTCTGGATGTGTTGGAGATGCATGGTTGAAGCCTCTGGAATTTGCAGACATTGAGCCTAACTCTGCTCTGACCCACACTGTTGTAAATCAGGACTAACTCTACTAAAATAAATGGAGCTACATCAGTTTAATATGAGTGAGAGAACAGACAGTTTTACCCCTCAAAACTAGGGATAGGCCTAAGACAAGAGCCTTCAGTGTTAACATCTGTTGAGAAGAACAGAGGCAGTTCACAGCATAGGGCAAAATCCTGTCCCCATCTCCGCAGCCTTAAGTCATCTTCTAGCAGAAGTGGTGCTAATGCGATATCTGTTCAGGGGTATGCTCCCCTTCATGACAGAGCCCATCTCTTCAGGATTGTCTCTCGGAGAGCCACTGCACATCTATGATTTGAGCACTGGGCAGGTGGATCCCCTGGACAATATCTCCAGGTAGTAAGCACACAAGGGGCACTAAGCCTAATCAAGTTCTGAGACTAGAGAAACAGCCATAGTGCTGCTCTGCTGATACAGGGAAGAAGCGGGAAGGAAGAATTCCTTCCTCAACCCCAGCAGAATGCCTCAGTATCTAGCATGGCTGCTCAGTGTATAAATTAGGGCATTTGAGGCCATAAGCAAGTCCCACACACATTGTTTCAGGCTGTCTGTAAGCACATTCAGTAAGACAAGTTAGGAAGGATGGGCACTGGGTGGGAGTCAGGAGACCCTGGGTTCAATTTCTGACAGTCTCAAACTTCCTATGTAACTTTGGTCAAAATTACTTAATCTGCCACAGTTGCCCATCTGTAAAATTGTGGATGATGCCTACCTGGTCTTGGGAGGATAAAACCCATTAATGATTTAGAAACACTCAGATGTAATGGTAACAAAGGCCAAATAAATACCAATAGAGAGCAGTGCATCTGTTTACATTTGGGACTGCACATTCATGAGGATACCTTTGCAAGGGCTAAGAATTTACTTTCAATAATAGTTGGCTTATGCATCAGTTTCTGCAGAATTCACTCACCTGGGCGGGCTTCCTATTTGCCACTGGCAAATGGATTTACCTAGTCTGACTACACCATGATGAGCAGGATGGCTGCAAGTGTCAGTAGCTCATGTTTAGCATCTAAGCTGGTGACAGCCTCTGAAAGCTCAAATCCAGTTGTACTGAAATCATCCCTGTTTGCTATCACAGGGTATTCTGCTGCATCAGTGCACACTTTCTAAACACTTTTCAGGTTGTGCTTCTTCAGGATTTTAGCTATACTTCATATAAGTCTAAATGTGTAGTCTGTAAAAGAAATATGCCCTTTAATACTGAAAACTGTAGGCATTTCTTATGTAAACACATTTTCAAGTGTTTCCTAAGAAAATGGCTTCCGTGTAGAACCTGTTAGTTCAAAGTAAAATTAAGAATTATCAACACATCTTCATGTGATATTTTAGTACAGTGGTTACCATTAAGTCAGCATTTACCAACTGTTACATCTCAGACATACTACATTTATTTTCCTACACTTTTACACTTCTGTTGGTAAAACATTGACTTTTAAACAGAGGCCACTCAGTCTTCCATTTTAAAGGATCCGGAGGGGTAGGAGGCATTGAACTTCACTATACAGAAATCACTTTATCCACCAGTGAAGTGTAACCCTTCTGTGGCAAAATACAGCAATCAACCTCTCTAAGAGCACACCTACAGTAGCACCCTTCTGGTAGAATGTTTCAGTATTGAGCCAGAGAGAATAGTAGCATCTACTGAATCTGCAGCAGTACTTCCTGCAGTAACCTTGATCTCCATTCTACATACTGATGTAGTCCACCCCTGCTTAACTTGTGAAGTCTGATTGGTTCATTGCTCAAGATGTCATGGCTGCAAGCCAAACTCTTATTCTGGTTTTCATTGATTGTGCAACAGAAAGCTGGGCTGTAAGCACAGGTGCAGCCAGCATGTCAGTTACGGGTCCAGTGACTGCTGGGAGTTGTAATCTCCAGACAGAGGCACAGAATGGAGGGGTGTGCTAACTAAGCATCATGTGAATGCCTACTGGAGACTATATAAAATAATTCTCCTGGTTCCGTCTGAGGAAGTGGAGGTTTGGGATGAGTTCCTCCTTGGTGGGAGGCCTTGGAGAACTAAGTGCGAGTATGTATTCTTTCCTCTTGGTTGGCTAAAGTGGGGAAAGCCTCTGGGACTTATTGCCCAGTGTTTTAATTCTTCTGTGACCATTTTGGGGATAATAAAATAAGTCCTGAGGAACAGGCTTTAAAAGGAGTAAAAGTTGGAGCTTTGCTTTGATTTCTTGGCTGGAAAAACCACCTACCAGCTTGAATTGCACTAATGACAAATTTTCCGAAGTACCTTGCTGCAGCAAAGAGTTGAGTTTCCCATAGTAGGGGTTCCCTTGACTTTCAGTATAATCTGAACATCTGACATCCATCTGAATGAAATAAGGCAATTTCCTATGTAATTTAAAGTAGAGGTTACAACCTCTTGTTGACCCCTCAGAAATTAAATTTGAGTATACAAAGAAGGATTGGTTCCTATTCAATTAGGCAAACTTCAATGTAAGGTAAAGCTGATTGAAATCTTTTGGGTAGTTAATACTGTTGCAAATGCATTTCAAGAGAACTCTGCTCTGTTTTAACTGACTAGCTCGTGTGGTTCTTTAAAAATGAACTTAATATTCATGAGTGAAAGAGACCATCTTGGAGACTGACCGTGTCCATATGCAGGGCAGGTACGAGCAGGGGCAGAACAAGAGCAAGCTTCCTCTGCACCCATACCACTGTGCCTCAACCCTGGCCTGAAGGATCCAAACCTATTGGCAAGAGGAGAGTTCAGTCTCATCATCCATGCTATTCTTGGCCTCTGCTCATATTGCCAGCAGGAGTGCCAAAAGTAGTGGCGGTTTTTCTAACCTGGACAACTGTTCATGAGAAATTGGACTGCAAACACTCCTATGGTCCACCATGCAGCCTTCACATAGTTACTCCTTTTGGCCTCTACATTAAATGGGATTTGATTTTACTTGAAATTATATCATCTCTTTCTTGACTGTAAAACCCACCATCCATTTTTTTTAAAATGACAGATGTGTCCCACCCAGGTTAAGCATTCTAATACCTTGAAGCTGTGGATTAAAATAAAATTATTCTTGGTATTATTAAAATGGACTTTGCAGCTTTTGTTGCATTTTTTTCTGGATCCTCTGTCCTCATATGCCTTTTTCTGTGGCATGCTTTTTCAAGCAGAGACAAACTATATTCTCCCCATTTCCCAGGGAAAAGCCCATGAGAGAAGGAAAAATAAACTAAAAACTCTCCCATTCCAGAGTCTTTTCCCCCCACTGGGAAGAGAGAGGATTTTGCAGCCATTTTGAGGAGCAGAAAGTTGCACAAAGCCTCAAGATTTGAGATGTTATCTCAGGGAATCTGGGGCTTGTGTGCAGACAGGTAACCCCTTCCTGGTGCTCATTGGGTCTGCCTTCCCCTCAATATTGCAGAAGCACAATGGAAAGGGCAGATGTGAAAAATGAGTTCTCTAGTCGCAATTCACCACCTAGTTAATGTTTAAATTAAAGCAATCAAACTAATTCAATAATTATTTTTATATGGCACTTCAGAGATACATAAAACACTCCTTGCCCCAAAGTAGCTCTCCATCTAAAGACACACATGTAACACGATGAGTGTTAAACAGAGGAGGGGAAGTGTTAACTAATTAGACCATGTGGTTGCTTTAGTTACTTACATATCTTTATGGTTTTTTTTTTATATAAAGTTCATAATTTAACTAAGATTGTACTAATTGTATTGCTACGATCAATAATAAATACAGTACAGTAGTAATTTGCACATTTTGAGAGAAAAGTGGCCCTGTGTTTATAGTCAAACAATTCATTTTATGATCAGGTTAAAAAAAAAAACAGAGAAAGCTATTCATTTGCAGTGAACCAATGGAATGGAGAATTTCATGTGGAAAGTACTGTATGGAGAAAGCAAATTTGACATATGTATATACATACCACTTTCAAAGCTTTTTACAGTAATATGATGAGTCTCAGTGCTGATGAGAATGCTGAGTTTGTACTGCTACAATGAGGTACTTACTGGTATCTAATGGACAAGCTCTCAGATATAAATTGATTTTTTCTTTATATGAAATAGGGGCCCCAACTCTCCATGCATCATCAGCAATGGAAGTTTTGCCATAGACTTAAATGGTACCAGGGCCTTTATGATTAAGCAAGAAGCCTCATTGGCATCAAATTGCTTTGCAGTTTTATTAAAAGTTAACTCTGGGTAGGAGCTCACCAGTTTCATCTTCTTACCAGGGACACGCGTGTTCTGTATACTTCTAACATATAAAATGAGAAAATACCTGCTTACTAAAAATATTCTTTAAATCTCTTTGCCCTTCCAAAAAGTACAAGTTAGAGAGTTTGAACTCATAGGAGTCAAATTATGACTCCTCACAAGACCCAAATCTGGGGGAGTCATTTAGTTATTCTTCAGTTTGATAACTGTAGATGCATCAAAACCAAAACCTTGATTCTAACTCTACTAATTTCAAGAGAGAGATTTGGATTTGAATAGTTAGGGCCATAGCTATGCCCAATATTTTGCCGTATTTAGGTCACAATATAGATTTAGAAGGCTTACCATAGGCACACATTTTTTAAAATTTTTGGTAAAATTTTCCAAAGCACCTAAGGCCCAGATCTCAAAGGTTTTTAGGTGCCTAACTCCCATTGAATTCAATGAGAGTTAGGTGTGTAACTGCCTTTGAGGATTTGGACTTAAGTGACTTAGGAGCCAATATCCAGTTTTCAAAAGTAAAACTCCTAAATTCCTAAGTCAATGGCAAATGAAAATGGGACTTGAGACCCACTGAGTTATAGAATTTGCACTCCGGTTTATATAAACCAAATAGTAAGGGAACAATTCGATATGATCTGATATTAATATAATTAAATAACATCACTTTGCAGAATTATTATTCTCTGATAGATTCCATTCTTACTCAACAACATTAACTGAGGCTTCTATTCCAGTAATATAAAAGTAACTTAAGTACTATTTTTTGAAGTAAAGCCATGTTATTGCATGAATCCTATATCAAAGTGTGAAGATGCATGCTGTACTTGGCACCCTGTCTTCTGCATCATGTTTTCGATGTACCCAGCCTCTGCTAGCAATGGTCCTGGAAACCAACAAGGGTTGCCAATTTTCTCCATATTTTATGGTAAAACCAGTATAGTTTTAGTGTAAATTCCATCCAAGTTTGCACATGCACCATTTAGCACATTGATTTCTCTTTCTTGCCTTTACTGCATTACTATTGTTGGTCAGTGCATAAGCAATCAAAAGAGTTTCAGCACAAGAATTTAGTTCCCATAAACTTATATTCAAACTGACAGCAAAGTAAACCAAGGGGGGTTCCTAATTTGTGTTTGTGTAACAGAGCTAGATCATTGACAACACTATAAACTGTCCTCAATATGACAATGGTTTGTCTACATTTTTCAAATGGGAAAAAAGCAAGAGAACTTGGGAACACATGTTCCAATTCAGTTGGGTAGAACGGGGTCACAGGAAGATCAGAGCTCTAATGTTCATTCCTGGCTCAGGAATTCAAAGCTATCAATAAATATGCTATGCAAGCGACTGATAGGCTCTGAGATGTCTCAGGACCTGGCACTGTCAACTTGGGGGAGCTGGCAAGGACGGGATGGGAAGTGTGATAACAAAGAGCAAACTGGAAACGTTTTTAAAATAGGTATATTGATTTTTATGCTTCAGTTGCCAGTACTTGCTTAGATAATGAGAATGTCTTGCAGTCGTATAGCCCTGTCATTCAAAAAAAGCTAACAAAGCACTTTTCAAACAAACTGGAGGGAAAGAAAGATCATTTCACACACTTACCCAACAAAGGACGTGCAGCTATGTCTGAGGTGCAATGCAACACCTGCTTAACAGTGCCTCCTACTGACTCACCAACCCCAACTTTCTCCACCATCTGAATGTTTTTTGTAATCCTCCATCTCTGTATAGAGTTGGCTACTTAGTCCTGGTCACTTAGTGATAAAGTACAATCCATATGACTGTAGGCAAATCATTTGATAAAAACAAGAAATTATATTGCATAGCATTTGTTTTTGCAAAATTAGCAAAGCTCTCTAACTTTAGATCTTTTTGGTGCTACATCACACATACAGCGGTGATTCATGGCAACTTTCACATTTTCATACAATAATACCCTCTCACTTCTGTAATTAAAACAAAGTTCTCCTGTCCAGGAGCAGTATGACATCTGAAACTACATGCTGAAGGAGAATCAGATTTAATTTCTATGAAGCATGAAGCTTATTTTTAATCCCAATGAAACAACTTCACAGGACAATCGCTCTAAATGTAATAAAGGAATTAAGAAAAGTGTTAAGTGGAATTATACTCTGGAAAATAACACTAAAATTGGCGTTCTAGGGTTCTGTGTTCATTGCCCATCAATGACTTTATATCAGACTTACTCAGCTGACAAGTAAAGAGAAGTTGGTAACTGCCAGGACTGTAAACTCAGCCTGGGATCATATAGTCAAGCTGGGTTCTTTATGGATTTAACATCACCATTAATAAAGATTCTGCAACTGGAATTTAGTAAACAAGTTTGTCAGTGATGCACTACCCAGAAGAAAAGAATACAGTTCTGACTATCACATATCAGTAGCAGTAGTGGCACTGCAGGACTAACTGGAGTAAAAAGTAGTAAAAATAGTTTATTTTTGTTACTAGATTTAGCAGATGGGACTCTGAATACACAAAGGTTTTATCTACAGTAGATTTTTTTTGTTTACTTTAAGTTCACTGATTGCATTATCCCAAGGCTATACCATAATTCAGGCTAACATTTCAATCTTAAAGGGTATCACTCTGAATTGTAAAAAATCAGAGTATAGGATCCTTCTTATAAAATTGGATCACAGTATCAGATGCTGCACAGTGTAAGAGTAGAATTTGGACCAAGGTGTTAACTCATGTTTATTATTAAATTGTTTCTTAATAACCAAGCCTATTTCACTAACTTTCTCATGAGGAAAGTTCTCTTATTTTGGGGAGAAGAGTGTGCTAGAATTCTAAGTTGATTTTTCAGTTATTCAATTGCTGGAGCCATATAGTGAGTGTGATGAGGTGTATAAATCCCACGCTGGTTAACCTTGGGTTCACAGGAGCCTGATTTGTATTGTACTGAAACCTGTGTTAAAATTACAAGATATCACTTGCTTGCTGGCTAGGGGGTTCTGTAGGGAAGTGTGTGATTTGGGGTCTTCAGCAGTCAGTCTGAAAAAGAGCCAGACTGGAGTAAGGTGGGTTGAGTTGTGCCTCTCTGCCTTAGGAAGCAGCCTGCCTTCTCTCCCCCTGAATTTGGTTATTGTGTGTTAGAGTTCTGGATTCTTAGAAATAAAGTAGTGTTACATTACAATCACACAGTAAAAGTTTTTATGTCTAATTGTCTGTATGCCATGAACATAACTGAGCCCAATTAGGCCACTGGCTTGCACTTGGAGTGGTGTTAGCATGACTGGTGGTCAAACCCAGCTGGGGAGAAGCTAGGTCTTTCTAAAGGAAGGAGCACAGGAGAAAGGGAAAGGAGGTCAGAAAGGAGATACAGGAGAGAGATGCTGGGAATTTCCTCTCTTAGGTTAAAGGCAGAGAGAAACCTGAAGCCAGAATCAGAAGGTCCTTAGCCAGGAGGAAGCTTGAGAGAGGCTAGGGGCAAGTAAGCCTTGGACCAGAGACCTCAACTGGGGGAAACTGGAGGCAGTGAAGCCCAAGAACCAGTGATGTTAAAGCCTAAGGGAAATCTAAACTGAAGTTTGAGGGGCTGCAGGGTGAAAGGGAAGAACTCTGCAGTCACTCTTTTGCTAGTAGAGAGTGGCAAGACCTGTGAGTAACAAGAAGGCTCCTGCAGGGCAAGGCTGAAGCCCATGGGGGACGGAAGATTCCTGGAAGACACAGGATTGGAGCAAGTTCCTGTGGCGGACTCTGACACAAGCGTAGGGACTTGATGCCTGGGGAGAAGTCCTGGGAGGTATTGCTCATTACAAAGCACCTAGGAAGGGACTGGGGAAAACGGCCTGAAGTAAGGCAAGTGGTAAGAAAGAAATCAGGGAGGCAGTGACAAGGTCTTGGCTCCTTGTCTTTGGGTCCCTGGATTAGAACCCAGTGGAGAAAGAGCGTGTAGATCCTCCTACCAGCCACTGAGAAGGTGTCATGGAGTCTTCTGACATGAGGGGATGTAATGGGGTCGCACTCACCTCTCAAGCACCCCCTGCCCTCTGTGATGTCTCTCTCATCAGTTTGTCCCTGCTCAGGAATAGAGCAGTGCCCCAGAGCTGCTTCCCTGGAGGCACTGTCTGCGCTCTCTCAGGGCCTTTCTGGCCCTAGTTCTTCAGCTGGGCCACTATAGTTCAGTTCCCCTCTCGGGGTGCCTCAAAGTCCAGGCCACTTTCCCAATGGCTGGGAGAAATGGCTGCTTGCACTAATTAAATCCCAGGGCTCACTTGCTAGCAGCCAATGTTCATGATAAAGAAAGAGAAATGAAACCACTCAATTCAATAGTTTGATAGCAGTTATGTCAAGAGGCAGGTTCTGTGAGATGCTATTACCTAGCTCTTATCTGTACATCGTAGTGCTTTACAAAGGAGGTCATTATCATTATGTCCATTTTGCATCTGGGAAACTGAGGCACAGGGAGTTGAAGCGACTTGCCCAAGGTCTTCCAGCATGCCAGTGGGAGAACCAAGAATATAATTCATGTCTCCTGTTGCTCCATCCAGTAGACCACACTGCCCCCCGTGATGGTTTTATTTAAAGTCTTTAAGAAGGAGCAGCTTGATGGGATGTAGCAGCAATGTTGCCTGGGCCCAATCCTGCAATGTCCATTTATGCTGAGCTCCCATTCGATTCTGTGAAAAGTTCACACACACAGGGCTTGAGGGAGCCTTTACGAAAGCACTGAAAAGTGCCAGGTAAAGAGCACCACAACTGGCAGACACAATAATATAGAGCTGAGGGGAAGATGCAAGAAAGAATAACAGCCAAGTAGTAAACACGGCTGCAGCAATTGTCTGTTACACAACCAAGCCCATCTGTGGATAAAATGGGAGAAAAGGAAAAAGGTCTTTGAAGTGGCTATTGCATTATGAGATGAGGGTGAAAACAGATAAGGAAGAATGTTCCTCCCTTGCATACACCATGGCATTAGGAGCCTTTGGGGCACTGCTGTGAGAAATATACACTGATACTGGAAAGGATGTTTACAAAGTCTCAGGAATGGAAGTATACAGAAGAAAAAAAATGACAGAACTATTCTGCCTGTGCTATTTCTCCTTAGTTACAATACAGAGAGATGGTTTTTTACACAGAGAGAGGGTGGTTTGGAAAGCATTCCGGGTAAATGACACTTATATTCACACAGTGAGGCCACACACAGATATCATGCATGCAGACACACAAATAGTGGCAAAAACAAATCCTTTGCACAGCCGGTCTTTCAGCAAACATCTCATATCTCAGCTTTACTCACAGCGCCAGAGGATTCTTTAGAACCTTCTCCATTATTTATTCAGACAGCACCATAGATGTAACACAAAGAACAAGATCTTTTAAATCTAAAAGCACAAACAGGAAAAGTGTTATGAACAGCAAGAATATCCTAGGTTATGTTTGTACAGGAAATGCTTTGTGAAACAGGTGGGCTTTCAGATGTCTTGGAAAGAAGTGAGGGAAGTGGACTGGCATAGTTTATAAGAAACCAACGTATAATAATTTTTTGTTGGCTCTCTGGTTTACACAGCAAACCCTATTGTATATGGCAAAAAGAATATCTTTGTTTGGACACATTTGGTAACTGCACAATGAAATATAGCGGAAACATCTGCTCTCTAGACTGAATACAAGGGTCGAGCTACATATAGGGCCCTACCAAATTCACAGTCCATTTTGGTCAATTTCACGGTCATAGGATTTTAAAAATCATAAACGACATTATTTCAGCTATTTAAATCTGAAATGTCATGATGTTGTAATTGTAGGGGTCCTGTCCCAAAAACGAATGGGGGGGGGGTCACATTATTATGTGGAGGGGTTGTGGTATTGCTACCTTTCTTCTACGCTGCTGCTAGCGGCAGTGTTGCCTTCAGAGCTGGGCAGCTGGAGAGCGGCAACTGCTGGCCAGGAACCCTGCTCTGAAGGCAGAGCCACCGCCAGCAGCAGAAGTAAGGACGGCCTGGTATGGTATTGCCATCCTTACTTCTGTGCTGCTGCCTGCAAAGCTGGACCTTCAGTCAGCAGCCACCGCTCTTCAGCCACCCAGCTCTGAAGGCAGCACAGAAGTAAGGGTGGCAATACCGTGACCCCCCTAAAATAACCTTGCAACCGCCCCTGCAACTCCCTTTGGGTCAGGACCCCCAATTTGAGAAACACTGGTCTCCCCATGAAATCTGTATAGTATAGGGTAAAAGTACACAAAAGACCAGATTTCACCAGGGGGGACACCAGATTTCATGGTCCGTGATGCATTTTTCATGGCTGTGAATTTGGTAGGGCCCTACGTATATACCAGAAGCTGCACATAGGAAGATCCCATAGCACCTGCTTGCACTGAGCCTATCAAGCTTTTCTTTGGAAGCTTCATCAGTTTTATTTGTAAATCAGATTTCTTTCTTCAAAAATTCTTCATAAAAGCCATCTGCATGTCTGATTACAGTTATACAGGACTAACTGACATGGTAGACTTCTGAATAACCCAGCTCCACATTGGTCCATTCAGTCTTGAAGACAATAATTCTGTGCGGAAGGGGACATACATGCTACTGACATCCATGCCACTGACATCCTGCATAGATCCTATTCCTCTGTCTTCTCATGGATTTGAACTGTGGCTCCAGAGAATGTAGGTATTTCAAACCCAGGGTTTAGGCTACTATGTCATTTCTATCTCCTTTCAATCTGAGTTCCTGCTCAACTCCACAAATTACATTTATCATCATCATCAGGGGCTCTCCATAAATTACATTACATAGTGCATTAGCAGTTGCATGGGTGGGTCCCTAACTTTGAGTGTTTCTTTCAATGTTTCAAGGGGTGGGTGAGTTTTGAAATATCACCAAAAATGTGTTATGTAATGTATGGATAGCCTTACATCTGCTATTGGAAATTCAAGCAATAATGGATGCCTAAGTTAGCCATATTGTAGATTTTCTGTGTCTTTTGGGGAACAAAAGACTTGATTTTCTTTTAAAAAAAAATCAAAGAGGTTATGGCATTAAAAATTTCAGTAGGAGTGCTTAGGGAGTCTGTTGGCATTACATGGAGATGGCTTAGCATAGTTATCTGCAGAAAGGCAGCTACCATACAGCCAGAGTGTGGTATATGAGTTTTACTGGCTTTAGAAAGCCGGCCCACAAATGAAAGTAAATGATGGACTCAGGACACACTAATGTTGCTCAATAAGAAAAGGGAAAACTATGCTGGAAAAGGTTTTGTTTGGGGTTTAACTGATTCTTTTAGTCAACAAGAACTTGGTCATGGGGGTTGTGCTGAAGTAATTCATTTCTGGTGCAAAGTACTTGGCTGAAGAGAAAGTTACTCACCCTGTGCAGTAACTGCAGTAACAGAGGTTCTTTGAGATGGTTGTTCCTGTGGGTGCTCCACTTTAGGCGAATCTGTGCCCCTGCGCTTGTAATCAGTAAAATTCAGTAGCAGTCCCTGTTGGGTTGCACATGCTATGTCCCCATCTTGTGCCACTTCTGGCGGTTACATAGCACTGTGTGACCAACCCCCTCTTGGTTCCTTCTCTACCACAGAGTCTCTGGTGCGAGAACTCCAAAGTAGAAGGGAGGGAGGGAAGGGAGGAGGGTAGTGGAGCTCCCACAGGGACAACCATCTCAAAGAACTTCAGTTACTGCACAGGGTGAGTAACCTTTTCTTCTTCTTCTTCGAGGAGTGTCCCAGTGGGTGCTCCACTTTAGGTGACTGTAGAGCAGTGCCCCCCCCCCCCAGTGGAAGGGAAGGGCTTCAGAGTTGCAGTCATGGCAGATGATAAAACCGTAAGTTCAAACAGAGCATCTGATGACAAGTGCTGCTCTATGGCATAATGCTGTGTGAACGTATGGGCTGACACCCAGGTTGTTGCTTTGCAGATGTCCATAATGGGCACATTGTTGAGGAAGGCTATCAAGGCAGAGAGTGCTCTGGTGGAGTGTGTGCGCATGTCCCCAGTGGGGATTGCAGCTGCTGATGGCGATAACATAGGTCAATACAGTCGGAGATCCATTAGACAGCCTTTGATTGGATATGGATCATTGGGCCCTCAGATCATTCCATGATGGAAAGAAATAACTTTGGTGATTTTCTGAAAGACTTTGTCCTCTCATTACAATGTCTAGACTGAACAAGAGGGTATGGCAAAACAACAAATAGACGGAACACACAAAGATCTGTGTGTAGCATGCACGTATTATCGGCACACTTTTGGACCTTATACTCTCATCAGGAAAAGCGGCTCAACAGCTTTCATATGCATCGCCTTCGTCGAATCTTTTGAATCTCCTGGAGGGACAGAGTCACCAACACTGAGGTTCTCAAATGGGCCAGCATACCCAGCATGCAAACACTCCTCAAACAGAGAGGCCTCCGCTGGCTTGGGCATGTGTGCCAAATGAATGATAGGTGCATCCCAAAGGACATCCTTCAGAATTGGCATCTGGAAAAATACCCAAAGGATGCCAAAAGTTGTGTTTCAAGGATGTGTGCAAGCAAGACCTCAAAGAAATGGACATGGATGTGGGCAAATGGGAAGATCACACTCAAGACCACAGCCTTTGGAAACAAGAGCTTAACAAAGGTCTCTGGAGTTCCAAGAGGAAGCAGTCCAGCTTAGTAGAGGAGAAAAGAGCTCGCAGAAGGCAGAGCCCAAAGGGTCAAAAGATCACTTTTAAATGTGACAGATGTGGCAGAGATTGTCTCTCTCGAGTGGGTCTCTTCAGCCACGTTCATGGCTGCCATAAAACCAACTGAGTAAATTCATCCATTTGAGTATCATCGATGGAGGAGTCTGTGTGAAAGAAGCCCTGTGCAAACATTATGTGGTTGAGTCCACCAGTCTAGAGGATTTTTTACTTTGCTTGGCATCATAAGGCATGTGCTTATACTGTGCCTTTGTGGGATATACACTGTCCTGAGCCAGCCAGACAAATGTCATT
Source organism: Terrapene triunguis (assembly GCF_002925995.2). Classification (NCBI taxonomy): domain Eukaryota; kingdom Metazoa; phylum Chordata; order Testudines; family Emydidae; genus Terrapene; species Terrapene triunguis. Next base: position 20,884,052 of record NW_020664464.1, on the reverse strand, counting down.
GCTGACATATAGCCTAACAGTTGGAGGCAGGTCCTGGCTGATGTCATTGGCCTGGTTTGCGTTATAACGATTAGATTGACTAGAGTGGTAAATCTGTGAGCAGGCAGAGAGGCTGTAGCTTCCAGAAACTCAAAGTAGGCCCTGTCAAACTCCAATTTCTGCACAGGTGTGAATGTTGATTTTTGTTCATTTATTTGTAGACCCAGCTGTGTGAAGAGAGCTACTGTCTCTTGGGTATCTTCTAGTGCCTCTTCTCAAGCCAATGCTTTGAGTAAGCAATTGTCCAGATAAGGGGTCATAATATTCCCCTCATCTGCAGAGGTGAGCCACTACCACTGCAAGGACTTTTGAGAATACCCGTGGAGCTATAGACAAGCCGAAAAGGAGTACTTTGTATTGGAAATGATCTGTTCCCAGAACAAATCTGAGAAGCCTCCTCTGTGAGGGACAAATCATTATGTGGAAATATGCATCCTGGAGAGCAAGGGCCGAGAAACAGTCCCCTCATTCTAGTGCTGGAATTATCATTGCATCATTATCATTATCAGCATGACCATCCTGAATCATTGGGTCTTTGTGAATTTGTTAAGTCTTCTTAGGTCAAGAATGGGCCTCCATGCTCCAGGTTTTTTCTGGGTTAAAAAATAATGGGAGAAGAAACCCTTCCCTCTGTGTTGTGTTGTGTTGATACTGGTTCCACTGCACTGAAGCATATAAAATGGTTTAAATCCTGTTGCAATAGGTGTTCATGAGAAGGGTCCTTGAAGAGGGACAGGGAGGGTGGGTAGGGGGGATGGAGGTAAATTGGTTGGTACTAGAAATCATCATGACTGGCTATACCTATCTGTCTGTCTGATGTGATGTTTCACCATGCTGATAGAATGGAGTCAGATGTCCTCAGAATGGATGGAGGGTGTGAGATGGGTCTAGCAACAGAAAGTGTGGGAAGTGTCTCTGGTCCTGAACCAAACCCTCAAAATTGTTGTTTAGAGGGAGGTTGTTGGGACATCGAGGGCTGAAAAAGGAGTGGTCTCTGTCTTGTGAGTCTCTGCCTCCACCTTTGCAGGTACTATTGCCTCTGAGGCTGGGTGTAGGGTGCGGATCTTGTTCTTTGTGCCGAGTAATACTATCCCTGTTTCTTCTTTTGTGTAGGCTTGTATATGCTCAAAGATCTCAGAGTCACCCTAGAGTCCTTCAATGTGTGAAGGAGCTCATCCGTTTTGGTTGAGAACAGCTTGGGGCCTTCGGACAGGAGATCCTTGCAGGAGATTGTACCTCTTTGAGAAAACCAGAGAGATGGAGCCAAGAAGCTTGTCGCATGACTACGGCCATTGCAATGGAATGTGCCACTGTGTCTCCAGAGTCCAATGAGGCTTGTAATGCTGTGTGGATGAGGAGTTCACCCTCAGATATGATGGCTTTAAATTGTTCCTTTTTTGTCCTCTGGTATATGTTCAATAAATTCAGACATTTTTGAAAAGTTGGAGTGATTGTATTTGGCCATTAATGCTTCATAGTTTGTGATCCTGAACTGTAAGGTCTCTGAGGAGTGAGCTCAAAAAGATCCAATCTCTTTCAGTCCCTGTTGTAAGAGGTGGATCTGGAGTGGTGTTGTCTGCCCTGCTCATTCACGGTATCTACCACCAAAGAGTTTGGCATAGGGTGTGAAAATAAAAATTCCATTCCCTTGGAAGGGATTTAGTATTTTTTTATCTGCTCTTTTGCAAGTGGCTGGAATTGTTGCTGGGGTCCACCAGATGGTGTTGGCTGGGTCCATGAGAGCCTCATTTACTGGGAGGGCAATCTTGGAAGAGGTTGAAATCTGGAGGATGTCCAACAACTTATGTTGGGACTCCACAACTTCTTCCAGTGGTATCGCAATCATCCTTAAAAGTCTGCAATCCTCCTTAAAAGTTCTTGGGCCTGTTTAAAGTCATCCCCCATCATGAGTGGTGGGTATATGACAGCTTCATCTAGAGAGGAGAATCAAAAATTGGCAGCCGGGGTGATTTTCTCCTCCAGTTCCTCGATTGCCTCTTCTGGGGATTCAGAGGGACCAGGTACCGAGGGTGATGGAGAGTGCCTCAACGTCTCCCTGTGTGGGCTGGGAGGCTTAGGGTAGTGTTTTTCTCCAACAGTATGCTGCCTATGGGTCCCAGTAGGACCACTGTGGTGGGAATAGTATTGGGGGCAGCATCCTTGGGTCTGTACCATCCTTGAGTTTAAGGTCTGAGGTGGTACCGATATGGTTCTAGCGGACGCAGTCTGGTGCTGTCTGTATAGGTGAGGAGTGATGGGAGGAGTAGATTTCCACTTCGTCATCATCATCCTCAATGCTGGATAAAGGAGGAACTGATCTGTTGGCATTGTGAGTTGGCATGGTACCGAGAGTGCTGGAGTGATGTAGGTACCGAGGAGTGGAGATGCCAGTGCCGACAAGACTAAAAAGGTCTTTATGCCAGAGAAACTGCTGCAATATGGAGAGCATTGGTATTAAAGAAGGTGCTGGTGGTGATACTGATGCCTTTACCACAATTGTCGATGCCAAGAGTCATGCACTGTGGAGGCAGGAGGTGGTGACATAGGTTGTAGTGCTGCCGAGCTGCTCGGTGCCACATGTTTGAGTAGCTCCAGCCATACCGAGACAGGGATTGTAGGTTTCCCTTTTGTGCCTTTGTCTGAGTCCACCCACTTATGGTCTTTGGCTCACACGGTATCCAATGGTCCCACTGCCTCAGATAGGTGGACAGTCTCAGTGCAGTTGGTACTGAAAAGGTCTGATGGCTTGGGGAATGCTTCTTTTAGGCAGGTTCCCAAGAAGGGGAGGTTGGAGCCTGGTTTTTTTTGTTGTCTTTTTGGAGGAGTGCTCTTCCCTCTGAGAGGATAGTGGGGAACCTATGTCAGATGCCACCATTGCAGACTGGTGCCCAGGAGGAGTCAGTGATCCGAATTGGATGGCAGGTGCAGAAACTTCTCCATCATGAGGAGTTATAACTGTAAATCCCTCGCTTTCCTGGCACGAGCTTCAGATTATAGTAGTGGGAGCACTTTTGAGGGGTGTGTGTCTCGCCAAGGCAACGGACACACTGTAAATGTCTGTCAGAAACTGGGATTGACAACCAGCCAGTGAGGCAACATTTAAAACCTGGGGAGCTGGGCATACCCCTTACAATAGGTTTCAGAGTGGTAGCCATGTTAGTCTGTATCAGCAAAAACAACGAGGAGTCTTTGTGGAACCTTAGAGACTAACAAATTTATTTGGGCATAAGCTTTCGTGGGCTAAAACCCACTTCATCAGATACGGAAAATACAGTAGCAGGTATAAATACATAGTACATGAAAAGATGAGAGTTGCCTTACCAAGTGGTGGGTCAGTTTAACGAGACAATTCAATTAACAGTAGAATAACAAGGGAGGAAAAAAATCACTTTTGTAGTGGTAATGAGGGTGGCCCATTTCAAACAGTTGACAAGAAGGTGTGAGTAACAGTAGGCAGAAACTGGTACAGGGAAATTATTTTTTGTAACGACCCATCCAGTCCCAGTCTTTATTCAGGCCTAATTTGATGGTATCTAGTTTGCAAATTAATTCCAGTTCTGCAGTTTCATGTTAGAGTCTGTTTTTGAAGTGTTTTGTTGAAGAATTGCCACTTTTAAGTAGGATTTCTCCCGTGAGAGAGGGTGTAGGGAGGCAACGGACTCACCTACGTGGCGCCTCCTGCTGGTCGTCCTGGGAATTAGCTCTCCAGCTCCCGAGCGCCCTCTGCTGGCCGATGTCCCACTTGCCTCAGGGCCCCCCATATCCCTCATGGACCCCGGTGCCCCTTACCTCAGGGGTCTACCCTCTGCAGTACCCCCACAGTCTCTAGGTGTCCCCTCCCCAGGGAACCCCCAACCCTCTATCCCCACCTTGCCTCAGTAGCTACTGCCAGTCATCATCTAGCCCCCGCTCACTGGGGCAGACTGCAGTCTGTAATCCACTCATCACTGGCAAGCGGGGTTTGGACCTGCTGCCTTTCCTAACCCTGGGCTGCACCTCTGCAACCCCAGTGCCTGCTTTGGGCCTTTAGCCAGGCCTGCAGCCTGGGGAATTGCCAGGCTGGAGCTCCCCCGCTCCTTTGCCTTTCCCCAGCCCTGCTCTACCTCAGGCACCCTGCTCAGCTCCCAGGCAGCCAAGTCCTTCTCTCTCCACCGCTAGAGAGAGGCTGCGTGAGCTGCTGCCTCACAGCCCTTTTATAGGGCCAGCTGTGGTCTGATTGGGGCGTGGCCCCAGCTGTGGCTGTTTTCCCAATTAGTCTACCTTATTGGCTCCCTGGAGCAGCCCTTTCCCAGGGCTGTTTTAACCCCTCTTAGCCAGGGAGCAGGGTGATTGCCCCGCTTCAGAGGGTAACTATACTACATTAAGGGGTATACTAATAACTGAAACTTAAAATCCTAAGAGGAGAAAAAAGGGTTTGAGATTTTTGTGTGTGTGGTTTTTTTGTTTTGTTTTTGTTTTTTAGAAACAGAAAATAAATGGGGAAGAGGTAGGGTAGTTAACTAATAACTAACTAACTAACTGGGGTTTTAATCTAGTACTCTAAAGTTAAAACTTGGCAGCACCTCTGAGTTTTATCTTTAGCCTGATTGCTCTGTCTCAAGCCAAGGGCTGTAGAGAAGGAACTGGGGGGTGGAGGCGGTGTTTGATTGCACAGTACTATGTAACCGCCAGAAGCGGCGCGAGACAGGGACAGTGCGTGTGCGACCCAGCTAGACACTGCTACTGAAATTCTCCTGTTACAAGCGCAGGGTTAACATATTTACCTAAAGCAGAGCATGCACAGGCACACTCCTCAAAGAAGATAGAGTTTTGGTTGCTAGACTTTGCTGTTTTGCCATTGTGGGTGCTGCAGCATGAACCAAGAGCTAGGTAACAAGTGGCATGACAGTAATTAGAGCTGGCCATCATTTTTCAGATGAAAGCTATTTTTGTCAAGGAATGACACTTTTTCAAAAATGAAAGTTTCTACCAAAAGTATTTTTTTAAACAAAACCCAAACCTGAGCAATCTGTTTCCTGTTGTTTTTTTCATTTTCCTCGTCCCCATTTCCCTTTTCAGAAGTAAAATGGAAAAAAAAGTCAGAAAACAACAACAACAAAATGAGAATAAAACCCAATTTAAAAAAAAAATACTGTCCTCTTACTTTTGCCCTCGTGCTGGCCCCAGGTAGTAGCAGTATCCATCTTTATCTAGCTCTCAGGCCTTCTAGCTCCACCTCCCAAACTACCTGTTATTTGGCCTTCCCTCCACAGCCAGCTACCAGCCTGCAGATCCTGCTGTCACATTCTCTGCATACGGATCCCATCCCTTTCCTGTCGCTTGTGGAGTCCCCTGCTGGCTGGCTGGCTGTTGAACAGGAAGTTAACACAGTGCCTAGTCATGAGCTATCAAGTTCATTTAGCGCATGCGCATGCATGAGAGAATCTTAAATTTCTTTGCTCTGCTGTAACTACACATAAGATTAATCTTACAAACATTCATCCTATGATGCTTTCTGAAGAGAATAGTACAACCCACTTCATACTCCATGAAATGCATTTAGAAAACAAATGTAATACTAAAAATAAAAATCTAGACATGTACACAGGTCACCATTCCCAAAAGTAGCTAATGATTGGGGGGGGACTCAATTTTGGGGTATCCAGCTTGACACACTTTAAAGGGTCCTGATTCCCAGAAAGCAGGTGCTCAGCGCTTTGAGAATCTAGCCCACTTTAAGGTGTCCCAAGTTGGGTGCTCAAAAGAAAAATCACTAGTTACTTGAAAATCTTGGCCACAGCGTATTTTCCTATTTTCAAGAAGGGGAAAAAAAGTGACCCGGGTAACTACAGGCCTGTTAGTTTAACTTCTGTAGTATGTAAGGTCTTGGAAAAAATTTTGAAGGAGAAAGTAGTTAAGGACCTTGAGGTGAATGGCAAGTGGGACAAATTACAACATGGGTTTACGAAAGGCAGGTCGTGCCAAACCAACCTGATCTCCTTCTTTGAGAAAGTAACAGACCTTCTAGATAAAGGAAATGCGGTGGATCTAATATACCTCGATTTTAGTAAAGCGTTTGATACGGTTCCGCATGAGGAATTATTGGTTAAATTGGATAAGATGGGGATCGATAGGAAAATCCAGAGGTGGATAAGGAACTGGTTAAAGGGGAGACTGCAGCGGGTAGTACTGAAAGGTGAACTGTCAGATTGGAGGGAGGTCACCAGTGGGGTTCCTCAAGGTTCGGTTCTGGGTCCGATTTTATTTAATCTATTCGTTACTGACCTCGGAACCGAATGTAGGAGTGGGCTGATAAAGTTTGCGGATGACACAAAGTTGGGAGGCATTGCCAACTCGGAGAAGGATCGGGATATTCTGCAGGGAGACTTGGATGACCTTGTAAATTGGAGTATTAGTAATAGGATGAGATTTAATAGTGAGAAGTGTAAGGTGATGCATTTAGGGATGACTAATAAGAATTTCAGTTATAAGCTAGGGACGCATAGGTTAGAAGTGACTGAGGAGGAGAAGGACCTCGGAGTCCTGGTTGATCGCAGGATGACTATGAGTCGGCAATGCGACGTGGCTGTGAAAAAAGCGAATGCGATCTTGGGATGCATAAGGCGAGGTATTTCTAGTAGGGACAGGGAGGTGCTGCTTCCGTTATACAAGGCGCTGGTGAGACCTCACTTGGAGTACTGTGTGCAGTTCTGGTCTCCTATGTTTAAAAGGGATGAACTGAAACTGGAACGGGTACAGAGAAGGGCAACTAGGATGATCCGAGGAATGGAAAACCTTTCCTATGAAAGGAGACTCGAGGAGCTTGGTTTGTTTAGCCTAACCAAAAGAAGGCTGAGGGGGGATATGATTGCTCTCTTTAAATATATCAAAGGGATAAATACCAGGGAGGGGGAGGAATTATTTCAGCTCAGTGCTAATGTGGACACGAGAACGAATGGATATAAACTGGCCGTGGGGAAATTTAGGCTTGAAATTAGACGAAGGTTTCTAACCGTCAGAGGGGTGAAATTTTGGAACAGCCTTCCGAGGGAAACGGTGGGGGCGAAAGACCTCTCTGGCTTCAAGATTAGGCTAGATAAGTTTATGGAGGGAATGGTTTGATGGGATTACGTGATTCTAATCAATTAGGCAATAACGGCCATCGCTGGTCAAATGAGGGTCTGGCTAGAGAATCTTGCCTGTATGCTCGGGGTTCTGCTGATCGCCATATTTGGGGTCGGGAAGGAATTTTCCTCCAGGGTAGATTGGCAGTGGCCCTGGAGGTTTTTCGCCTTCCTCCGCAGCATAGGGCAGGGGTCACAAGCTGGAAGATTCTCTGCGTCTTGAAGTCTTTAGATCACGATCTGGAGACTTCAACAGCAGAGCTAAGGGAAAGTGGGGGGGTCAGCTTTTGTGGCCTGCATCATGCAGGGGGTCAGACTAGATGACCATATTGGTCCCTTCTGACCTTAAAGTCTATGAGTATGACCAACAGACAAATTACAAACAAATGAATATGTTTATATTTTTTGCTTATTTAATCACATGGACAGGATAACTATGCATCTCACTGCTTATAAGCTAAGAGGAAGCACATCTTGAAACAAGAAAAGACTTCACAGTGGGTGAACTGGCACTGTGGGTTAAGGCACTGATGTTCACAGTGTCTGTGGAACTCCCTAATACAGTATTTCTCCTGTGCCATCTCAGCGATAGCAAAGCCAGCTAAATGGTTCTTAAAAAAAAATAAGATCGCAAACCTACCCAAAACTTGGCAGGTTACGGTTTGCAAAGTGGAAGATAACATTTGGCTGTCTGTCTGAGTTCAACAACTAGGCAAACAAATTCACACTTGCTAAAGTGCATGTGTCCCATGTGAATGGGATCTGCATTTCATTTAAAAATATATGAAATATTAAACATGTGTATTTCATTTTATAAAAAGTCTATGTTCTGTGTGTCTTTCTGGAAATGGCTAAATGCCCTAACACTACATAAAGTATTAATTCCGTAACTGGTGACTTTTTTGGTTTCCTATTTGTAAGGTAAACAAAAGGCCCCATCCTGAAGTCCTTACTCAGGCTAAACTCCCACTGAAATCAATGGGAGCTTTGTGTGAGTGAGTAATAACTAATTAAGGACATTGGGATCAGGCCCAATAAGAACATGTATGCTTGTACTGACAGACTGTCCACAAAGAACAGGTACATGGCAGGCAGTGGCAGAGAAAATACTTTGTATATATCTAGTTCTTATGTGATCACACAGAGTAAGCAAGAAAAAAGCCTGGAGAGCTCTTCTTTCTCTTTTACTACTACAGTAGTAACATGTAAAACTGGACAGAAGTCTGGATTCTTAACAATCCAGTTTATAATAAGAGTTTTTCCCTTTCAGAGTGCTGAAACTTTTAAAACTGTTAATTTGGGATATAGAGGGGCTTATCTTTTTTTGTGGTGGGGAAAGCTTTAACTATATTTTACACTTGGTCAGTCTTCGTTGGCAAATAAATGTATTTTATTATTTCCTCCGACAAACAGATTAAAAGAATGCTTAAATTGCACAGCATTTCAATCAGGTGAAAGCTCCAATCAGGAAGTGACCAAGTTTTTGCTCTGATGTCCTAGTGAGGCAGAGAATCACTTGTTGGCCTTAGGATAAAGAACAGCATCTGCAATTATGTGCTGCAGGATAACATTATGGAGTCTAACAGTCCTCATGCTTCAGGGAATAAAGTGGGATCAGGTCACGAGTTTTCCTACGTGATACAGTATTGCATTAATAGGACATTCATTTTGATGTGTCTTTCTCCCAGGAAAAGGGTATTGCTCATTTCTGGAGACTGGGTATTAAACTAAAATGTACTTTGGTGATCAACTGCATGATTTCAGGACCCATAAATCTGCCCACCACCTCATATAGCAGTTTTGTTCCTAGCAGCTGCCACCCAGGAACACACTGCTACATCGATGTGGTGATATCTCCAAATCATCACCTCAAGACAGTACTTTCGCACTACATGCTAGCACCACCTAACAGATACTGTTAGTACTACAGTGGGAATGATTTCCTCCCCTCCCCTCCGACACACACACACACACACACACACACACATAGGGCCAAATCCTCAGCTGGTGTAAATTGATATAGCTACATTCATTACAATAAAAATGGAGCTTGAATAGAGGTATATATAGTGCCAATGGAGCTATTCCATATGCGCTGGGCGAGATCTGGCCTCTTACCTTTCTCTCAGCTACCTTAAGACCTTCAAAAATCCCTAAGCTTAAGAGGTGACTGAATTTTACTAAATCTATCCTTTAGCATTCGTCAAGCCAATGACAATGCTCTCAGTACCAAAGTACAATATAAACTAAGTAGGCCCATCAGTTAAGGAATATTGTGAAGTTATTGTTATGTTTGTTTTATTGAGAATAACTGATGTTTCCTGAAAAATAATCGTGTGGGCATGCCCCCTTGAGCTGAATGACTGATCCATTTCTTAATGCTCCACTCACTCACCTCTCCCAAAATAATATTTGTATTACCATAGCACATGGGGTTCCTACTCATGAACCATGGCCTGATTATGCTAGGTGCTGTACAAACACAGAACAAAAATACCTAGCTTTTTTCATCCATGAATCTCAAAGCACTTTACAAAAGGAGATCAGTGTCCTTATTCCCCTCTTACAGATGGGGAAACTGAGGCACACAGTGGTGACATGATTTGCCCTTGGTCAACCTGCTGGTCAGTGTTGGAGCCAGGGAATAGAATCCAGGTCTCCATCTTATGGAGATGGTCCCTGCCCCAAACAGCTTACCATCTAGCTTTAACATGAAACAACAGAGGATACAATACAGACCAATGAGAGCATACAAGGCAACGAGTCAATACTGATCAGCACAATAGGCAGCGGTGTTGGCACACCAGCAGCCTAACCATTGTCAAGTCACCACAGAATTTCCTTCCAGACCCTAAATGCAGACATTGGTTCAGGCAAGTGTATGTGAAGAAGAAACACTATTAACATGTGACTCTAGGATTAATGTATTGATAATCCAAAAATTGGTCCGGTCATTTCCCACACTGAAATCCACGTTAGAAAGATTCTAACAATACAGTGGGGGAAAGTCAATCCCAAGCACTTCTTACCTAAGAAAATCCTCTCATGCATTTAACCTACACTTTGCCTATTTGTTAATAATTTCCAGTAGGATCACCTGGTATCCTTTAACTGGTAGTTCAGATAGATCCTTATGTGGAGAAAAAAAAAAAAGATTGCCTTACAGCTGTACATACAAAAAATGTTTTCCACATGCATATTTCTCCAGACTCACAGTTCTACATTAAGAATTTTCTAAGTCAGTGGGACCGTTTATGTGCATAACTGTTTGGAGAAGCGGGGCCTTAATTTGAATGTGTCCTGGTCCTTTAGCTTGTAGAAATCTAAACAAATGGGGTATATGAGAGGCTAATTTTATTAAGAGTTCATTGACTTACAACTGCAATGAAGGCTGAGGTGTCAGTATTTCAAGATTAAATGAAGACTTTTGAAGTCTGTGAAATTGTTCAACAGGGTGGGCTCCATTGAACTTTTCTAAACTAAAGGGAAGCATTCACATTATTCAGGCAGCAGATTGTGGTACAGATGAAGCAGAAAGTGCAAGGAAAAGATATCATTATCTCTGACAGAATCAGTTAAACCAGAAATATTACCTAAATGCATTCTCCACCCCCCACACACACATACACCCCAAACAGTAATTTTGACATCCTGTAACTTGAAACCAATACTTTAAAGCATTGAGTGTAGTGTAAATTATAGAGTCTGCTGCACAAATAATTTGCACCGAAATGTTTATCAGCTCCCTGACATAGCTACTTCCATTTATAGCTTATAAACTGTTCATTACTGGTTCTTTCACATCTGATAACATGGCTTTAGAACAGGTGGTGAAAATGCTGGGCAATTATGGGAGCCTCTGTTTGTGCATGTGTGGTCTCCTTGTTCTTAAGGCCTGTGCCCACATACGAAGATATCGTAAAAGTCTCCAATTTAGATTATCAGCCTGTGTTGTCTGTTTGTGTAAAGTACTACCCCAGTTACAGCTGGAGTGTCTTTCTGGACTGCTAACAGTATTCGGAAGGGTTAAAAGTTCAGAATTATCAAAACCCATATTTAAAAAAAATTGAACAGTTTACTCAAAGTGATTCATGGAGTATTTTTAAACATAACATGTTTAAATACATGGGCATCCCAGAATTGTCCAAAATTCAAACATACCATTAGGTTTTAATAATATATACAGAAGGAATGATAGGGTGGCATAGGCAGACGTGGTTAGTTCATTGCTTTTGCCCTTCATCTTCAGAAGTTCAGTGTGGTTTAGCGCACAAGTGAAATGAGTTAGCTGGTTGCAGGAAGGGATCTAAACTCTTATGCTTCAGGTATAAACCTGCCTCTAACTAATGAGGTTTAGGAAGAAACTTTATATGCAAAGCGAACTGTCTCCTGCATTAGCTATGTCCATTGACAAGAAGCCCTTTGCCCGGGGTGTTTCTACCTGGTCACAGAACCACAGTCAGATACTGGTAAATCTGTGGTGTGAGGCAAGCAATATGTTCAACTTCAGAGTATCAAAAAGGATCACGTGTACCAAGAAATAGCAGATGAGTTGGTAGTCTTAGGGATTCAATGGACTGGTGACAAGTGCAGGAAGTGGACTGAGCACCTTGGGAGTGACTATTTGAAAGCTAGGGATGAGAACCACACCTCTGGGAACTCCCCGTGAACCTGTCTCTTTTATGAGGACTTTGACCAGGTGCTGGGTGTTGCACAGAGCGCTGAGCCCCCAGTGGTTAACAATAGCCTAGTCAGCCAGAATGGCGATCTTCTGACACCCATGTCCGTGTAGGACCAGAAGGGAGCCAGCAGGTTCCAGATCAGGCTAGCAAAATGACTTTGGTGTGGACACTGGTTCCCAAGAAGGTTTTGCTGCCAAAGCAACAGCAGCACATCCTGATCCATACACAAAGGAGCTATTTGAGCCCCCAGGAGAGCAGCCCGCTGCAGAACTGGCAACAGAAACAGAAGAGGCAGAAGTTGCCCTGGGATCCTGATAAATGTTTGGGTCCACATTTATTGCTGTTAATGTACAGAAGGGGAGGGATTTTTGATGTATAACCCAGTGCAATTTTGATTACAAGCCACAGATAGCAGCATGTATCCACTAATGGTGGAATGCAAACTAGCGCCTTGGTGTCATACACCCCCAATGGAATTCAGAATGGAGACCAGGAAGCACAAACAACAGTTAAACAAGCACTTAACATAATTTTTTTAATAGATACTTACACATGCTCACAAAGATGTTCTGGGGTGTCACTAGTAAGAACCATATATTGCCTTCCCTTTTTTAATATGCCGCACCGGAAAAATCTGTCATGCCACAGCATTACGAGCCACCTGTAAACAGTAAACTGTACCAGATGGGCAGAGGAATGTAGTTCATGGATGATACAATCCATGTCCAAAATATGGCTGGGGAGGTTCGTAGGCAGTCCAGAAATGTGCCAGGGGAAGGGGGTCTGGCTGTGCAGTTCTTTGAGAGTCTATATTATTGTGTGTGTTTGCATGTAGTCCATAGATACAGTCAGAGCAGGCTCTATCCTATCTAAACTATAGGGAGACATTAATTCATGTGGACACTAATCCAGAATCCTGTTCATTCCACCATGAATTTTGACACAATCTCAGGTGCTGATAGCTGCAGACTTTTTCCATAGTTGGAACTCCAGATAAGCAATAAGTATTTGCTGAGCCCGCCTCTATAGGAGACCAACTACAGCACTTGTAGATGTGTTGCTCAGTCACCATATGCTTGAAAATCTCTGTGGCATACATGGCTGGCTTACTATCAGTAGCTTGGAATAGAATGTCCCTTTGCCATTCAGGAACCTCACAAATTGTTATGTCCTCCATAAATATGGAATGCCTGAAAGGACTGACAATCCTTAAGTAGGAAATCACACACCTCTTCCCTGCCCCCAAACATAATAGTCTACAAATGCTGTATGTTTAAAAATCACAAACTTCAATTTACCATTCAGTGTGCACTCTGCTTAACTCAGTTCTGAGAGCTTCTGGGAACCAAAGCATTCCTCCAAGACTATACTGAAGCTGAATGATGAGGTTTTTGGCCTTGAGATTTCAGATACTTTTCTCTGAGGATGAACTCTTTTTGAAGTACAGAGACAATGTACTGTTTGTCTACTTTCAGGCCCTTCCAACTCTGCAGATCCATCTGCTTCAGCAGCCCCGCCACACTCCAGCAGGAGTCTGGGATTTTGAACTGTCACAGACTGGTAAAAAGAGGAAGCATTTCTGCGATGAATTTATGGTGGATATCCTGGACAGGGCCAGCAACTAGGGACAATACCAAAGGGAAACGAATTCACAGCAAGTGGACAGAAACAGACAGGCAGCAAAACTCAAGGAGAGAATTGCAGCACGCAAAGAAAGACTTGCAGCGTAGTTTCTGGAACAGGAACATTTCTTGAGGGATGAGACAGAGCACAGTAAGCCTTTTTTGAGATGCTGCTTACACTAATGGCTGAAACACTTCAGGGCTCCTGCTACACTCACACCGTGTCCTGAGTCCTCTCCACAGTACCATGTCCTACAGACCAGGAACACATTGGACAATACCATGGTGGCCCATGTGACTGGGACTGAACACTAGCTGGACAAGACAAATCTACCCCACCAAGTGTGCACTAAACTTGCTAAAAGGGAAAGGAGAACGGGAGGCCAGGAAACACTCAAAGTAGTTAAACTTTTAAAGTTTTAAATTAAGTACTTACAACTTATATGGTAAACTATAAGTTACCAGCACATGTTGGCGTCCATAAATTGATCTCTATGGTCCACAACTGCCTGCATAGAGTAGTACCCTTTGCAATTAATGTACCCATGAGCTCCTTGAGGAGGGCAAACTATGGGCACTTGTCCCTCAATGGCACCAATATAGAATGGGGTTTCCAAACTTTCAGAACCAGCAATTAGTTCAGGGATATTGTTTATGTCCACCACCTTTGGCTAAATCACATTCTTGATTGCCTCAGAAAACCTCTGCCACCACTTTACCCACAGTTGACTTCCCAACACCAAACTGGTTAGCAACATACCTGTAGAAGTCTGGAGTAGCCAGCTTCCAGACAGCTATTGCAGTCTGCTTCTGGACTGGTGTGGCTGCCTGCATGCATTCATCATGATGCTGGAGGGTCAGGGTAAGCTGCCCACAAAGCTCCAGAAATGTAGCTTTCTTCATGTGAAAGTTCTGGAGCCACTGCTGGTCATCCCAGATCTGCAGGACGACGTGATCCCACCAGTCTGGGCTTGTGGCCTTGCTCCAGAAATGCTGGTCTACATAGGGACCATCAGCTGCTATACCAAGTGTACTGAGCAGCAGCAGCCAGTTTGAGTCTGTCATGTCTGTATCATCCTCATCCTCCTCTGATAGGTGCCTTCGAAAAGTCATAAAATGTTGCCAAAATGTCACCAGTGTCTCATGGATGCTCTGCCAGTTTTCTGAAACTGAAGTGAAAGCCCATGCAGGACAAGTTCTTCAAACGGTGACTCCTCCATGTTGCTTGCTCCAGTTGCTGGGAATATGCAGACCCAAAAGACAGGTTGGCAGGATGTGTTGGCGGGCTGTGACAACTTTCCGTAAAGTGCCATGGGATTGACAGTCAAGTTTTCCCACAGTACACCATGAACAAATGGCTAGAGTGGTGGCAGCTGGGAAGAGCACTAGGAAGCCTGTGATAGGCTGGCTTGATTTGGTCTCCCTAGTGCAGTGTAGGCACTTGAACAAGGGGGTGAGACCCAGATCCAGAAATTCTAAACCTAGGGTCAATGTTCAGTGTAGACGCTCAAGCCCCGCTTACAAACACCAAGTTTGGGGGCTTGAGTGCCACAGACCCTGGGCTTACCATGCAGTGTAGACAAAGCCTAATAGTCCAATCTTGCAAACGACTGCTCACAGGAGAAAACCTTGTACAGTGTCTGTGGCACTCTGACCTCATTTGGTTCCTCATAGCTGCCAGGAATTAACTTGCCTTAAAAAAGGAGCACTGATGGCAAGAGTTCCTGGATAGAGGATTATCTGTTCCAGGACAATTTTGGAGTTTTCAGAAAGACCTTCATCCCAATTCAGGACAAAAAGCAAAATCTCAAATTTTTGCAGAACTGAAATTCCCACAATACGTCTTGGAAACACTGAAACATGGTGTTTCCAAAATGCAATATTCTCCCTGGCAGTGGCAACCTTCATATTCCACAAACAAAACTCCATTCACCTAACTACTCTACTGCTCCTGACGGTTGCTGTAACTTGACATGTTCTTGTCCATTTCATTGCAGCCTACCACTGAACAGTGGCAAGGAACTTGGAAATCCTGAGCCCCCCGGCCTCAACTCAAAGGTGGTCAGCATGGCACGACTGTCCTGGAGCCCCAGACCCCAGAAATCTGGGCTCTCCCACAGACTGCCAGGTGAACTGGCTGGAACTTGCCAGAACCCTGCCTGTGATTTATCAGGAAGTTCACTGAAGCAGACACATTTTCATAAAACATTTGGGTTTTGACAAATTGGCAGTTTCCAGTGAAAACCTGTTTTGTCAGAAAATTTCTAACCAGTTCTATTTTGGGGGAGCTCCTCTGCTGCCTTTCCTGCAGGCCTGAGGGACTGAGGAGAAAAGCCCAGTCACCTTAAGGAGGTGCCCAAGTGACGACTTTCCTCGATCTCCTTTCATCCTGCACACTGTTGTAACACGTCCCATGTCTGGGAAGACTCACCATTTCCGCCTACACAAGACAAACAAACTTGTTTTCAAAGATTTATTGGAGAGCTAGAACTACCACCAACACAAGTATAAAGATCATTTTTTAAAATCGAAATGAACAGTGAAGTGACAGAGGATTTTACAGACTGTAAAATCTGTGACTATACGGCAGTGGTTCTCAACTTTTTCCATAGCAGCACCCTCTCCCATCTTGCCAGGTTCTAGGCAGGGCTCCCTTCCCATTCAGAAACATGGGAAAGGAGTGGTCATGACACCACCCCTAGGATGAGAGCCCTTGTTCTAGGCCTAGATTTTAAGTAGAATGAGTCTGACTGATTGACTGTCTACATGCCTGGACACAGGGGTGGCTCTATGTATTTTGCCGCCCCAAGCACCGCAGTCAGGCAGCTTTCAGCGGCACGCTTGCGGGAGGTGCGCTGGTAATGTGGATTCGACGTACCTGCTGCTGAATTGCCGCCGAAGCTGCGGGACCAGCAGACCTCCCACAGGCATGCCACCGAAGGCTCCCTGATTGCCGCCCCCACAGCAACACGCTTGGTGCACTGGTGCCTGGAGCTGCCCCTGCCTGGACATCTAGGTATGAAAAAGGACTTCAGTAAATTCCACAAGTCCAATTGTTTTTCTGGAAATGTTTTAGCCACACGTGCCATTTGACTGAGCTGGAAATAAGCCTCTCTGTACAGAAGAGCAAGCAAATCCGAACCTTCTTTATTTTGAAAGCAGCCTGCAGAAAAAGGGTTAATGTATAGAGTAAAGCAGAGCTTCCTGTAATCAAAACAATTTATTTGGGATCCTCTAATGCACTCTTGTAACTTGAAATAATTACATGAATCTGTTTAAATATTCTGTTACCATTTTATGTACATTGAAAACTTTCAAACTGCATTTCCAAATTTGGCCTTTTGTATTTTCCACTCTTCCACTTTTGGTTGCAACCAGCCCCATGAGTGGAGGAATAAATGACAGTAAACATTGTTCAGTGTTCCTGCCTGTGTGCGTTTCTAAAATTGCAGACTAGAAAAGCAGGCCAGAAGGAATCTTTTAGCCTCAGAAACCACATAAAAGCAGGATTCCACTGCTCACATTTGAATATTTTATACTTACTGTAAACGTCAATAGACAGCTGTTTGGTAGTTTTCCACAAACTAGAGCCTATTTGTAGATGCCATATAGGTTATGCCTCAGTCCCAGTATTACCCTTATGTGTTCTGGTCTCCCATTTTATTTATTAAAACACACAGGCTTGGAATGTAATTTACAAAGTTACTAAGGCTGAATACTTGCCAAGAATGTCTTCAGAATATACTCTACTAACATCTTGAGCAACATCTTTTAGTTTCACATGACACATTTACAATAAAATATAATTTTTCAATTTCATCTTACACATATACTCTGTGTCAGTAGTAACATTTTATGCAATATTCCATAATATTTTAACACAGATATTTTTCTTAAGATTGCAGAGTCAGATGCTCAAATTAGTAAATGCCAAAATTAAAGTAGCCTGTAAAATCTTAGTTCTAGCCTCTTGTGTCTAAGCATTAATGATACACTCTTTAATGATATGATCACACACTATTTTGCCACTGGATCCCTGACTCATTCAGTGCACAGGATGGACAGTGCTCAGGGAGCACAGCACCTGTCAGTATTTCTTTTTAGCCTCATCCAAAATAGCCCTTTCCCGTATGACATCCAAACCCTGCACTGAATAAGGAATTTTTGTGTTTCTTCATGAACTTTTCTAGGGTGCTCGACATCACAGTAGGTAAGTGCCTCACATATATTAGGCCTTGATTCAGGAAATTATCCCTATCTGGGCCAGCAGTTAAGCACTGCCCACCTCTAGCATAGCAGAACCACCATGGTTCCATTGTATTGGTGTTCTTCAATTGGCCCAATACCCTGAGGGACTCCGACCCCTTGTGAATCTGCAGTTATAGTTGGAACAACAGCACCTACATTAAGGATGCCTAACTCCTAATCACAAGCCTTTAGGAATAGGGACTGTAAGAAAAAAAAATCAATAAATATCATGAGACACACAATGCAATCATGAGAGTTAGCAACAGTGCACTTGTTCTCTAAACATCTCATTTAAAAAAAAAGAAAGTAAGTTTCTCTGTGTTAAGATTGCTTAGAAAACACGAAATGAATGGAACAATTGAAAGACAACTGCTGGAGTTTGCAGAGAACCTGAAACAATCTCTCTGAGAAGTCTGCACTGCCCCCATTCATTTCAATGGGTGATAACTCAGAAGCCAATTTTGGTATTTTTAAATGTCAACATTAACTATTTCACAGCACAGAGCACATCTGAAAGGATTAAATGAAATATCATCATGAAGAACTACACCAGAATCTCCCTCTGCCTGGGAGAGGAAGGGGCACAAAGGACTAGCCAGGTGGGCATGGAAGATGTATAAAATAAGATGTGTAGATGCAGTGACGCAGGCTAGGTTAGGCTATGCTAACTGTGAGGAGAGGCAGAGGCAAACCAAAACAAAAAGGACCATTTTAAACTTTTAAATTAAGTACTTACAACTTATATGGTAAACTATAAGTTACCAACACATTAACCTTGGTGAGCTTGTCCACACAACTGCACAAAGTAAGGAACAGTAAACATCAAATGCATCGTTATTAACAAGAATAAAAGAAGTTACTCAAGAGTATACCATGTCATTTCAGAGGAGGATAAACCTTTCCTCTCCTTGGTTGTCAGCCCAGCTCCACTCTTGCTGGCTTATCCTTTGCCTCTCCTGAGATAGTAGTTTGTCCTAGATTTGATGTTCCTGTGACTGCATTTCTTGTTACTGAGTTTATTCACAAGGGTTTCTTCGTCTAATGGCCCTCACTTGTCCATTAGCTGCCTTTGAACTGTATTCCATCAATAGCTGTTCAAATAGTCATTCTTTCTGTTCATTTACTTTAGGTCCTTGGTAGTTCGGCTTCTTGTTTACTGTTTTAAGGGCCCATTTTCATCTAACAGCCTTTCAATCAATTCCTTTTCACCAGTTATATTTCCTTTCAGTTTTTCCCCTTGATACTGTTTCTCCAGTATGTCTCTAGATTTTATTTCCCTCTACTTCCCTTCTCCAGTAACATCTGCTCACATACCCAGTTCAATTTCTTTGCTTCTCCTGACCTAAAACCTCTCCTAATTTCCTTCTTTCTTCTCATTTTCCAGTCCCCTACTTTCATTCTCCTGTTCTTTTATTTTATCACCTCACCTCCTATCCTGGCTTGGGTTCATCCCCTACCTCAGCATCTGGAGACTTCTCCTTCTCCTCCTCCAGCAGCTCTCCCCCCCACACACACACATACACACCCCTGCCTCCCCTTCCATCATCCGAACCCCTCCCTGGCTCAAGCTATTCTCCCATTGGCTGTTCCCTTCCCAGAACAGCATTCCATGATGCACATCACAGTGCTGATAGCAACTCAGGAACTCACAACTGCAGCAGTGCTAGTACTGTGACCGGGGTTACTACACTCATCCTCCCTTAATGATACATATACCCATGTATGCCCCATAAATATATACAATGGTTAAGAATGTAACTATTTACATTTTTCTATAATAATATAGGTTTAACTGATTTCACCACTCCTATGGCTCCAGCATTTCTACCCCAATCACCTCTTGAACCAATCTTTTGGGAGGGATACCGCAATTTGACCTCATAGATCACCTGAGGTCTCCATGTCCGATACCACCCTATTTTTGCTTCTAGATGTCTCCCTTGGTATCAAAACCCATTGTTCTAGAGGAACCCTATATAATCTCTCTTCTTCAGGAGTATGACCCTAGCTCTCACTCACAATATCAGCATTGTGACTTGCAGTATTCACTGGGATATTTGCTTTGAACCTGCAAGGGATCAACAGATTCCTGTGTATGACTTTAGTCACTTGTTCATCAGATTCCATTTGAATCTTTTACACAGATACATTTGCAGAGGCTCAGGAATCCATGTTTTATCTAATTTCCCACCCTTTGTGCATTCCAACAAGATACTTCCCCCAACTATCAAAGGTTTTGCACCAGCTGTTTTATTATAGTACGCCTTTTGTTAGGTCTTAGCTTTTTCCATGTTGCATTGCACTTTGATTCTTGCCATGTTCATTTGTTTATGATGTTCAATAGCCTTAATTCACTAGGTAAAATATCATCATCTAACCCCTCAATTAATTTGTCTTTCTGCATTTTATCAGTATCTTGGGCATCGTACAGTTCTAACTTTTCTATTGCTCAAAAACCCTCATGTAGTCTCAATGTGTTTTCCCTTGGTCTTGTTGTTGGATTTTGTACCCTGGAGAAAAACTTCTGTTTTAGTTTTGACAAGGAATGACTGTCAAACATACAGCCTAATGTTTTGAATATCTGTTCTACGTCCCTTTTTCATTTTCCAGCCTTGTACTCACTTCTCTTTAACTGCACCCTCTAATTGCCCAGTCAGGATCTCTATTTTCTTCTTTCTGGCAATTCAAGAAATCTGAACACTGACTAAAGCATTGTTTTAAATTCTCCAAATGAAAGAGCATTACTCTTATACTTTTCTCCCGAAAATTTAGACAAACAAGGTGATCCAAAGACATATGATATGGTTATTGGTGTTAGTGCGAGCGGCTGTTGGGCCCCATCTCCAGTCGACCTTTCTCCTGCATTGTCCCTGGACTGACTCGTGTTGTTTTAAGATGGTAATCCTATATACAGAAGGTGTGATGAGGTGGGATATATAGAAAGGAGGTGTATTACGCAGGGAAGCATGGTTGGTTTCATTTTCCTGAAAGGGTGCTTGGCTTTCAAATTACACGAAACATAGCAATAAAGAATCCATGCTTTGCTGGCATATCTATTAGATGCCACTAATAGGAAAGTCAGGAGGGTGTTTGGAGCACAACCCATAATGCATAGCAAAATCTGTGGCTTAAAGAGGAGATGGGCCAGGAGACTATGAAGGGTATGGTGACAGGAAGGTGGTTTTCTGTGGAGAGCCTAGATTGTATTATAAGTGTAGTAAAAATACTCTATGGTATTCAGGAAATCACAAGAGAGATCTGTACCAGTTGGGTGGATTTTTTTTTTTTTTTGCCAGTTTTATCATCTGCATCAGAACATCTACTTGTGAAATGAAGCCTAGACATAGTTTATATAACTGTATAAATAATGCCATCTGGGGAAGAGTTTACACAACATTGACAAGTAAAGGATAAAAATACATGAAAACTCAATTACTCAAACATTTCCTTTTAAGTACAAAAAATTAATAAGCACAAATTCTCTGAAACACCAACTGAGCTGAAAAAGAAATGTTTACAAAACCCATTAGATTGCCTAGCAGTCTCTGGTAAAATTAGGGTTAAGGCCTGCTTGCAAATTGTTTGTGTATGAAGCTTAAAGCCAAAAACTTTCAGAAGTGGCCACTGATTCTGGATCCCTCAATCCACAGCTCCAAGTGAGCTCCGAGTGCTCAGCAATTCTGAGATTCAGATTCACAGGTCATAAATTTGGTACCTAAAATCAATGGTCACTTTTAAAAGTTTGGCTATAACCTATTGTTAACACCATATGGTTCAATAGTCTTAATTTTCCATCCTTGGATTGTTAATATGGAAGGAAAATAGAGAGAAGTATCATATGAACTTCACACTTTGTGCGTTGGGTGGGCAGATATTGCTGGAAAATTTACATTGTGGTAGGTATTTATCTTTTTACTGCTATATACTATTATGACAACATTTTAAAAAATGACAAAAGACCTCATTATTTGTTCTCTCTTTCCTCCACTCCCATTCTCCTGTAATCTAACAACCTCACAGAGATCTTAAAGCCCATTACATTCCCATTTTACAACATGCAACTCACTGAAGTCCCAATTCTAGTGCAGCCATTGACAACACTCCAATACACACAACCCTGGCTCCATGGAATAAATTGGGAAGCTCTCTGTATTACCAATCTTGTCATTGATGAGAAGGTGAATATTGTCAAGAGGGCAGTAAGCCCCAAGCAACAGCTGAAGAAGGGGGTGGGAATAAAATTTGCAAGTGAAGTGGTTTATCTTCACCTATCTCATGTCGAAGTTTATTGCAACCTATTCCTTTGGCCTTTCCACAGTTTTTGTGTTTTTAGCCAAGATTAAATTGCACTCAGCTGCAAGAACAATTAAACGTTTAAGGATTTGTAAGAAGTTAACTCAATAGCTTTATAAAATATCAAGGCCTGGTCTACACTATGAGTTTAGTTCAAATTTAGCAGTGTTAAATCGAATTAACCCTGCACCCGTCCACCCAACAAAGCCATTTACTTCGACATAAAGGGCTCTTAAAATCGATTTCTGTACTCCTCCCAGATGAGGGGAGTAGCGCCAAAATCGACATTGCCATTTCGAATTAGGGTTAGACACGGCAGCAGACAGTACAGTATGACTGGTAACCGTCTTTGCCAACTTGCAAAGCAGCAGATGGTACAGTATGGCTGGTAACTGTCTTTGCTAACTTGCAAATGCAAGGGGATGCTGCTGTGTAGTGCTGCAGTACCGCGTCTGTCAGCAGCATCCAGGAGACATACGGTGACAGTGAAAAAAGGCTGAACTGGCTCCATGGTTGCCGTGCTATGGCGTCTGCCCGGGCAATCCAGGGAAAAGGGCGCAAAATGATTGTCTGCCGTTGCTTTCACAGAGGGAGGATTGACTGACGACATTTACCCATAACCACACGCGACAAATTTTTGGCCCCATCAGGCATTGGGATCTCAACCCAGAATTCCAATGAGCGGGGGAGACTGCAGGAACTATGGGATAGCTATGGGATAGCTACCCACAGTGCAACGCTCTGGAAGTCAACGCTGGCCTCGGTACACGGACACACACTGCTGAATTAATGTGCTTAGTGTGGCCGCATGCACTCGGCTTTATACATTCGGTTGCCAAAAATCGAATTCTGTAAATTCGGAGTAATCCCGTAGTGTAGACATACCCCAAGAGGAGCAAATGATCTACGTTTAGCAGCATCTTGTGCAATTAGTGTCTCAGATAAATGCAAATTATCACATTATTTGAGACAGACTTCATTTTTGCCTCTGAATTTTGTCAGCTTGTTTATAAGAACCTTTCTTTTGTCACTATAAAATTACCCTGAATTTTGAATGAATTATAGAATTGCAGTTCTCTATTGATAAGTTTTTTCCCCCTTGACATTAATTTCTTTCCTTCTCAGATGAGTTGCTGGACTGAAGTCCAGGAAAAGCAAAATCCATCTTTATTCCAGGCTAAAAATAAAACCCATTCTTTGTCCTGAGTTCCTGAGGTAGCGTCAACATTAGGTTGCTTATGGCTTCTTCTAAATGAGATGCAATATTATCTCAGTTTTGAGTATACTTTACCTGGTAGCATTCCCAATATTCTTACTATTTCTGCCTATAGCCGGTCTCCACATTCTCCAGCCTTTGATTGGTTCTCAGGTACTGTGTCCTCAGTACTTTCTCTAGTTCAGGGGTGGCCAACCTGAGCCTGAGAAGGAGCCAGAATTTAACAATGTACATTGCCAAAGAGCCACAGTAATATGTCAGCAGCCCATCAGCTCCCACACCCCGCTTCCACTGCCTCCCACCCACTGGCAGCCCCGCCGATCAGAGCCTCCTGCCCCGCACCTCCTGATCAGTTGTTTCGTGGCATGCAGGAGGCTGGGGTGGGGGAGGGGCAGAGGGAGAGGAGTGAGGGCACAGCCAGCTCAGGGGAGGGGGCGGGAAGGGGTGGAGTGAGGGTAGGGCCTGTGGCAGAGCCAGGGTTTGAGCAGTGAGCACTCCCCGGCACATTGGAAAGTTGGGGCCTGTAGCTCCAGCCCTGGAGTAGGTGCCTATACAAGGAGTCGCATATTAACTTCTGAAGAGCCGCATGTGGCTTCGGAGCCACAGGTTGGCTACCCCTGCTCTAGTTCCACAAAACTGACTTTTATTTCAATCTTAGGACTCTTCTTTCTTTTCCACTTGCTTCAGCCCCTTATCCATTTTTCCCATCTAAACTATTTCGCTAGGAAGTGAGTAAACCAATTTTTGTTTCTAATCCTTGACATTCTTCATTTAGATTATTTTGTATTTTTCTGATTAAGTTCCTGTGGTAGATTTTTCAGTGCTTGGTCATGCCAAGAGATTGCACATGGAGACTAAGGCGACTGCCTCTTCTTTGTTGTCTGGCTGACTACCTAGTGTACTACACGCCTGTATGAAGTTCACTTTGTCCAGCTTCTTCATCTTTCTTTTGGCCTTATTGATAAGTATATAGCCCAAACCTTTAAGTGTTAAGACATTGCAAAAGTGCTAAGACTTTTGAATAAATATTCCACAAAAGGGTATTCATTGACTGGTGCACAGGAACTCAGCAGAAACTATGTCTGCTTCCAGTCCCTGACCAGCCTGTTCCACTGTATAGTTCAATACATTCATACATTTCAAGGCCAGAGGGGATTCTTATGACCATCCAGTCTGTCCTCCTGCATAACACGGCATAGAATTTCAAGTCCACACCTTCTGAACAATCTGATAAAGTTGTATGTGGCCTGGAGACATACTTTTTTTTGGAAGTGAAAACTTGCCTGAAATGTGAAATGGCAGGATTGTCAATGATAGATTTTATTTTCTGATATTTTGAAATTCAAGTTTGAATGATTTTAGAATTTCTTTAAAAAAAGATAGGTAAGTAAGGAGGATGAAATGGCTTTAACTGGGGATTGGCAATAGGTTACAGAGCCATCCCAACTTCAAATTCCAATTGCGTGGAGCAACTGAAAGTTCTTACTACTGTGTGTACATGTAGGTAGTGAGTTGCTGGACTTTTTCTCGTTTCTATCAGAAAAGTATTACAAAAATCAACTGGCACCCTTGTTGGGAGTCTGAGCAAGTAGCCAAGGAATGCCTGAGAAACTGACCTACTGTGCTCTGTCTCTAGGTGGCCCATGTAGAAACAGACTTGCAATCTGATGAGACAGCATGGAGAAGTTTGCACTCATACCTACTTTATCTTTGCTCTGTGGATAAACAGACGACAGCCTTAAGGGTGAAATGCTTTCTCAAGCATTATATTCACATGACAAATTAAAATTGAAAATAAAATACACTAAGTATGTTACTGATATTTGTTTTAGCAAAAACACCCTCAGTTTGCATTCTTGCTTCAGCTCTCAAATCTTTATAACAGCAGGTGCCAAATCAAATATTGGGAGGGAGGAAAAAAAACAAAATCACTAATTCACTTATACAAATCAAATAGCATCTTCTGAGCAGCAACCCACTGAATTGATATACAGTGCCATACAGATTGTGAAGGCTTTTATCTAGTACCTTTTAGTATTAATTAGAAACCTGTTGAAGGACTGGTAACATTAATACTCCGTTGTTAGGCATCTTATTAATACTAAAGGGAGTAGTAGATCAATTGCAAAAGCTTTATTTATCCCATCCCCAAAACCCCATTTACAATTGGCCTTTAATCAATTTAAATCCAGTTTTAAGCCATTATTAAATTTGGTTTATCTAATTTGGCCAAAGGCTCCATGTAGACAGGGCATCTTATTAAATGCAGATCTGTAGTGTTTCAGCAACCTTTTATTTTGGACTAAAATTTAAAATTAAATTTTAATGCATCTACTCTTCAGATCTGTGCAACTGTTGTAGAGCCATTAGGCATTTGGATTGTGGTGGTATATAGAAAGGCCTTATCATTCAATTCTTAACTTCAGGAGAAAGACTATCTTTTCTGTTTATATTAAGGGAACTGAATGTCAAAGACTGCCATGTGTGTGGTGTAAATAAGAAAGGCCACCAATGGAGATCTTCCATTTTTGTGTTGAGAACATAAAAGTCAGTTGCTTCTGTTCCAGAGGTGATATTTTACTTAGACATCTTTCTGTTTGCAAAAAGGAGGTAAAATGTCTTTTGTGTTTGATTTGCAGGCTGAGAGTTTTTGGACATCAATTAAGTTTAAGCCTTTTCAAAGTTCTTCTGTAAACCTTCATGTTTTAACGATAGACTGAATAGTCCTTAGTGAAAATACAATTTAGATGAGAGACAGAAGGAACAAAGCAAACAGAGGGTGTGGGTTATCATGAGAATAAATTATACTCCATCCCTGGAGCATTGAGCTGCTTGTCATTAATTCTCTGAGACTGTAGTTTTATTATGATAACTTTGCCATGGGGAATTATATCATGCTATTATAAAGTCTTAGTCATAGAAGAATGCAATTTTTGTGTATGTTTAGTGGAAGAAAGAACATAAATCTGGCTGTTTAGAATGGCCAAAGGTGACAGGATTATAAAGACATTAAATCAAGGCCTTTCACATTCTCCATTATCTATCTACATCTTCAAGCCAGGGTCCTTATTCTTTTGCAGTAACCCTTGGCTATACAAAAACAGACACTATGATGATTATTAGGATTTTTATTTTATGTTAATACAGCTTTGAGAATTAAAAGAAACTGCATTGCATTTATCATTCATCCCACACGATTGTTGCCCAAATAGTTTATAGCAAAAAAGAAATATTTCTGTAGTATATGTTGTAATCTCTGAACTCATGCTTAGTTGCTTAAGTGTTGTTTGATTTATAAGGAAATGATAGATGTTGGCTTGTTTTTGTCTGCACGTACACTGTTCTGCAAAGTCCAGCAGTGACCAGTCGCCCAAGGTACAGAAGAGGTAGTTCTTAAAAACACTTGGCGTTCAAACCTTGATTGTATTGGCCATTACAAGAAATGTTTAACCACTGAAGTTTTTTCTTATGCTATCTGAATACTCTTCATGAGCCCTATCTAACTCTAACTGAAGTCAGTGGAAAGACTACCATGTAATGAAACTCAGAGTTAAGACTCAGTTGGGCCTCACTTTCTACTGCCTTGCAAACCTGTGCAGAGTGGATGTAATTCACATTGTATAAGTGCAAATGACAAAGTACAAGGTAGTGGAGAATCAGGCCTCTCCCATTCATGTATATCATCTTCATGTGATCACAATAATGAACAACCTATCATACTGTAGATCATGTTAACAGATGACCCTATTTGAAAATTACTTACTAATTACCCAGCTATGATATCCTGCCCACATCTCCTTATGTCAATGTTAAACATCAGAAGAAGAACATAAAATAGTGAGAGCATCCATTGAAACATATACTGTAGAAGAGCTGCCAATGAACTAAGAATGTGTGTGATATTGAAGTAATAGAAATCAGGGCCTTCAAATTATGATTTTCAGTTTCTTACTGATAATTTTGCATGTCTGAACATATGGCATTGGCCACAAAAAATTTTTGATGCAGTTAAATGAAAAGCTGCAATTTGCATGTATTTCTGTGATAAACCCATTGTTTATATAAACAAAGCAGAAGATTGTGTTTTTTAAGGGTCACAGTCCTGCATCCAGGACCCAGAGGAAAATTTCCCAAAATTCGGGGTGGTTTTTTTTCATTTCAATATTGTTTATATTACCAGTGATCCCAAAAAAAGGGGTCTACTACAACATTCTCTGCCTAAACAAAGACAAGCCAAACCAATTGTTGGTTTGCTGTAGGAAACTTACCACCATGTGTTAAAAGGAATGGCTCTTGTTTGACAGATTTAAAACTGATGAATTAGACTTAACAAAAACAAAAAAGAAACCCAGAATTTCATAGCCGATAAGCCTAAAGAAGACACTTCTTTGAATCTTCTCGTGGAGTTTTTTTAAGAAAATGAGCTTCAAAGATAGACATCAGCAAAGAGAAAATGTAATTTTCTTCATTTCATGGGAAATACTTTGGCTAGATCGTTAGCGATTCTAACTATATACACATCAACATAGAAAGGCCTTTACTAAATTACTAAGAACCAGATTCTACCCTCAGTTACAAGTTACTTTGACGTATAACTTGCAATTTGTGAAAAAATTTCTTTTTTCCATCATGATGTGCACTTACTTTAATTGACCATTCTGAAAGTAAACAAGACAGGCAGCTCATAACATGAAGTTTCACTTAATCCTAACACTTTGGAGAAATCCTAAATGTTTTACAATAATTAATTTATCTCAGAGAGGAGTTTACTATGACTAGGGTGACCAGATAACAAGTTTGAAAAATTAGGACGGGAGTGTGGGATAATAGGCGCCTATATAAGACAAAGCCCCAAATATCAGGATTGTCCCTATAAAATTGGGACATCTGGTCACCCTATGACTGAAGTTATTAGTGAGCAAAATAGTTATAAATGACGCCAACCAGTACAAAACAAATACCTTTGACTTTGCCATTTGTCATCTCCCAAGAGCTCTCTATAACCTTGAGAATCTTCACTTACAGTGAACTGTGATGTTCATGGTGATGTCTAACTACATGAAACTATTTCAATGACATTACAACCATTTTATAACAAATTTCAACATAGGAAAATGTAAAAAGATTTCACCTGGATGTATGATTCCTAGACATGTAAAATGAGAAGTAAAAACAGAAGAAGCTTAATTTAACCTATTCAATCAAACGCCCATTTATAGAAGTCAATAGAGCCTATATTCAGGGCTAATTATTTTCACACTCATTTTTAAAAATTATTTTAAGTGCATTATTTTCCTGTTCCAAAGCCCACTGAAGTGAATGGAAAGACTCCCATTGGCTGCACTGAGCCATGAATCTCTCCTTGTATCAATGGTTTCCGTTTGTTACAAAGAAATACAGTAAGCTGCTGAGAGCCATGGAGGCAGCATCAGCCTGGGTTTAAGTTATTTTTGTTATGAATATTCATAAAAACAAGTATCAGTCTGGATATAAGAGACATCATGTGGGTGTCTGGTACACAAAAAATAAATAATTTTAAACTATAAGACTGTAGTTAGCTACAAATACTGGAGCAGACCAAGGAATATAAAAATTAAGAGGAATACATTTCTGGTACACCCTTAAGATGCATGCAGTATATAATTCAAAAGCATATGATGTATTTGTGCCATAACCTACTGGAAATTTGTCTGACCCTCTACTATATAAGTGAGATGATTCAGAGATAATTGTAATTATCTGGTCACTCTTTCTGCCCACAAATCTGACATCACCCACAAACACAGACCACATAATCTGCCCCAACCCCCCTGCCCAATCCACATTTTATGCTCTGGCTCCTGACAGAGCACTCCTTAATAAAAGGGAAAATTTCCTTTCCAGGTCAATGTCACACAATGCCCACTGACATGGTCTGATTTCTCAAGACTGACATTCTTGTTTATTGGTGAACAGCAGCTAAACCCACTCAAAAGCCAAGCAGTGAACAAGACTTTACAGTATGGGAAAGTAATATTTACTGTCAGTGAAAGCCCATAATGGCTGTTGGCCCATGAGATTGGCAGGAAGAGCCACCACAAGCAGAAGATTATGTTTTGTAAGGGTCACAGTCCTGCATCCAGAGACCCAGAGGAAAATTTCCCAAAATTGGGGGTGGTTTTTTTTCATTTTTATAAATAGATTTGGCTTCTTTGGGGATCTGGTTAGGTGTTGAGTTTTCTGTTGGTTTTTTTTTTTACTTTGTTTTTGTTGGATTTTATAAGCCTGCAAAATATTACTCATGCATATCCAAATCCTCAAAAAAGAAAATATCTTGTAATAATATTCTCAGACAGAAACTTCAACAGTATACCAAAAACACAGAATTTTTTCCTTACTATGTACATATAAAGAACATAACGGAAACCACAAATGGACACCATTCAGCACTCCTAGCAAACGCCTTAGTCAGGCAAATCTCCCACCAAAGTCACGGAGATACTGTTCTGAGGTTTGCTTTGGGCTAAACTGATAGTCATAGAGTTTGAGGCATAAGGGATCACTAGATCATCTAGTATAACCTCCTGTACATCACAAACCACCAATACCACCCAGCACCCACACACTAAACTCCACAACTGAAATGAGACTAAAGTAAATAAGACCCATGGGAGACTATTCTATGTGTCACAGGCAGAGGATAAGAGAAATTCAGGTACACCAGTGCTCAAGCCCCATACAATGGCAGGAAAATTATTAAGAGAGATATGTCCAGATAATCCTGGCAAGAGACCTGTACCCACATGCTGCAGAGGAAGGGAAAAACCCCACAAGGTCACCGCCAATCTAACCTGAGAGAAAATTCCTTCCCATCCCCACATATGGCAATCAGCTAGACCCTGAGCACATGAGCAAGAACCCGCCAGCCAACCACCTGACAAAGAAAATGCTCGGTGCCACCTCAGAGTACTGGTCAATACCCCATCTCCAGCTGTGGCCATCCCTGATGCTTCAGAAGAAGGAGATAAAAAACTCACAGAATACAGTGGGGGGAAAATCCCTTCCTGACCCCTGCTGATGGCCAGCTAAAACTCTGAAACATGAGCTTTAGGAACATAAAAGACATAAGAACTCTGCCCTCTACCATCACAAGTAATCCCATCATACAATTGCACTCATACATTTGTCCAGCTCTGTCTGAAAAGTAATTAAGTTGTTTGCTCCCACAACTCCTATTGGGAAGTTCTGTTCCAGAACCTCACCCCGATGGTTAGAAACCTTCTTTTAGTGTTCAGCCTGAATTTGTTCATGACTAGTTTACACCCATTTATTCTTGTGCCAACATTGTCCTTTAGCTTAAATAGCTCTTCACCCTCACTGGTATTTACCCTCTTCATGTCACTACCCTCCACCCTAAGACACAGCTATTGTTGGGAGATTGTGCAGAAGAATATCATCCCAATGGGAGTGACAGCAGGCATTATGCCTTAGGCAATCACAATGTCTCCAGGAGTCCTGAGTGTACATGGTATAGCATGAATTACTCCCATGCCAACCCAGTATTGCCAGCCTGTGCAGAAGAGCAGGTGAAGCTGTGGTCCTGCCCTATCCCAAGGGGATTTCTAACAGTGCCACAGATACCTGGTTCTTTGCACTTAGCTAATACAAGACCAAGTTTATACCTGCACTCTGTGCAGGCAGAATGGAAGATTTTTTGCACCCTCTTCCCTCTACTTGCTTTGTCCTGCATGAGCGTACAATCTAGCACTTTCTATCTCAGGTGAATTAACATGCTATAATTCCTATGTTGTTTTGATCTAGAATCACTATGGTATTCTGTGGTGGTTTGTTTACTTTAGGTCTGCATTTTCTGAGTGTCCAGTGTGTGTTTATTAAGATATAAACCTCATCTCAAGTGACACAATGTTTTTCTGCCTCAATAATCCTGCAAAAACTTATCCTTTCCTGTTAATATGCTGGCAATGTTCTCCCACCTGCATTGTGATAGTCCATTTGTTCTGTAGCTGCTCCAATCTGTAATCCCCATATTACATCTTCTGGGCTTGCAGATTGTCCTTAATAAACATTGACAGGATAATGATAGAAGTGGACTGGGTCTTAACTAAGCTCACAACACACATCCTCAACACCTGTATATAATGCTTGGCTGGTAGGCACAATTAGGAGACAGCCCACTTCTGACATGAAATCAGACCTACTTTAATGATGTTCACAGAGGATTAGTATACCCTCCTGTGAATCATATTGAACCACTGGGTATTTTGCGTGGAAGTAGGCAGCTAAGTAGCATATACCTGTGGTGCAATGTCAGAGTTTCAACAGGCTTTCAGAATTTTGCACTTTGTTGGAACCTGCCCGTAAAATGCTCATTGATTTCACTGGGACCAGGATTTGGCCCTGCCAATTATTAAGGCAAGGACTCCTGCTCCATACTGTTTTATCTGATAATTAAGGTGCAGCCTTGTCCTAGAATAATCTGTTCCTTTTTAAACTAATCATTATTCTATATAATAAATGAAACTTTAAACAATAACTAAGTCTTTGCATTGCTTTCCGGGGGGGTATGAGAATGGCTTAATCTCTGTTGCAGTAGTGTTGGTCAGATCGTTTCCATCAACATTTAATGTTGATGTTATTCTGGCCTCCATACTGACAAACTTCACCAATAAACATACCAAATACTTGCCCATTGTCCTTAAGCAGCCACAAGGGAAGTGAGTCCAGTGCACACATTATAGCCTGAAGTTCCCACACCGGGAGTACCTCAGTTTGAGGTCTGCTCTGCTAGCTGACCACATGCTTCTAAGCATCACCTGGCTCCGACCAACACTTCTGCTTCAAATGGTACAGTCAGAATGCAAGTCTTTCAGCTTTTCTCAACAGCATTTTGAATACAGGCAGAGGAGGTGAGAGTTGAGCATGATTTTTGTTTTAAGTTATCATTAATACCATGGGAAGGCTGTGGCAAAGAGATGGGCCTTACACTTTTCCCCTAAAAGCAATCAACTTTTTAGTCATCCTCAGCTTTTGTGAAACAGAGGGCGTTTCATAGTGGTGGGCTTGCTAGCACTAAGTCTACCTTCAGCTCCTGTTAGTTTCATTAGCAAAAATGAGGCTTAAGAGATCTTGGTCACAAGGGAGCAGTTGGCTCAAAGATGGCTCAAGCCTAACCATTAAGATATCTGAGAGTAAAGATCAGAAAAAACTTGATCTAATGTTCAATGGATGGTGAGTGCAATGTGCACCAGTATACTGTGTGCAGAGTCCTGTGTAGTGTGCTTACATCAGCCTGTTCTTGCCAACAACCCTGCCTACTGAGTTCAGCTTCTGACAATAGTTTTCTCCCCAAGTATAAGTGTGCTGTAGTAGTCCACATATCTATCTACTGGCAGATGTTTATTTGAAAACAGAAATAATGATAAGAGTACTTGTGGCACCTTAGAGACTAACAAATTTATTTGAGCATAAGCTTTCGTGGGCTAAAACCCACCAGATGCATGCAGTGGAAAATACAGTAGGAAGATATATATGTACACAGGGAACATGAAACAATGGGTGTTACCATACACACTATAACGAGAGTGATCAGTTAAGGTGAGCTATTACCAGCAGGAGAGAAAAAATTTTTTTTGTAGTGGTAATCAAAATGGTCGATTTCTAGCAGTTGACAAGAAGGTGTGAGAACAGTAGGGGGAGAAAATAAACATCACTCTTGTTATAGTGTGTATGGTAACACCCATTGTTTCATGTTCTCTGTGTATATATATATCTTCCTACTGTATTTTCCACTGCATGCATCCGATGAAGTGGGTTTTCGCCCACGAAAGCTTATGCTTAAATAAATTTGTTAGTCTCTAAAGTGCCACAAGTACTCCTGTTCTTTTTGCGGATACAGACTAACACGGCTGCTACTCTGAAACCAGAAATAATGATAGCTCTCTCTCTCCTCCTTGTGAACCAGCAGGAGGAAGGATTGGTTGGTTCCTGGGTTCTTTACTGTTATTGGTTTATATGTTTAAGTGTAAGTGGGTGTGGCTTGTGTGTACCATTAACTTACTGAAAGAAAAACAAGTTGAAGAATTGAGTTTTACTTTTAGTTCTGAATGTGGTGAAGTCTGTTGTCATAGATCTCTTGTGTGGGAGTGAGTTCCATAATCTGGGGCCAATTCCTGTGACAGGTCTGTCTCCTGCATTCAAACCTCCCGCATGCAGGTGTTCAACTAACACCACTGCAGAATGTCACTCTGACTGCTATGATACAGCCCCCTCTGATGTCTAGTAGTCTGCTCTGTGTACCATGAACTTGGATGCAAGTGTTGTAGGATCTGCAATCACTAGGATCTAGGGTCTAACCCTCAGTGGGTTCCCATAAACTGTCACATTTTTGTAGCAGGAGATTACATTCTTAGGGCTGTCAAAAGTAAAGGGTTCTAGATTCATATTATTGTAAATCATTTGTATTGTGGTAGCACGTAGGAGTCCCAGCAACAGGCCCATAGATATTAAGGCCCTACTTCATCTCCATTCTTGGTCTGATAGAGCCCAGATGTATGGGCCTTCAGGGCATGCAACAAGTTTGTCATGAAGCAAGGGGTGGAGAATGCGGGATAGAGAAAGGATTGGTAGGGGTAGGCTGTTATGTTCAACTGAATGAATGGCTAAGACGTATAAGTTTGAGGACAGACAGATTAGTTCTGTTGTGGATATTGATCCTTAGTACTCTTATAGTGTAAATAATAATGCTTGTAAATAAAATCACTCTGCAAGCCCTTGCTATTATATACATTTATGCATAAGGTTACACATGCAGGCCAATCATTTTTTGGGGGGTGGAGAAATGTTTTGTAAATTAGGACAAGTGATTATATACAAGTACGTGGGATTTAGTTGATCTGTGGTCTCCTTGGCCTCTCCTGAAGGGCTACAAGTTTTTCCTTCACAATCTTGGAAATGTAATAACTAGATATGGTTTTAGGCTCATGCAATGCATGCAGTCATACAAGACACTCACCCTCGTGCCTCATTCTTGCAATAAATATTAATGAGCTCATTTGCCAACAAGTTGGCACAATCCTTAGGGCACGGTCACGCATCGCTAGAAAAGTTGAAAGAACAGCTGCAAGAACTAGTGGCCTGAAAATTGGAAGGCATCCCTTCAAGAGCATGCATTTTAACTGGCAGAAAATTAAATGCTGTACTCCAGGCATAAGTACTTATTGTCTCATGATTCATCATCAATTTGATGTGTGTACAGTACATGTCCTCTCTATCTATTCCATGCACTTATAAGGGATATCATCTTTTCCCCCCACAACATTTCTGGTTTCCCAGTGGCTAATGTTGACAGAAAAAATAGTTGTTTTAATGTCCCTTGAAGTCTCTGTATATGGCTTCGCTCCTGTGGGGAAAAAAATGCCTTTGTCTATGCATAGGCTCCAAGACTTGGGACATGCCCACTCACACTGGAGTTTTTCCATAACGGTTGAATGTGTTAATATACTGTACTTGTGTAGACATTTAATGACTGTCAGATGTTTTTTTCTTGAAGTAACTACACTAAAAGCACTGTTGCTGTGTTCATAAATTTTAAAAAGAGAGAGAACAGTGGTTTACTGTTACTTAATTCACTGATTTCAGCCTTCCTTTCTTAGGTTGTAATGTCCAGCTTCTGCTTCTAAATTCATGTTGTCAGTTATATATCTTCCCACACTGTTGAACCAGTTTTTAACAAGGGTGTGTCAAAAAGCATAAAATGGCACTTTACCGTATAAAAGAAAAACCAAATGCTTTCTGCTGTTTTTATTCTATTCCCTTTTTCTCATTCTTACCCAGCTCCTCTAGTCTCTCATTATATACAGTATATTATGCTACAAAACCTCCCCATAATAGTGATACACCACATCCTCAGTCAGTTCCTGTAGTGT
This sequence comes from Terrapene triunguis, assembly GCF_002925995.2. Lineage (NCBI taxonomy): Eukaryota > Metazoa > Chordata > Testudines > Emydidae > Terrapene > Terrapene triunguis. Next base: position 20,848,925 of record NW_020664464.1, on the reverse strand, counting down.
CCATTTTCATGGTGATAGGAAACAGGACAGCCAATGTAGCGCTGATCTTTTTTAGTCCTGCTGTTAAAGAGTACAGAATGTCTCCATCATATGCCAAACATGAAATAGCAATAAGGCTCACTACTGCAAGCAACGCTTAATTAAATCAGTATTTGCACCATTATGCCATTTAAGACTTTAAGTATGGTGAACTTTTAGACCATTGGAAACAGATTTGTATAAAAATAAATCCTCAGAGACTATGCCTAGCCCTCTGCACTATAGAGCAGAGGGAAGAAATCAATATTTAAACTAAAAGGGTTTGACTGACTTTTTTTCAAACATTCTCAACAAAGGGGGATAAGGTATCACATTCACAGTAAAAAAATTCAAGCCAAAACAAGTATTTCTCAAAGAAAAAAAGAAGTCTTAGCATGAGAATGTTCTTGAATCATTAACTATAGATGTTTTCGCTATAAATATTACAAATGTGTCAGCACTGAGGCTTTTTATGTGCTGCATTTTGCCTGGAAATGAAGTATAGCAAGGTTCCTACAGACAAGATTTGTAGAACTGATGCCAGTCAACAGAAATGCAAGAGATGACACTCAGCGAGTGCTGAATATGGAATACCTGGGTCTCAAGTAAGAAGCAAATAGGGAAATGGCTGAATGAGAGCCAGGATGTTTATGTACATAATATCTCAACATAGATGAACAATTCCTCTTACATTTTTGGCACAATTTTTCATTTACCTTCATTTATATCTTCTTCCTTCCATTTTTCTTTAAAAAGAAACCAACCATCCATCCAAAAAACAAAAATGCACCTGAGTGTGGCCTCTAATTGGAAAATTCCATGTTTGGTGCGTGTTTAAGTTCCCCTGTTAGATATGTTTTGCTCTCATTAGGGAAGCTACACAATTTGTTTATGTATCCATCTCATTAGCTTGTGAACTCCTTATAACAGCCATACCATCCACCTGAAGATCATGTGTTATAAGCACCCCTGAGGGGGAGTCCTACAGGAGAAAGAGAAGGTATCTAAAGAAACCCCAGGAAGACATACTGGCTTGCTGTTTGTGAGCATCCAGAACACTACTAACAGTGCCTGAAAAACAGAAGGAACAGTGAACTCATGCTCTAGGGAGTAAAGTCGCAGTACCTGGTACATATATTTAAGTGACAAGGACACAGTGCCCTACCAGTCAGTGTTTATAGGATTGTAAAAGAACAACTTCACCACATACCTTGCCCATAGCCATTCAAACAGTTGATTGGCCATATCAAGCTTAGACACCAGGTGCCATCATGTGATATGAATGTTCTTTAAGTAGGCTATGTGACCACTCACCAACCCAGCCAGAGTCAGACCTCAGTGTATAAAATAAAAAAGCCAAAGCTGAGGCTATAAACAACTGTGTTTTTTATTTTAGCTAATTTAATTAAATGAACTTAAAACAGACCAACTGTGTGTAAACAGCTACATTCTTCTATAATGTGATACATTTTAAATACTTGGAGAATTTTTGGGGGGGTGAGGAGAGGGGTGGAGAAAGAGTGTCACACTGTGAGCCCTCCTGAAAGCAATTAAATACTAACACTGAATGACATCATGCTGGATGACTTCTTCAATTAGAGAACCAAGTCATTCCTGTTTTAATCATTTCCACTTGTTAATTTGTTCTCTAGAAGTTTTAGCAGACTTGAACAACTTTCTTGCCCATGTTTTAGAAAGGATTTCTGACATATCTTTTTTAACAGAATTCCACTGAGATGTGGCCTCATGTTAAAACAGGAATCAACATTTTTCTATAGAGGAAGAAGTCATCAATAAGAGCAAATGAAAAACTGATTTAAAAAAAATGAACCACAATAATTGTTTTCTTAAGCCAAGAAGGGAAACTGTGGCTCAAATCTTCTTCCCACTGATGTTAAAAGGAAGTTTTGTCATTAATTTGAATAGGGCCCTATCTGAGTATGGTTAAACTACTGTAATTCATTAGTGCTTACCTTGTAGTTTATAATTAAGTTAATCTCCTTCTCCATTACATGTCTACTCTTAGGCTCAAGGCATTTTGAATTGGAGGAGTAGTATACAGTGTTAAAAAGGGCTGGGTGGGATAGTACTAATCAGGGATACTCAGATTGATTTGGAAGTAGTAAGGACATGACCTGAATGTTGATTTTGATAACTTTCATATATTTCTGCACTCTTTGTACCTGAGAAAGGGTATTTTCAAGGAAGTACAGGATACCTTGTATGAAAGCCTGATTAATACATAACATTTTCCATTCTCATTCATGTATACCAGGATGCTGTGGTAATTTTCAGTCTTTAGTGCCACTTGACCTATTTGTTTTCATAAGATATTGCAGGCACTGCACATAGAAATCGCAGATACGTAGGGCTGGAAGGGACCTCAAGATGTCATCTAGTTTCTAGTCTATGAAACTCCCACTGAATTCAGTCAAAGTCAAATTCATGAAGCAACTACACCGTCAGATCACTAGAACCTTCCTGACAAATAGAGATAGGTGAATTTATTTTCCTAAACCAGTACAAGAACAAGCCTCAGTCCTATCTTCAAATCAAAGTTGACTTTTTTAAAGTTCATATTGATTGGAGTAATTACCCCATACACACACACCAATTTTAAGCCTGTCTTCTAAGATCCTCTGTCCCTTCTGATTGCCTGTGAAATTGAGGCGATCTGGCAGCTTTTGCTGGGGCAATTGCTGTCTGTGGGATCATCAAAGCTTCCCCGGAATCAGGGCTGCACAATGCCTTTGGGCCACCTCTGACCTGAAGAAGACCTGAAATCACATCCACACTGAGTGAAGTATAAAGTACCAAACCTGCTAAGATTTGGCGATGGAAATATCACCAGAGATGAAGAGGGGGCCTGTTGAAGGAGAAAGAAGGAGACAGGGAATAAAAGTGTATATAGGGGTTGAATAAAGAACAAATGGCCCCAGACCAGAAAGCAGGGATCAATGTCCATATCCAGTTTGGAAGAAAGAGAAGAAAATGGAAGCAAGAGAAAGCAGATGTAATTGAACTGGGAAGGAGACGGGCCAGGGTAGGAGGAAGGATTTAATAAGATTGAGGCAAATTTAGATAAAGTATCAGAATTTTGAGGGCTTACTTGACCTGAAATAAACATCCAAGTTTTTTTAAAGTAATACTTAGCACTTCACCTTCAGAGCACTTTTAAACCATTCACTAATTAATCCTTCCATATCCCTGTAAAATAAGTATTATCCCTATTTTAAAAGTGAAGCAGAGAGATTAAGTAACTTGGCCTAGGCCAAGAGGAAACTCTGTGTCAGAGCTAGAATTAGAATTCAGAAATTCCTGGTTTCCAGTTGGGTATTCAAACAACACCTCTCCTTTCAGCCATCCCTATTTATAAATCTTCTTTAAAATAAAGAAGAAAACATGATTTTGCAGACCTTCCACGTCATCCCCTTGTCCCCTCTTCCTTTTTCACTAAAGTCATTTTTTCTATCAAACATTGAAATACTAAGTCATATTCTGTGCATGATATCAAGGTCTAAAAGCCCCTGTGCAACAAAAATGATCCAGACCTTTCTGCAGTGCACGAAGTCGTGCATCTGGCATTTGCACATGGTCAAAAACTATTCAACAGAAAACAGTAGAGCTATTTTTAGATGGTTACAAATATACCTCCCACAGAGAGCTGCTGTCAGTAAGGGTGAAGGTGAGGACTTTGTTACATTTCATATATTTTTGAAAGAGAAACTTCTAAAATGGCTCTTCATTTCTACCCATTCTAACTTTGGACTCAATCTAATTTAAATTGGTGTTCCCAATTCACCATGGGAAAAAACCTTCACGATCTTCTTCAGTATTATTTAGTAACTTTAACTGCATTTGGGAAACAAAGAAATGTTCCAGCTAGTTAAGTAACAACACCATATTGCTCTAGATGCTTTTACATTTTTGTTTCAAATCAACAGCCCTTGAAGTTTTCATTAACTTTCTGTCTTTCAAATATGGTTTCTCATTTTAGTCTTCTGCTCCTTTTTATCATTTAAGTGCTGAATCTGAATTATATTTTTGAGATGTGAATAGTATGGGTGAAATCCTGTCCCCACTGCAATCAACTGAAAAGCTCCCATTGACTGCAGTGGAGCCAGGATTTCAGCCTGTGTGCATGGCACGCTGTACAAAGAGCTTCTTGTTATTCTATGGCAGTGGGTCTCAAACTTTTGTACTGGTGACCCCTTTCACACTGCAAGCCTCTGAGTGCGACCCACACCCCTTATAAATTAAAAACATGTTTTTATATATTTAACACCATTATAAATGCTGGAGGCTAAGCGGGGTTTGGGGTGGAGGCTGACAGCTCACGACCCCCCCCCCATGTAATAACCTTGCGACCCCCCTAAGGGGTCCCGACCCCCAGTTTGAGAACCCCTGTTCTATGGTATTAGAAAATACCCTGGCATTTCTGCCTGTCTTTCCAATTGTCCATCAGACGTGTTTGAGGTACACTTTGCAGTAGTAATGTTCAAATATACAGGCCCAAACTGATCCCTAGTGCAACTCCATTGAAGTCAGTGGAGTTACACCAGAGTTGAATTTGACCCACAGCAACTAGTTCAGGAGTTAAGACCCACCCTTACAAGACTTAAGGACATGAAGAATTTACCACCTTTAATTCTTTTCCCGGTTTGCCTTTTTCCACAAGGAACATTATAATTGGGTCACAATTAAATACAGAAAAGAGAATATTCTCACTGATGGCAATGTAAAGAAATTGGGGGAAAAGGTATGATTCCTGCCCACAAGAGCTCATAATCTGAACACCAAATGTAAAGGAGAAGGGTCAATGTCTATAGTTATGGTAATAAAACACCTGTGCGCTATATCCATTTTGCTCCCCAGAATACAGAATGCCCACCCTGCTAGCTGTAGGGCTGCTTTCGTGGATCCAGGAGAAGTGAAGACACCCTCAAGGGGGACTCAGCTAAGGCAGCATTCCACATGTCCCCTCTCCTTTCTTTCCTTACAGGGCCGGCTCCAGGCACCAGGCACCCAAGCTGGTGCTTGGGGCGGCACCTGGAGCGGGGCGGCGGCGCGGCGCTCCGGCCGCCGGGGAGAGCGGGGCCACAGCAGGGCTCGCCGCCCTCCCCC
>NW_020664464.1:20818368-20843383 GCF_002925995.2 Terrapene triunguis | reverse complement strand
GCTGCATGAGGAAGGGTCACATGCTGCCTCTAAGACTGGGCTCTGGGAGTGTCTCCCACCCACCACTGCTGTCGTGTGCTTCTGTACCAGATATGAACAGACCGCAGGGCTTGCTTATCTACATACCAGATGCCTTTATCATAAGATCCTGTAATACTCTGCCAGGTATGGCTGACTTTAGCTCAGTGGTTTGAGCATGGGCAGGGTTGTCAGTTCAATCCTTGAGGGGGCCATTTGGGGCAAAAATCTGTCTGGGGATTGGTCCTGCTTTGAGCAGGGTTGTACTTGAGGTCCCTTCCAACCCTGATATTCTTTGAAATAAGGTAATTTACACACAGTTCTGTCTCATGGCTGAACAGTATAATAAAATTTAGCATTCCATTACAATTGTTGCTATTGGGTGATGCTGCAGCTGGGTGATTTGGCTCCCAGTGTGAGCATGAGGGGGATTGATATGGTTTTCTGCCGAGACAGGGTAGCCATTGTGGGCTCCCTGTTTCAGTCTTACCTTTTCCACCCCAATCTAGTGGCTAGATCTCTGGCAGTGCCAGGGACTAGGTTGAAAACCAGTTTTGGTTTCTGGAAGGGATTCCTTCCCTACAGCAAAATTGGTCAACTGCTTTGTGGGGGTTTTTACCATCCAACCAGCATGCCAGAGGTCTGGTTTTCAGAGATTAAATTATAACTGCTGCAATTTTTGTGGGTTCCACTGCAGTTGGAGGGCTTGAAAGAGACCAAAGTTTGTTACTCAGCAGGCTGGTTGGGTATTGGTCCTGAGCCGGGTAAGGCATGATGAGGAGGGGTTAGCTCTATGTCTCACACCACTTGTGGCTCCACTCCTCTTCTCTCTCCTACCTCTAGCTTGAAAGAGGAGAATGGGTGAATACTCTGGTTTCCAGGCAGGGTCCCTGGGCAGGCCTGAAGGCATAGAGGGAGAATGGCCTTCACAACCACTTTCAGGTTAATAGTCCACGCAGGTCCTTTGTGCTAGTTGAGGTTCACACTGGAACAACCCTGGCAAGTAGTTTGGGTGATTACCCTCACTAGGTAATAATTTTAAACAAAGTTGCAGCTTCCACAATTAACTTTATTGTGATGTCTGTCTCTCCTTGTTTCCACGTTCACATCAAAGATGTTTCACCGGCATAAATATCTTAAAACCCGGAGGCTTTTGAAAAGTCAGTGGCCCATTCACATCTCTAAGCAAATTTGTTCCAAGTGCTCCACTCCAAATGCTGCTCACAAAATCATCAGGACTGAAATATTCCAAGATCAACAAAGAACCTAAGATTTTGATCAAAACAAGCTCATGGGACTGGCCGACAAACAATCACATCATAGTATGTGCTTCCAGAGCACTGACCATATCCAGGGGAATCATGCCCAGTTGAGAGAGAAATTCTTCCAATTGTTCTTGGTTCTGAGTGGTTTCATGAATATGTTTATGGACCAACATGACTTGAATACTGCGTACAGATGTGGTCTCCTCATCTCAAAAAAGATATACTGGCATTAGAAAAGGTTCAGAGAAGGGCAACTAAAATGATTAGGGGTTTGGAACGGGTCGCATATGAGGAGAGATTAAAGGGGCTAGAACTTTTCAGCATGGAAAAGAGGCGACTAAGGGGGGATAGAGGTATATACAATCATAAGTGGTGTGGAGAAAGTGAATAAAGAAAAGTTATTTACTTGTTCCCATAATATAAGAATTAGGGGGCCACCAAATGAAATTAATGGGCAGCAGGTTTAAAACAAATATAAGGAAGTTCTTCTTCACACAGTGCACAGTCAACCTGTGGAACTCCTTGCCTGAGGAGGTTGTGAAGGCTAGGACTATAACAGGGTTTAAAAGAGAACTAGATAAATTCATGGAGGTCAAGTCCATTAATGGCTATTAGCCAGGATGGGTAAGGAATGGTGTCCCTAGCCTCTGTTTGTCAGAGGATAGAGATGGATGGCAGGAGAGAGATCACTTGATCATTACCTGTTAGATTCATTCCCTCTGGGGCACCTGGCATTGGCCACTGTCAGCAGACAGGATACTGGGCTGGATGGACCTTTGGTCTGACCCAGTATGGCCATTCTTATGTTCATTTCTATTTCAGAAACCATTGTGCAAACATTACATAAACTATAGAAAAGGATCATGAAATTTCAAAAGTTCCCATAAATATGAAATTTAACCCTAGTCTGAAGGTTCTAATAGGGGAGGCTATAAATCTCTTATAGTGCTGTTGTTACTGTTATTTACATTAACAGAGTAATTTTCTAGTGTCACACTTGAAGTACATATAAAATTCAGCTCAAAAAGTTTGATCTTTCTTCTGAAAATGAGAAGAACAAATTATTGGACCAAATTTGGCCCTAGAATAAACAACTCAAATCAATGGGCCTTCTGCCCACTTGCATCAGTGCTCAATTTGGCCTAATTGTTTGCAGAGCTCCAAAGACGTGGCAGCTGCTGTACTCCAAATGAACCATTTAGAATATTATCATCGATTATTTGTATTATACTAGCTCCAAGAGAATCCATTCGAGTTTGGGGCCCAGTTGTAGGCGGCACTATACGTATTCTTAGTAAGAGGAAGTCCCTGCCCTGAAGAGCTTTTTAAACAGACAAGAGAGACAAAGAGTGGGAGGGGAAACAAAAATGATGCAACTTGCTCAAGATTACGCTGCAGGTCAATGAACTTTGCCATGGTTATTTGTGTCTTTGTCACCTCAAAGCTAGACTGCTGCAGGATGTTTTTCCTTAGTTCACACAAAGGCCACACGCCAAAGCTTCAGCTAGTGTAGTATGCATCTAACCATTATTTCAGTAGGAAGGCTCAACAAGAGCATGTTACAACTGTGCTCCTCACTTTTTGCCAATTCACCTCCAAGAGAAATTCAAGAACTAGTTATCAATTAGAAAATCCCAGTTTGGTTCCAGGCTCCCCCCTCATGTCTCGTCATAGTGCTTGCATTCAGAAAGAACACACTAGCCACTTGTCCCCAGCGTGATAGGCAGGGTGAGGCATTTTCAGCAGCAGGCCTTCAACGTTGGAATTCAGCCGCAGCTGAATTCTGTCAGAGCCTGAGCATAGTCACATTCTGGTCCAAGTGAAATCAGTGGGAGGTTTACTGTTGACATCAGTGGGACCAGGATTTGGCTCAGAGCACAATGTAAAATATTTACCTTTGTTCAGGTTGCCCATAAACCAGAGTTCTAGGAATCCTCTTGGAAATTAGCTGGGTCTCGCTGATCTGTTATTCTCTTGGCCATTCACAGCAGTAGAACCTAGGCAGAGCTACAATTTGTGTCAAAATATTTTCCTTTTTAATTTAAATTATACATAGGGTATCTGGGTACAACAACTATATGGCTCTGCAAACACCTTATAAATGTGCAATACATTAAAAATAATAACAGTGATCTATCCATGCCACTCTTCAGATTGAGTGAAGAGTAACTCCCCCTTCTTCAAATAAGCATATTTACCACAGCCTACAAGTCATTTGGTTTTTTTGCAATAAGTCAGAAAAATGGATTCTAGGGTCATCGTAAACACACTTCCCACATGCAGTTGGGATTTATACAAATGGCCTTTCAGACTAAATGGACCCCAGTAATCTGTGATTCAAAGCTGTTTCTATTTCACTTTCTGTGTTTGTTACCACAAGGAGCAGGATGACAGTTTGATTACATTTATGACATTCTGGGAGCCAGGACACTCCCAGAGGAACCAGGGAAATCACTTCTTTTGAAAAAAAGAAAAAAAGAAAAAAAAGAGCCCCGAAAGTTCATCTTTAGTTTGAAGCCTAATCAATAGTCCCTCGTTAACCTTTTATTTTAGCGATTAGAGGAAATTAGCTGTGTCTAAAAATATGCAGTTGTGTGTAACCATGGAAAAAAAAACTTGGTATTCCACGCTAAGATGCCATGCAAGAAATTCAGTCAAGAGTAAATAGAATAAATGTCATTAAGTCATAATTTCTGTTCAGGACTATAGACTGCAGTTGAAGTGCATGACCTTTCTGCACTACAAATAATAAGCAGCCTTTCTTCAGCAGAGACAGCAAATCTAATGAGTGAGATACACATAATATATGGTGAAATAAAAAGCAACATACACTTGCAAACATATGAGAATGTCATTCAAATAATCGTTGCTCAAAGGCAGTGTGTTTAGGATCAAATTCTGCCCTTAGATGTGGGCTTATAGCTCTCACTGAAGTTAGTAAAGTGGGCTGCAGAAATACTGGGCTTGATCTTGACGTCCTTACCTAGGGAAAAGCCCCACTGAATTCAAATGCAATCTCTTTTCAATTAGATTTTTGCCAGAACAAGGGCTGCAGATCATACCCATTTTAAAGCAATATGGCTGTCATGTCATCGCACCCATTCAAATTGGCTCATCCTTATCATAAATTAATCCTATCATGGGCAAGATCCTGCTTCTAGTGAAGTCAATGGCAAAATTCTCATCATCTTCCACAATACTAGGATTGGGCCCATTGCTATCTATTAGGGTGACCAGACAGCAAATGTGAAAAATCAGGACACGAAGTGTGTGTGGGGGGGATAATAGGAGCCTACATAAGAAAAAGACCCAAAAATCAGGACTTTCCCTATAAAAATCGGGAAATCTGGTCACCCTACTGTCTACAGAGATTGCTACCCACTTTGCTACTAGGGCCGTTGCCTCATCCCTAAATGTCTAACTGTCCTGGGGTGGCGGGAAGAGAGTTGGTAAGACCAGGGCCTGGTTGAAGGGGAAGTCTGGTGGTGATGTGGTTTCAGGGGGTTATTAAATCATTTTTGACATTTCTGGTACTGCTGGGGCAGTGTTATCTGTGGTAACTGTTAGAGTCCTTTTATTTTATGTACTTTTTAGCATCTGCCAAGGGCCCCTACTGCTTTTGTTTAGCATAATACAAACATGAATGAATAAAACTTGAATATGTTAAGATCTCCATTTCCTTTTAAAAGAAATAGCATATAGAGGACTAATCAATAGCGGAGGGTGGGTTTCTTCTTGATTTAGGTGAATAATAGTTTGGCAATAAGGTCACATCTTCTTTCTGATTTTTTTTTTTTAACTCTTGCCTACCCACAACCGCTATATTCACACCACCACTACCCTTCATTTGCAACTCCCTCTACAAAAGGGTACTGGATGGTCCTGTTCATACTGTTTTATAAAGTAAAATTATGTGAGATTACTTTTCTCCTGATATGGATACATTTAATCTATTATTTCTAATGCAATAGAACCAGAGGTCCCTGCTCAGGGCTCCATTGTTTTAAGGGCTCTGCCAACCAATAACACCTAGTGTCTGTCCCACAGAGTTTGCTATTGGTGATTTTGCAAGTATACAACAGGTAAATAGACAAGAGGGTGAGAGAACAAGATAACAGTAAAGTGAGGAGTGTTTGCATAAGTTAGTAGTCACAATGGTCTCAAAGGCCATAATAATCCTAAACAGAGTTGGGCCAATAACCAATTTTTTGGTTTGGTGTCTGAACCAAAGAAATTAAAAAAAAAAAAATAGTTTTGGATCATACAAATTATTTTTTTCTGTCCTCAGCAAAACAAAAAAGTAAAAAATAAATTGTTTCAGCCTAAACATTTCATTTTGTTCTGAGTGGTATTTTTTTGAAACATTTTAATTATTTTTTTTTTTTTAAATAAAACTTAGGGAAATTCTGAAACAAAACATTTTTCCAGAATGAAAAGTCTAAATATTCTGTTTTGGAAATGCTGAAATGAATCATTGTGACATTTAAAAAAAAAAATTGACCGAAATTATTCACAAAAATTGATCTGAATTCACAAATAGTTTGTCAGAATGAATTTGCATTTTTTTTTCTTTCTGAAAAAACACTGTTCACATGAAAAATTTCACACAGCTCTAGTAACAAATGGGTGCCAGCAGACCAAGGGACCGATGGTTGTGATTTGTGGGCATGACAGCTAAAGTAGACTTTAAGGAAGAATTTAAAAGAGAATAATTTAATGGCTTTGCAAATTTTGACATGGAGTCCTTCCCATGTGTGGTTTCTCCATTCTGCCCCTTACAAAGTTGCTTGTGGGAAAAGCAAGCAAGGGAGCAATCAAAATGGTCATTTTATTGTCTCTCAATATTGCAAGCCTAATTGTGCGGGAAATACCAAACTCACTAGTTGTAATTCTGTCTACTTACGTTCAGCTGTAATATTAATTTTCACTGATGCTCCTTTTTCCTCTTCCAACTCCTAAAAGCAAAATACAGGACCAAAATCATACTTATAGCCATATGCAAATGCGTGAATCTTTCTATATTTTTGTACTCTTTGCAGACTAATAAATTGAGATTTTCAAGATGATCCACCTTAAATGTGGTAAAAATATGTCAAAAAAGTTATTTGAGATTAAAAAGAAGGGGTTTGTTTTTTGTTTTTGTTTTTTAAAAAGCAGCCTTTGAACACAGAATACCAGATAAATGATGTGTTTCTGTAGACAATCTGATATTTTTCAATAAATGAACATTATCTAAAAAAGTTATACAATATTTAGCAAAAAATGTAAAAAAGTTGTAGTTGTACTATATTAGTGTGAAACTGTCATTAAGAAACACTGTAACGATACAGCAAATTAGAAAGCAAGAGTAAATGAATGTCTGGCTTGTGCTAGACAACATTAAACAAAAAATTAAAATATTCAATAAATAGAGGCCTCCTGAACATTTCAACTTAGAACTATTGTTACTGATTGCTAGAGCTAAGTCAATTTATCATGAATACTTATCTGATTACTTTAGTCTCTCTTTAGCATATCTGTACCAGATAGTTATATTTATTCGTTGTATTTCCTCAGATTTTTTTTTATTTCAAAGTATTTCAGTTATCTCTGCAATTTTTTCCAAGTATTGATTGCTTGTGAACAATGCTGAGTGTATTAGACATTCACTAACATAACATGTCCTTCGAGTTGTGCTATTACAGCTATGTTGGTTAGTTGAGACCCGACAGCTAATTTCTGGAGTATTGTTTCTGTTCCTCTGATTTGATGAGTGTGCAACAATACTTTTGGCAAGAACCCTCATAAATCCTATTTTCAAGACTTAGTTTCTCATGAATGCTGAAGTATGAGCCTTTGAAATTCACTCATTTGGGCCAGTGTAACAATGGTATGAACGGTCACAGAAAGCAAATAGAAAAAGGAGTGAGTATGGTAGAATGAATTCATCTAAACATTAGAGCAAACATATGTGAAAATATTTTTGCACTATTTACTCATCTCTATTAACTACTCTGTAAAAATAAGTGGATAACTAGGACATATTCTCATTGACATCTGAGTCAAAACTTGATTATTTTCTTTATTTCCTTCAATATTTTGCTCCATATTTTCTCAGCTATATGCGCAAATAAAGCAACACAAATGTTCACTCCAACCATTAACTGGGTTAAAAAGGAAAAAAAATTATCAGTGAAACCTTGTTTTGTCCAAAAACACTCTTACCCACACAGAGAGATGATGTTCATTGAAAAGTGCAATGTATATTTTAAAAATTCCTGCTTATCCAAACATCTGTCTATCTGTATTGTTTTCACAACCTCCATTCCTTCTGGATAATCTGAGTGCAGAAATAAGCTGCCCAAAAGCACACATTTCACCCCACCCCACCTCAGAAATCTAACTCCCCACCCACCAACTGCTCTAATTTGAGCATACAGGACCAGAAACAGGAAATCAGTTCAATACGTGCTTGTGATGCTTTCTCGGGGCTCCCAGGACTGTGGGTCACTTCATTACCCCCTGCCTCCAGCATGAGGGAGTCTATCTTGTTGTACCTGGGTGTCAGCTCCTGAACACCACCACCCTTTCAACCACTCTAAAACTCTCCTCAAGACTCTGCCAGTCCTATTTTGCTTTGCAGGTTAACATGAGGTGCATCCCAAACTCTGAACCCCCTTTGAAGAGGCTCTCCCAGTAGCATCCAGCCCCTTTCACTGGACACTCAGAGAAATTACCAGGTAAACTGCCTCCCAAAGAGACAGTATACACACAACTGAGGTTTCACATGTTGCTCAATACCACAGCACTGAGATATATTCATCAGGAAATGAGAATAAGTTTATTAGTAAAGATAGAGATTTAAGTGATACTAAGCAAGGATAATAGAAACAGAACTGGTTACAAGTAAAACAAAAGTATAACATGCTTTTCTAGAGACTTAACAGGCTAAAGCAGTTTCTCACCCTCAAAGTATGTCTGCAGAGTTTGCTGGTTTTCAGTGAATCCAGGAACCATTCATTCACAGATCACCGCCCCTCCACCAAAGATGCTCCTCAGTGAGATGGACAACACCATCTGTTTTAGTACAAGAAACCTTTTAAATGCATGCCTGTTATTTGTTCTCCAGTATGCTGATGTCATGTTGCTTTCACATCTGCGTGTTAACTTGTTTTTCCTGTTTACTTCACCTGCAAATGTAGCTTCCATTGTTTTTGGCTCACAATGCTTAATTTATATATGACAGAAAGAGAACTGCCTTCCCTCCAGTCTGGAAGAAACCCGTTTATCCCTTTGTTTTGTTACAGAGTTTAAAGCACAATATCAGTAAGTATACATAATTCCTCATATAGTGTTAATACATACGTAGGAAAGATATGAAGTATGGCAAGAGACCACCCTGGCTTAACGAGGAGATCTTCAATGATCTGAAACTTAAAAAAAAAGAGTCCTACAAAAACTGGAAACTAGGTCAAATTACAAAGGATGAATATAAACAAATAATGATGAAATGCATCCTAGAATACTCAAGGAGCTAACTGAGGAGATATCTGAGCCATTAGCGATTATCTTTGAAAAGTCATGGACGACGGGAGAGATTCCAGAGGACTGGAAAAGGGCATACTGTATATAGTGCCAATCTATAAAAGGGAAATAAGGACAACCCGGGAAATTACAGACCACTCAGCTTAACTTCAGTACCCCGAAAGATAATGGAGCAAATAATTAAGCAATCAATTTGCAGACATCTAGATGACAAGGTGATAAGTAACAGTCAATGTGTATTTGTCAAGAACAAAATTGTATCAAACCAACCTAGTAGCTTTCTTTGACAGGGTAACAAGCCTTGTGGATAGGGGGATAAGCAGTAGATGTGCTATATTTTGACTTTAGTAAGGCTTTGGATACTGTCTCACATGACCTTCTCGTAAACAAACTAGGGAAATACAATCTAGGTGGAGCTACTACAACATGGATGCATAACTGGTTGGAAAACCATTCCCAGAGAGTAGTTATCAGTGGTTCACAGTCAAGCTGGTAGGACATATCAAGTGGGGTCCAGCAGGGATCAGTTCTGGGTCTGGTTCTGTTCAAGATCTTCATCAGTGATTTAGATAATGGCATAGAGAGTATACATAAAGTTTGCAAACAATACCAAGCTGGGAGGGGTTGCAAATGCTTTGGAGGATAGCATTAAAACTCAAAAGGATCTGGACAAACTGGAGAAATGGTCTGAAGTAAATAGGATGAAATTCAGTATGGACAAACGGAAAGTACTTCCACTTAGGAAGGAACAATCAGTGGCACACATACAAAATGGGAAATGACTGCCTCTGAAGGAGTACTGCAGAAAGGGATCTGGGAAGTCATAGTGGACTGCAAGCTAAATATGAGTCAACGGTGTAACACTATTGCACAAAAAGCAAACATCATTCTGGGATGTATTAGCAGGAGAGTTGTAAGCAAGATACAAGATGTAATTCTTCCGCTCTACTCTCCACTGATTAGGCCTCAACTGGAATATTGTGTCCAGTTCTGGGTGCCATGTTTCAGGAAAGATGTGGACAAATTGAAGAGAGACCAGAGAAGAGCAACAAAAGTTATTAAAGGTCTAAAAAAACATGATCTATGAGGGAAGATTGAAAAAAATGGGTTTGTTTAGTCTGGAGAAGAGAAGGCTGAGGGGGGACATGATAACAGTTTTCAAGTACATAAAAAGTTCTTACAAGGAGGAGGGAGAAAAATTGTTCTCCTTAACATCTGAGGATAGGACAAGAAGCAATGGGTTTAAATTGCAGTAAGGGCAGTTTAGGTTGGACATTAGGAAAAACATCCTTACTATCAGGGAAGTTAAGCACTGGAATAAATTGCCTAGGGAGGTTCTGGAATCTCCATCATTGGAGATTTTTAAGAGCAGGTCAGGCAAACACCTGTCAGGGATGGTCTAGATAATACTTAGTCCTGCAAGGAGTGCAGGGGAATGGACTAGATGAGCTGACCTCTTGAGGTCTCTTCCAGTCCTATGATTCTATACATTTCACAATGATATCAGTGACTAGTGTGCCACTGGCTTTCATGTGATGCAGTACTTAAGACACTTTTTGGATAAACACACCATTTCCATAATATTTTATATATAGCGAGTTTGTCAGGCCAGTTAGGAGTTGCTGAGGGAACAATGAACCTTTGCCAGTTGGCACTGAGGGGTTCTTAGAGTCCCAGTGCTTAACTTTAAACATGTGAATAGTGTGGCAAAGTTCCTCCTCTACCTTGGTGGATCCTGCGCTTATTGGCAGATTTGCTCCCCTCAGTGATCTTCCCCTCTGGTGGAACCCACAGTCTGGGTCAACTCCTCCTGTATCTGATCAGGAGTTGGGAGGTTTGGGGGGAACCCAGGCCCCCCCTCTACTCCGGGTTCCAGCCCAGGGCCCTGTGGATTGCAGCTGTCTATAGTGCCTCCTGTAACAGCTGCATGACAGCTACAACTCCCTGGGCTACTTCCCCATGGCCTCCTCCAAACACCTTCTTTATCCTCACCACAGGACCTTCCTCCTGGTGTCCGATAATGTTTGTACTCCTCAGTCCTCCAGCAGCACACCCTCTCAGCTCCTTGCACCTCTTGCTCCCAGCTCCTCACACGTGCCTCACTGACTAACTGGGAGGCTTTTAACTAGTTCCAGCCAGCCCTTGATTGGCTTCAGGTGTCCCAATCAATGTAGCTATCTCCACTGCCTTCTAGAAGGATCTTAATTGGCCCCAGGTGTCTTGATTAACCTGGAGCAACTGCCATTTGGTTACCATGGTACCAGGGATTTGTTTAGCCTGGGGCTAACATACCTGTTCCTCATTACTTTACTGTAGCCATCTGGCCTTGCACCATCACAATAGTCAATGGGACCATTCAAGTGCTTAAACATAAGCATGTACTTAAGTGCTTTACTTGGATTGGGGTCATAAAAAGCAATGAAAGATAGTATGTATGTTCCACCTTCTACCACTGAGGAATTGCAAAGAGAGGAATTAGAGCATTTTTGTATTTGTGTAGTCTTAACTGCTGAAAGCGAGATAGTCATAAATTGGAAATGAAATCTAGAGAAAGTGCTGTGTAGTTTCCACAAGGTTATCCAATTAAGATATGGTTCATAGCCACCAAAAGCTATGGGTCTGCCAAACCACGGAGAAATTTTAGATGTAGAAACAAACTCAATGTCTTGTTGGATATCCCTAGTAGAAAGAAAATGTGAACTTACACTTAAAATTCCTGATAGGACATTGTTAAACTGTTGTTGATCATATCCTTGCGCCAAAAATAACCCAGGACAGAGGAAAATAATGAAGACTTAACTAAATCAAGCCAAGGAAATATTATCTTTCAATGAAACCTTCATAGCAATGCAAATTGACCGAAGCCTATTATCCACCCTAGATAGGATTTTAATCAAGTACATAAATAATCAAATAGCAGATATTGCTGTAGAGATAGTAAAACTTATTAGAAAGTGTATTCGATGTATGGGGTAACATTTTGGGAACTTGACTATGCAAGAAAAAGTGTTGAAATTCTAACTTGACCAGTTTACAGTATCCCCACATCTGAGATGCCTAAAGAAACTAAGGAGAAGCTGTCATTTATACATATGATCACAGGGCCAAATCCTCAACTTGTGTAAAATTGATGTCAGTGGAGCTACAATAATTTAAACCAGCTGAAGATCTGGCCGATAGTCAAAGCCACATCATAAATAATATGTTTATGATAAAAATTAAACAATCCTTTTATCATTGAACTTATTCTAGCAGACAGGCACTTAGCTGTAATGGTCAGGATCAATTTGATTAGACGATAAGTCCAGGGGAACCCCTGTGAGGTGTTTTTAAATCATACATGTGCCCTCTTGAGAAGGATGAGGAGTAAGACAATGGGTCTTGCTGCTACTGAAGTCAAGATCTAACCCAAAGTTGTCCTAACTATGTGTGCCTTCTGATTGCTCTAAGTTGTACCAATGGATGATTTGGCCTCTCAGCTGACTAATGATCAGGGTTTAGGAACTTTGCTTCTTCCAGCCTCAGATGCATCCAGTTCATGCCCAGTGCACCTGAGTACTATTCCCTGTACCATAGTAGGTATGAATAAGGGGGCAAAGCTAAGTTTTCATGTTCTCATTTTTTATTTATACACTTCCTTAATAAAGTTGCTTTTATATAATTTGAGGCATTTTCTATGTGAAAAAACATAATGAAAAAAAGATAGTACCAATTTGCAAAAGACCCACTTGGCAAAGGTCAGCTGGTATCTATTAATGTCATCAGCTAACGCCACAACTGTAGATTTAAAAGTCGAGCTGTGAGGGAATCAGAATTTTTGTTTTTCAGGAAATTCTGTGATTATGAAATTTGTTTTCATTCCAAATTGAAATGAAACATTGAATATTGAAATGTCCCATGAAATGAATGGATCAATTGAAATGCTTTGTTTAGATAAAATGTATTTTGATTTTCACTTTAAAGTATATTTTGTAATGGAAAATTGTAATGTTCTATTCTAACAAATGTTTTATTTTGACTTTATCGAAATGCTTCACTTCAATATTTTTCTAATTGAAATTTCATCAAAATAGATACATTTCAATTAATTGCCATTTTCCAAAGGAAAAATACTCCATGGGAAAGTTTTCAACCAGCTCTACTTACATGACCAGTTGACCAGTGGATGACTAGTGACTTTATTCCATTCCCATTCAGATCAATGGAAAGACTCGCACTGGCCTTAATGGAAGTTGAAACAGGTCCCAACGACTGCTAGCATTGCAGATTTAGTATGCATTTCTATACCTACAAATGTACCTACTCTTGTTAGTGCAGAGTTTAAAAAACCCCTAAGGTGGCATAAGCACAGAAGCCTTAGAAAGGCAAAATTTTGCTCAAGTGTGTGAAGCTGTATAGGGAATGGTAGAAAGAGTTAAAATTTGCACATTTGGTATACAAAACAGGTCATGGTCTGTAGCCTAAAGAAGGTGCATCTCCTCAATGGGGAACCTAAAATGCACTCAAACTCCTTTAAAAAATTTGTTACACTCATTAAATAGTTGCTGCGTTGTCAACACAGTTCTTCCAGCTTTAAGTGCTACCTGCTGTCCAACAAAGTCTACTGTGTATGATTAGAACACACATTTCAAATGTTCCTTGTTAAGGGAAACCAAAACAACTTCTGTTTTCCTTCCTCGAATCTAGCAAAGCATGCCACTCCTCAATAAGCATAATGCCCATGCTAAGTGTCAACAGTCTAACCTCAGCCTTTTGGTATCATGGAGGCATGTTCAAAAAAATGTGGTTAGAATTTTTTTTTAAGCTGCGAGGGGGCGGGGATGTATTATTGAATTCAAAACAGCCAAAGGGATTTTGTTCAAACTTTCCTAAAAATTCATCTTTTACTGGAGAAAAAGCATGGAAGATTTCCAAAAAGTGACTTTATTGAAAGTTAGGAATATGTAAAAGAAAACACCCAATTATAATTGAACCTATTTTGCACCTTTCACCTTGATGGAAATTACCAGGCAGCTACTACAATATGCCTGCAAAACACACATCACACATAGTGTGTGGCAACGAGATAGTAATGTTATGGTTGCTGTTCTACAAATATGGGAAGAAAAAGTAATGGGAGGTAAATTTCTTCCACTCATGAAAGTTATGAGCAGAGTTTTTTAGCAGGATATGCCATTTGTGCCTGTGCTGAATGCCAAAAATAGTAAATAAATAACATTTATGGTTGTCCTATTTGAAATCTACAACTGAGAGCATCAGAATAAAGTTATACTTTTTAAAAGTTTCATACGAAAAGTAGTAGATAGTAGTAGTTTATTTTAACTGGAGTGGGAAAATAGTTCCAACTACCAGGATAGATTCTAAAGTAGAAATTAGGAAGAAAGTGCTGGAATGAAGTTATGAATGCCAACATTGCTCCAAAATGCTGTAACATTTACAGTAGGCCATTGAAGTTATTTCCAGCTACTATTGTCTGTGCATGCAGGCACACTCTAATATTTAGGGCTAGATTTTCAAAAGAGCTCAAAACCCAAAATTGGAACTATATTTTCAAAAGAACTTGGCTTTCATTTAGCCAATGTGGTGCTGAGCTCTTCTGAAAATCTGTCTAAATGGGAGTTGAGTTCTTTCCAAAATCTGGCCCCAACTATGGGTGCTGAGCATTTGAAAATCTGGCTCCACAGCATGTACCTATGTACATATGCCCACTGTACACATTGTTGTGTTTATAATTATATGCTATGAACAGATTAATAGATATTAAGACATTTGATTATGATTCCGCCTATCAGACTCATTTAAAGCAAATATTAACAAAAGTACTAAGAAAATCCAGCTGAGTGCTAGCAAATGGCTAAAACCTGTGTTCATAGTAAATGTGGGTGGGCAGTCCTGAACTGTTTATGTATACTGGCCAGCAGACAACAACATAAGGAATTCCAACTGCTGGGAACCAGATGAGAAGGTAGTGCCTGTTACAACCAGTTTAGTGGACTAAAGAACAATCCTCTGGAACAAAACAGTGCAAGGAAGAGCAGCTGGTCAAAGTAATGCAATATGTAAGTTTCAAGACCCAAAATAAGAGAGTTATAGACAGCCTTTCCTTTGCCATAATTTCACAAAAATTCTTTTCAAACACCTTAATTTGTTAAAAGTTGCAGCTACTACTACAAGGATTATTGTCCATCCCAAAAGCATAGGAGGGATGAAATAATCCTTTCCCACTAATTAAATTATAGTTACATCTTTTTAAAGTTTTAGGTTAATTTAATAGTGGAGAGAAGTGCTAGAGCACTTCAGTTTCCAGGGATGTCAAACAGATGCAATGTAGGTATCGCAGGTTTCACAACATATTCCCTCCAGGGAGGAGGAAGACTGGGGCAAATCTCACTGAAAATATATTCTTCAGCAGAAAAATGAACTCAGACAAAGTCAACACCAATCTGGTTTCTACAAATATTTCATTATCAGTCTAAGCATGGAGAAAGGGACTATAGTAGATATCTTCATGAGGTTAGGCTATTCTACAGGAGGATTTCTAGGTCACAAACAATGAATGGAAGTGCAATTCCTATCTCAGGGGTCTATCTACTAAAGGATGATTCACAGAATTGGGCAGAGTTGGAACTTCTTTTGCAGTGGAGGCACTGTTAATACAGTAGGTGCTCTTCTAATGTGCTTCAGTGTTTTTAATATTGGAAACAAGTGGTGGGGAGGAGTTGAAATAGTGGCAATACTGATGTTAAGGATCTCACGAGAAATGTTCATTTTACAATGAATTTACTCTCTGGTGAATAGAGCTGACAAGGAAAATTGTTCTCCAATCCATTAGCTCACTACGATCTATAGCAACTGTTCTCAATCAGGGGTCTGGGGTCCCCTGGGGGACCGAAAGCAGGTTTCAAGGGGTCCGCCAAGCAGGACCAGCATTAGTCTCACTGGTGCCCAGGGCAGAAAGCTGAAGCCCCGCTGCACACTGGGCTGAAGCCCAGGACCCCAAACCCCACCACCCAAGGCTGAAGCCAAAGCCTGAGCAACTTAGCTTTGCAGGGCCCTCTGCAGCGTGGGGCCCCAGGCAACTGCCCTGCTTGCTACCCTCTAATGCCAGCCCTGGCTTTTATATGCAGAAAAACAGTTGTTGTGGCACAGGTGGGCTATGGAGTTTTTATAGTGTGTTGCGGGGCCTCAAAAAGAAAAAGGCTTAGAGCCCTGATCTATAGCCTAATTTGGCTGCCAATAGAGAATAGGAGGTTATAAGAATAAAGCAATGGATATTCTCCATTTTGCTGGCTTTCTTAACTTTCTAAAACTGGTTTGAAATTATTTCAGTAGTAGCTTCAGCTGCCTGAAAGTTGTAACTAATAAGACAAAGGAAAGTTTTGTTTTGGAGCCTGGTTGTTGGTATCTGAACCACTAAATGCTTCAGTTTTGATGAACATGGATTGGCAAATTAGTTGGGGTGCAGAATAAGGGAAAGTAAGAAATTTGTCTTCCTTCCCCCCGCATTTTTTAAATTAGTTCATTTTGGGTTCAGTTTTGAAAACTTATGGCACTAAGTGGTATGCAAGAGGCCACATACCTCTCACATGGTGTATCAATGCAAAGAACTATAATCTTTGATTTAGCTCACACAATAGTAAATGTTAAGGACGGAAAAGTCTATAGGTCATTTAGTCCATCTCCCTGCATCTGCAGGGTTATTTTATACAGTATCTTTATCAGTACTCTATGCAGATTAATTTTAACTGTACCATGTAAGAGATCTCCTGTTTCCCTAGGGATATTATTTCACAGCCTAATATCTCACCGGCAGGAAGGTTTCTTCCCCTTACATTCAACCTAATTTATCCTTTTCTTAATTTCCTCCCAATGCTCCCAGTTATATTCCATTGATTGCCCAGAATTGCTCCCTATCCTTTTCTTCACTCAAAATTTCCACGCACCAAGACATAAAACTAACATGATTGTAGACTTCCTAGTCAAAATATAGACCTATGGTATAATGAAACTTACAGTGTATAAGGAAAATATGATCTGTTCCAGTCTGTTGCAAATTAAAGCCCTGATCCTGCAAGCTGCTCCATGCGATCTGACCCCTATGCCTGTGCAGAGTCTGATAAAATCAATAGGGTCCCAAACAGATGCAATGATTCACCCACATGTTGCTGCATGCAGGGTCAGAGCTTAATGAAACAGGAATTCCAGATAAACTGTTTTCTCCCATTCTATTCTCTGTCTAATCATTTGCAGGGAGGAGAAAATTGTCTTCTGTAATTGTTTTGCTGGAAACTGACTTTTTTTAAAATGTACAAGCTTTTAAAGATACTCAATTATTGGAATAGAAATATGAACTGAAAAACTACAGGCCAATGCACTTTGAACCAAACACATTATACTCCTACCCATATTTGTTGAAACCTACGTTTGTGATTCTCGGTTTCCTCTTTCATCATTGGGGTGTCATTAAGTGCTTCAGGGGAAGCTTGACATTCAAATAGTAGGTCTTGAAAAGTAAAGCAGTGAAATAAAGACTGTTAATCTGAGGTGACATTAAGAAACAGCTTATATAAAATGGGAACTGAAGTGAAAATTGAAAATACTACATTTTTGCTAAAGTATACACTGTACTGTTCCACTCTGGCATTGGGCTTATTGGTGTGTCCTGATGTGGACTAGTTAATGTTTAACTGGGAAAAATAAAATGGATGGGTAAGCAGGGCCGCGATCGCGATCTGTGGCGGCAATTTGGCGGAAGGTCCTTCGCTCCGAGCGGGAGTGAGGGACCATCCGCTGAATTGCCGCCGAATAGCTGGACCTGCCGCCCCTCTCCGGAGTGGCCGCCCCAACCACCTGCTTGCCAAGCTGGTGCCTGGAGCCAGCCCTGTGGGTAAGGACTTGCCAGCAGCAAAAACTTTCAAGCTGGCCTTTGTTAGGTCAGTGTATAGGTATAAATTCAAGAGGCTTTTAGAACACTTTATAAATTGTGCAATTTGATAATTATGGAGTGCTGTTAACAAGAGGTTTTACCTCATGATTAAAAAAAGGGAAAAAACCATCAAACCTATGCTGCCCCACTGCAACAAAATAGAAAACTGAGAAATGTAACAAGGAGTGAATGAAAATTAAAATAAAACAAAGAAGAAATAAATCTGTGGATAGTGGAAGGGGGAGATTAGTTGAAGCCCTAAAGGAAGAGGGGCCTCCCAGAGTTGTCCTCTTTGGCACATTTACTCCTGAATGTCTGATTTACAATATACTAAACCCTCCCTTGGGCCAATGGAACATGATAAACGCAAACAGAGGTGGTATAAAGGTCTTTTTAAGAAAAGACAAACCCCCTTTTGCTCTTAAGTCTATCTTCCAGGTTGTAAAGAAATTGATTATAAGAGGGACAAACATTGGAAAGGGGGGGAGGGTTCAGAAATCTCAGTACTCCACAGTTGCCACATTATTTCAGTGCAGGTATCTACCAGAACATATCCTTCCTACCATACTTCTAGAAATAGAGAATTATTTAGGCAATGATAAGAGAAGACAGGCAACATTCTTCTGGGGAGGGAAATGCTTTGTCTCAGGGATGTTTAGTGACCCAACAAGTTTGTGTTGGATCCAAACAACTTAAATACACTTTAAAACTATGGCCATGTTAATAGATTTTCTTTTGTGACCAGCCTGAATTTGCTCTTAAGCGCTCTCTCTTCCCATTTTGCTGTACTTTCTGACTCAAGCCCTGCTCACGAAGATTCTTCAAATGGAAGTTGGGCCCCTGTGCTGGCACAGATCTCACTGAAGGGTTAGTTAAGAACATAAGAACATAAGAACGGCCGTACCAGATCAGACCAAAGGTCCATCTAGCCCAGTATCCTGTCTACCGACAGTGGCCAATGCCAGGTACCCCAGAGGGAGTGGACCAACGGGCAATGATCAAGTGATCTCTCTCCTGCCATCCATCTCCATCCTCTGACAAACAGAGGCTAGGGACACCATTCCTTACCCATCCTGGCTAATAGCCATTAATGGACTTAACCACCATGAATTTATCCAGTTCTCTTTTAAATGCTGTTATAGTCCTAGCCTTCACAACCTCCTCAGGTAAGGAGTTCCATAAATTGACTGTGCGCTGCGTGAAGAAGAACTTCCTTATATTTGTTTTAAACCTGCTGCCTATTAATTTCATTTGGTGACCCCATGTTCTTGTATTATGGGAATAAGTAAATAACTTTTCCTTATCCACTTTCTCCACATCACTCATGATTTTATATACACCTCGATCATATCCCCCCTTAGTCTCCTCTTTTCCAAGCTGGAGTCCTAGCCTCTTTAATCTCTCCTCATATGGGACCCGTTCCAAACCCCTAATCATTTTAGTTGCCCTTTTCTGAACCTCTTCTAGTGCCAGTATATCTTTTTTTAGATGAGGAGACCACATCTGTACGCAGTATTCGAGATGTGGGCGCACCATCGATTTATATAAGGGCAATAATATATTCTCAGTCTTATTCTCTATCCCCTTTTTAATGATCCTTAACATCCAGTTTGCTTTTTTGACCGCCTCTGCACACTGCGCAGACATCTTCAGAGAACTATCCACGATGACTCCAAGATCTTTTTCCTGAAGATGTCAAGTTAACAAATGTGTTGCTGACATCAGCCCAAAAAGAATCCAGCTCACTTTCCTAGAGCTGTGTTAACTCCACCGTGCTACCTGGAGTAAAATACAGTCAAAACTTATTTTTGTCAGAAAAGAAAACATATTACCCAAAATATACATAGAAGACAGACCTGGGAAATAAAAAGTTTTAAAACATTTTTTTTAAAAAACAAGCCACAGCCATGTTCTGATCACATTAAAGAAATTGTATCACTGTAGTAACCTAGGGCAATTAAGCAATGCCATCTGGGCTAGTTATTCATCATGGGCACTGATTCCATCAATAAATAGAAGGCAAGCAACTGAAAATCAGTTTGAATTACAGTAATAGTACTGGGATGTTCCAGGCTCCATGAAGTTGATGTAAAAGTTTTAAACAGAGATCAGAGTAGCAGCACATTACACTGTTAAAAGGCCTGGCAACAGTAACTTCAGAAAGGAAACAAGTAGAAGGTCACTCCTTTAAAAGTAGTTCTGCCACCCATTGAGACAGAGAATTTTTAGTGCAGAGTTAAAACCAGTAATAGACTAAAGACCTACTTTCTAATAAAAATATTTTTTTAAATTAATAAGCAAAGTAGACTTTTGTACAGCATGGGGTAGGGTGGAGGAAGAGGAGGGCTGCTGTGATATTGACTTTATAAGCACTTTATTGGTCTATTGTGATATCAGTTACACTCACAATCAGATTCCATAACACCCACTAAGTTTTTAAACCAATGAAAAAAGAAGAAAAGTTTGCCAAATAGCTCAATTATGCAACCTGCTACTGAGTTAATAAAAAAAAAAGATATAAATGTTGGTAAAGATTAGAGGGACTGAAATATCCAATTTTACTACTTTAACTCTTGTGAAATTTCAATAAAATTTATCACAATAGGCAGCTGGCAGAGTCTGGACACACATTTTCTCCCCCTTTAAAAGGAAAGAATGAAATCATTGAACATTTGTTTCTATTTTCTCTTGTTGAACACAGCTTTAAAACAAATGTCAGAATAATTATAGAATAAGCTAACAGTTCTTTCCCTCTAATTTTTAAAGTACCGTATATACTCAATCATAAGCCAGTTCATTTATAAGCCGACCCCCCCCAAGATGGATAAGTAAAAATGGAAAATTTTTATAACCCGTTCATAAGCCGACCCTATAATTCAGGGGTCAGCAAACTTTGGCTCCCGGGCCATCAGGATAAGCCGCTGGCGGGCTGAGATGGTTTGTTTACCTCAAGTGTCCGCAGGCACGGAGGTAAACCTAAGTAAACAAAGTGTCCCGGTGCGCCAGCTGCTTACCCTGATGGGCCGGGACAGCAACTGGTGGGGAAAATTTTTTTGGGGGGGAGAAGCTGGGGGCCAGGGGGGTAACCCCTGTGACCACCCCCCACATGACCCCACCCCTAGCCCGGGACCCTCACACTCGCTCCATCCCATCCCTTCCCACCTTATCTGGGGAGGGCCAGGAGAGGATGTCTCTGGCCTGGCTGGAGCTGCTCCGGCAGGCTGGGTGGCTTGGCCGCAGCCTGCTCCGGCGGGTCAGACCAGGCGGTGTGGCCACAGCATGTTCCAGCAGGCTGGGCCAGGTGGCACAGTCGCAGCGTGCTCCGGCGGCGTGGCCACAGCCTGCTTTCGGGGGCGGGGCCGAGTGGCACGGCTGCAGTTTGCCAGCCCCGGAGCTGCAGCTGCTTCGGAGGCTGGGGGAGAGCAGCGTGGCCAGAAGCAGAGAGACTCTGGCCCCGCCTCTTCCCTTCTGGCTGTGCTGCCTCTCCTTGCTCCCTCTGTTGGGGGGAGGGGCTATGTCCCACCTCTCCCTCTTTATACCCATTCATAAGCCGACCCCCTTCTCTGGTGCTTCCCTTTTTTACTAAAAAAATTTGGCTTATGAATGAGTATATACGGTATTCTTTGCTGAGAAGGGAGCCTTGCTCTCCTTAGTTCATAAGTTCCTTGGGACAAGGACCCACTTTTTGTTCTGTGTTTGTACAGCACCCAGCACAATGGGTTGTGATCTATGACAGAGCTTCTAGATGTTATGGTAATACAACTAATATTAGTCCTATACCTTATCAGACCACGCTTGTTCCTTAGCTCCTGAAAACGGGCCCTATTGAAGTCAATGGAAAAACCACCATTGACTAATTGGAACAGGACTGTACCCAAAATGTTCTAGGAAGAGGAGTCTCCATTTCTGGCATATTGATACAAGCAAGAACATAAAGCCACAGCATGCAGATGGATACTCCAAGCACAATAAACTACTGAGCTGAAGGCTGGCTAGTCAAGAAGTGCATGTGTCTTCAGTGCAGTATTGCCAGTGCTCATAAGATTCACAATATTTGATTTTTTTTCTTAAAGCTCCAGCTGCTGGAACCATGAGAATCTCAGCTTTCATTTAAAAAAAATTTCTAGACCTCAGTTGTTAAGAAAAATCTTGAAAACATGACCTGAGTACATCCTAAAATCTCAGAAACCAGAAGGTAAAGGAAGTGCCCAAAGTTTGTTTGGTTTTAAACCTCATGATTCTGAAGTTAATCTCATGATTTTGGAGGTCTGACTCATGATTTTTGAACACTTGGGATTGGCAGTACTGTGAATGCATTTAGGCCTAAATCCAGAGCCTATTGGCTTTATTGGGAGTCCTTCCATTGACTTCAAGAAGTACTTAATCCAATGCCCACTGAAGAGCGTGATTGCTTTAAAGAAATGTTTATTACAAATCTAGAGCCAGAGTCAGGCCACTATTTCCACATATAAAGGAACAGAAAAAGTCAAGTTGTATGCAACTGTTATGCCCCAATCTAGGCTCCCCCAGCACACTGAACAGGGGAACTGCAAGGAGGTTGCAAGTGCATTTTGAAGCATAAACTCCTTGACCTGGTCAATTATTCCTGAATGTCTCAGCAATAAGGTCCAGGGGGGATTTGTGGGAGACCACAACTGAATCAAAACAAAGGCTTACATTAACCACATAAGTGGATAAATGTCTCTTGGGTCCCCAGAGCCCTGACTCATCCTTAGTAAGATTTGAGGATTAGGCCCATGCATTCCACATGGAGCAGAGTTCCGCAGACAGTCAGGCTGAGGACTCACAACTGTAGGTTTGTCAGATTGAAGACTACTCCTAAAAAGGGAACTACTAAAATAGCTTTCAAGGCTAAAAATCCCCAAGATTTGACTACTACCGTCTGGGTAGAGATAACTAAGAAGGCAAGGAAGAGTTCCAGAGAGTCATCGATCTGATCTTCTAAAACTTAGGGATTGGAGTTTGTAATTTATTATTTACATAGTGCCACTTTTTTACCATAACTTTTAATGAGAATTAAAAATAACTAAAATAAGGTTCTCTGACTTCCCTCTGAGTGGAGGTGAAGGAGAAGAAGAATTCCTCAGAGTTCTTCCTGATTTTTCCTGCTAAATCAAAATTCAAGTCTATTTGTAGACCACTCATATGGATTAGCCTAGTTTTCTAAGGTGCTCAGATAACATGGGGAAGTGCACAGAAATACTCAGACACACAGATATGGCATTTACAAACATGTAGGAATAGGAGTCATTTCTGCCCAAAAAAGTCTACAGTTTAAACTGCACAGATATAACACATACAAATATAAAGTTCAAGTATTTCAAAGTTCTTATTTTGGTTTGTGATTTTCAGCAGTAGTTTGTTTTGCCTTTCAAAGAAAAGTGGGGGGGATAGAAACTTGGTACTGTCAAAATAAAAATGCCAACAATTTCAGTGTAAAAAACAACTTTTGCTTTTGGTATTATCATGCTTATAACTTCATTAACATTTCATCTGAAATCAGGTCCCTTTAACTTTCATTTTTCAGTAAAGCATAGGGAGCAATAAATGCCACCCAAGTTAGCTTTTAAAAAAATTGCTTAATAATCAGTCTCTGACATATCTGTGAACAAAGCACTATTTAAAGCAATGGCCTGCCTGATGCTGGAAGCAAGACATGGTCAGAAGCATTAGGTTAGATCAGCACATCTGTAAAAAAGTTTTATGTCTTTAATTATCCAGAATTCTGACAAGGGAATAATGCAGACTATTTTTATATTTTGAAACTTTTTCTATATAAATATTTTATTAGATAAATGTATTGACTTTTTTAGATAACCATAAGACTGACACAAAAATAAAAACTTAGAAATAAGACAGTTCATGGCAATCAGTAACAGATTTTTACAAATAAGCAGGATTAAGGAAAGCAGCTTATTGGCTGATGAAGATCCAACCTGTGTGACTATGGGACAGACACTGCTTCCATTCTGCTGTTTGGAATTATATTTATACATTGCTGGAAAACTTTAATTGAAGGCCAAATTTCACTGGTTGGGTCAACTAGGAAGTAGACTGAGACCTCTTGTACCATTCACGTGG
This sequence comes from Terrapene triunguis, assembly GCF_002925995.2. Lineage (NCBI taxonomy): Eukaryota > Metazoa > Chordata > Testudines > Emydidae > Terrapene > Terrapene triunguis. Next base: position 20,819,548 of record NW_020664464.1, on the reverse strand, counting down.
ACAACCAAATAGGCCTCTGATCATCATCCTCACACTGAGGATATCCTTCTAGGGGCGGGGACCCTAGTTATTAGGAAGAGACAGGTAATGGTAGTGGGGGGGATTTGATTATTAAAAAATATAGATAGTTGGGTTTGTGATGACCAGGAGGGCCTAATGGTGAGTTGCCTGCAGGATGAAAAGGTTGCAGACTTCTCAATAGACTTATGTGCAGTGCTGGGGAGGAGCTGGTGGTCGTGGTACATGTAGGTACCGATAACACAGGGAAAGGTAGGAGAGAGATCCTGCAGGCCAAATTTAGACTGCTAGATAAGAGATTAAAGTTCAGGACCTCCATGGTAGCAGTCTGAAATGCTTCCAGTTCCATGTTCAGGGCCAGTTAGACAGGCAGAACTACAAGGTCTCAATGAGTGGATGGACCCCCAAAATGGAACCAGATTTCTGGCATGTAAAATTAAAAAGGTGATAGAAGAGATTTTAAATACAGGGTTGGGGGAAAGCCAACAATTGCAGAGGAGCACATAATTCAGGCAGAAACTTCCCTTAGAATCCCTTATTAAAGGGGATTTTCTATATCCTACTAAAGAGGAGAGGACAGATGTTGATACAATAGAGGTAGGAACTGAAGAGAAATAGTTAAATGAAAAAAAGTCCCATTCAATTACATCACATGAAGGCAGATACCTAATATTGACAAATTTTATAAGTGCTTGTATACAAATGCTAGAAGTCTAAATACTAAGATGGGTAAACTTGAGTGTTTGGTATTAAATGAGGATATTAATACAATAGGCATTGCAGAAACTTGATGGAACAATGATCAATGGGACACGGTAATACCAGGGTACAAAATTATATAAGAATGACACAATAGCTCGCACTGTTGGGGGGAGTGGCACTATATGTGAAAGAAAGCATGGAGTCAAATACAATAAAAATCTTAAATGAATCAACCTGTACTGTAGAATCTTTATGCATAGAAATTCCATGCTTGAATAACGAGAGTATAGCAGTAAGACCACCTGACCATGATGGTGACAGTGATTGTGAAATGCTCACAAGATTAAAGATTACACTGCTGTACAGCCAAAATGCTTCTGGAATAAATGTAGTCAAACTTTACTAATTCTGGATCACTGAGAACGAAAATGATGCTTAAAATTGTTGATTGGCTCTAGTT